>NW_020799105.1:3968060-4026967 GCF_003259725.1 Athene cunicularia
GGCCGCGGTGCGCCTCAGGCGCGCGCAGGCGCTGCCTCGTAGCGGGTCCGTAGTCCCAGCGCCTCCTTCCCGTGGTCTGAAATCGTCGCCCTTACGGGGGTTTCACGCTTAATTGGGTTTACTGATTATTGCGAAGAGATGCAGTTTTATTTTCCTCTGTTACTAAAGCAATTCGATAGTCATGAACGCAAACCACAACCCTATTAATCACTCAATGCTAATTAATTAGTGATTAACTCTGCCTGGTTTGAAAAAAGTAGTGTAAGTGGGAATTTGTGCGTAGTACTTTTCCCACCAATCTTTATTACACCTGTTTGACTTGCCAGTTTCTTTCTTCAGTTAGTAAAATTGAGGCAGCATCAATGAGGTGGGATTCATTTATTTTATCCTAATTCTACCTTAATTCTTCTGTGCCATTTCTTAGAAGAATATCAGAGATTTAAACATGGATGTTATGGTGGTGCAATCCTAAAATGTACTGTACAACCCCTTACTTAAATATATGGTAATGAAAAGTGTTTTGGGTCTTGGATGAAAGCACAAACTTTCCAACCTCTCAGGACATTCCTGCTCCTTGATCCATGATTGTGATTATCTTCTGCTTTTAACTCAAATCATGTTCAGAGGTCAGCTTCCAAGTGAGAGGCATTTTGTATACTACTTCAAGACAGAATGTGCTTGGACTGACCTAGCGAAGCAGTTAGGTATGCTCCTTTGCAGGATCAAACCTCGTGTCATTATGTTATATTAAATTCTTCCTGCCTACCCCATGCAGTGAGAACTGAAGGAGTCCTGGTTTTTTGGTTTTTTTTCTTCCCCCGGGGAGTGTGGGGCAGAAGTGTGGCAGTGCTACTGTCCTTTCTGTGTAATCAACATGAATAAGTAACCTCTGGCAGGCAGCCTTTAACACAGTGTCCCTTTGTCTGGTAACTTGCTGCTCCTGTGATTGACTTAAAAGCATTTTGTAACAGAGCAGTGCTGTGCCCTTTAATACCTACTGACATCCAAATAAAATGAAGTATAATGACACTGATAGCAGATAAGTATGAAAGTTCTTGTGCAGGCAGATTTTGAATACGAAATATTTCTAACACTTTTAACAACTAATGTGTCAGTGTGCTCTCTGTTGGGAAAATCATTTCTTTCCCCAGTCACTGTTCTTATAAAATCACTTTACAATTTCACTTCTCTTATCAGTAACCATGTCCTTTCCTTGGTATCCTTTACAGCATGGGTCAAAGTCACCTCTTTCGATACATTTGAGCCCAGAGCAAAATTGCATATGTCCTCAGAAGCATTGAACTAGACCTTTGGGACTGGCACTGTTAGTTATGTCACTCAGAACATGGTGTCTGGAGATGGAATCTTCATGCAGAAATGAAGTAACTAGACTGAAAAATACATTACTTCATTTGATGTTGTAGGGAAGCCTGCTGAGAGATAGAATGGCAAAAATGTTGTTTTGTGAACTCCAAGGATTATATGATCACCAGAGTCTGACAGTATTGTCTGTCCCTTCACAGCTCTGTGCTTTTTTTCCAGTATGAGGCAGCTGCATCATGATGTGCCGGATGAATAAGCGGGCAGTAAGGGAAAAGGTAAGAAAACAATTATTTACATACAGAAATGGGAACTGAAGAGGAGCAGCAGTAATGAAATTGATGGGACAGTTTCTGTTTAGGAGCCTGGGAGACCTGAGAGCCCATTGCATTTCTATTACTGGCATCTTGGGTGATGTTAAGGCAAGTCATCCATATAACTGACGTAATGACAGACATGCTTTGGCTAGTGTTTTAGCTCTTTCAATGAGAAACTTTTGATAACAGCTAGATAGTATCATTCTCCTCCTATCTGTGCCACTAACTTTGGGGAAGTCATTTAACATTCAGATCTTGGTTGTTCACTCCTGCAAAATATGACTAATGATATTGTAGTGGCTAGGTGTGTATATAGGACATGCACAGACTGTCTACTGAGAAATGTCAGGAAAGCCCTTACCATTTGAGGAAACTGCTTTGAGAGGAAGCAGAAGAGTGCATTTCCTGATCCAAAGACCGTGCTTTGGAGACAGAGGAAGCATTCAACTAGCCTAAGCAGGAGGAGAACAGTAACTGCCTCAGTACTGTTTTCCAATAATAAATGGAAATAGTTCTTTAGCTGAGGTGAGTTCATGCTGCTGAGACCTCAGGTGTAGCAGCAAAATTTGATTGCATTTTGTATCTAACTTGTTTATCACGAAAGCTTGGACTATACTATAGTATTTGCAAGCGCTGCCTTTGCTAAATGCTGTCCTAACCAATCTGTCTGTAGATTTGAAATACCCCAAGTGCTGACATATAAACTTGCCTTGTATATTCTGTTTGCCAATTTGTCTTTCTGCATCAGAAAGCATGATACAACATTGGGTAGTTTGACTTGTCTGCACAAATTGAGAATTGATTCCAAGCTGCCCAGTACTGCAGCCAAATCAAGCATTTACAGCTCTGCTCAACTTGAGTTATTTTTTTGTGGCAGATAGGGGAGTACACAAACACAATTAACTAGGCTGTTCAAGTGAGATTTCCAGCTCCCTTCTGAAAAGTCAAATTTCTGTTTGCAGCTACAATTTAACAGCTAAGTTCTTTCACCCAGTGTAACGACCTAAAAAGCTCATAATTTCCAGAGTTGTTTTTAGATGTTATGGGGATTTTCTGTTATAATTCTCTCAAACATGTGAAGTTTGCCATTTACTATTCTGAATGACATCCCTTTTCATCTCTTCTTTTTGCATTGGAATAAATAACAAAAGCTGATCCATCACTGAGATACCATCACAGTCATTTTTTTCCATAGCTGCCAGCAAGGCTGCCTTCTGCCAATAGCAAAATTTATGGGAGATATCCCTCACCATGCCAGTCATCTTCCCTTAGCTAGCTCTATCTAGAAGTCTTTCTTTTTCATTCTCTGCCCTCCGAAGTCTAGAGTGGATTCTGTCTTTCTCTGAAAATACTGTAAAGCTTGTCTCCTAGATCTTTTGTTGTTAAGCATTTTCCTTACTAAATATGAATAAATTGCCTAGTTTTTACATGTGCCAGTATCTTACACTTCAGTGGTATACATCTTGAGTTATTCTATAGAGTTCATTAACAGAATGATCATTCAGTAAGTACATCTTATCTTAAAGACAGTGGAAGTTACAACCTTTTGCATTTTTTTGTCTTGTCACAGCTTAGCAAACATGAGAAGCAAATCCCTCATTTCTGAAAGAAAATATTTTTGAATGGTAGGAGAAACGTAGCCAGAAAAAGACATTGCTTTGACTTTCTAGTGAGGTGTCCCAATGGCTTTAAAATATAAGCATATGTAGGTCTTGCAGTCTTACTATTCAGTTTTCATTCCTCTTATACCTCATTTGATGTTTTAAAAATTAGATAGCCAGAAAGTTACTGGGTTTTTAATAACTTCTGGCTAAGGGACAGAAGCATGGATAGTATTTCCATAGTCTATCTTCTGTCCTGGGTGATTGCCTATGTTTGGAGCCTGGACTCTGCGTGTTCTCTCTGTAGCCAGTGGTAAGAGAAGTGTCTCCAGAAAGCAATCCAATCACCTTGATGAAGTCTAACATAGATGCTCATAGTTGCCCTCTTAAGGCAATTGTCACTCTGAGTATTGATTTTATGGAGAGCCTACAGAGCTTAGATGTCTATTGTAAGCATCTAATTTACCTTCTTTATGCAAAACATCTGAACACAGCCCTAACCTGTGAAAACAGGATGACAGCATGAAACAGAGAACTGAGGTGGCACCAGCTTGTGCTAGTGCTGGCCAGCAGTGGGCTAGCTGAATTCTTCGTATTTTGGAATGAAAGGAAGGCTGGCCTAGCAGCTTGGTTTTCTGTTCTTGCTTCTGCACTCTAATCACTGTACTCTAGTTCATTAATGCATTCTGTCTTATTCTGGCTATGCCTTCCCCTATGGCTTCAAATATCTCTCATCTATATAGCTAAAAAAAAAAAAAAAAAAAAAAAAAAAAAAAAAAAAAAAAAAAGTTTTATTTCTATCAAGGATCTAATTTTGGGTGAAGGACTTTGTTTCTGTATTTTTTCCTTTTTAAAAAATATTTTTAGTTTTAAGAATTGAAGAAGTGATTAAAAACAGAAGAACAGAAGCTTAAAGACTCCTTTTGGTGGTAGCACAGCATCTCTCCAGCAAAATGAAACATGCTCTCAGAGTGGCAGAGGTTAGACATACACTGTGCCCCGTGGAACTGAGACAGATTTTACTCTAGCCCCTGCATCAAGTCCTGTATTGGCTGATGTGGCCTTCAAAGATAGTTATCTGTAGGAAACACTAAACTTAGGGGCATGGATGAAATATTGGTCATCTGAATATAGCCTAGATTCTTTCTGCATCAGTGTAAGATATGGATAGTAACACCACCTTGCTTTGCAGGAGAATTATGCTGAGAATTATTTTAGTTTGTTAAAAGCTCGGATATTCTGTCCTGGAAGATGTATGAGGACAGTAGATAGAAGGAGTGAAAAAAACTTCTCCATATTTCTTCTGTAAATCATTTCTGAGACTGGCAGTCTGTAACCTTTCAGCAGTGTTTAAATTCACTCTCTTGAAAAGCATAGCATCTTGCTTTCTGTGGTACTGTTTGCTATTTCCCAGTTTGAAATCAACTAGTAGAACCCCAGAGGGTTTCTCAAACAGTTGACCATTAAACAGTAAGGAACAAAGATCAATTGAAAACACATTTAGATTTAAGCTTCCTGGCCTGCTTTTAATTTCTTCAAATTAGCATTGGGAGTTATTACTGTGGTCAGTCTGGCCTTTTATTTGTTCTATGGTTTATTCATATAAACAATCAACTTCAGGGATGCCCAATTACTTTCTGTTTTTTTTTTTTTTTTTATATATAATTATCTTCTAAATATTCCCAAATTTATCAAAGATTTATAGTCTTAAATGAAGAAAACATGTTAAATAGAAACATGTTATTTGAAACAGAACTATCTGAGTCTACAGGGAGTTTGCAACTCACTTTGCAAGCAGAATTTGGGTCATGGCACTTTAAAACTTCAATAGCTTTCTTGAGTCTGGGGTCTGGATTTGTGGCAGCCTGGAGTATTGTTTCTGTTCAGATGGAGCTGTACAGACACAAAAGGATATATAGGTCCAAAGAGTTTGCAGTTCAGATAGAAATTGGGAATAGTCAGCTGTTTGGCTGAGCTTACTTATGCCTTTAGGGGACAGGAGGGGAATCCTGAATGTAGTTTGTAGCAACCTCTGCACATTAAAATGATTGAAGCACCTGCAGTTCTGTCCATGGATGTTCTGAGTCCTGAACCTCCTGTCTAAGGTGCCATGCTACTCTATTGCCACCAAAAGCATGATGCCAGACACATTGTTTAGTTGCAAATCTTGCAATAATTGCTGGTTTTGGCTTTGGTTTTGTTTCTTTTATTTTTTTTAAGACACACTACTGTAGTCCTAAAGTAAGTGATAATATCAGCTTTTAGAATTTTGTATTGTGTTTTTAATTCTCAGTGTTACAAAAGAAAATTATGACTGTAGGAATAATGTATCAAGCAAATACTGTTTTGTCAATATGCAAAACCTTTCACCTACTTTCACAGTTTTGGGGATTGTTAGAAAAGATATTTGAGCATTGAAAGCTGATGGCAATGTAGCGTCACTGTCAAGAAGAAAATAAGAATTACACATGTATGTTTGTGTTATATATGTTAGAAAAAATACATTGACAAATACATTGCAATGTAGACACACTCAAAATAGTTTAGATATGAGAAGCCCTAAGGCCATGTTAGTACAGCAGCCTCCCTGGACTAATACACCCTTCACAGGGGGGCCACTGAATTTCTGTGCTCAGTCAGCTATATGATTTCCCATACCTAAGCTAACTTGCTCAGGTACCTCAGCTATCACTGTATGGCTATGTAAGTAATGCAGGCATATAACTTCACAGACGGACAAGCACACAGGAACAATCAACATCCCCAGAAGAGATCCCAGGCTCTGAGTCAGTATGCTAAATCTTTTTAAGGGAATAGTGTTAGTGATAGCTTCAGTATACAACAGGGTATTCATTATGAATAATGGTAGCCCAGAGCCAGCTAATTCTATTTGCAGAGTGGTTTCCCTAAAAAGCAGATGTTGGATAGATGGTAGTCAAATGATCAGTCATGTCACCACCTACAGCACGTCCAAGGGTTGTGGGGAAAAAGATAGTGTGTGGAACATCTCAGTTTTGTGGGAGCTTTGTACATTTTTACAGGTATAAAAAGGCTCACAAAGATATTATGTTGTTGGTTAAGAATTGTAGAGCTGTGATGGTTGGCTATGGCAAGTTAGCAAAGCTTCACCTTGATGTGCTTGTTACTCTTGTGTGACTGTAAATCATATAACAGAACTCTCCAAATGTGATGAGATTGCATGCTAGCCAGAGGTTTGCAGAAGCCTTTTTTAGGCTGGAACACTTCTTGCTTCTCTTTTTATTCCTCTTCCTTGAAGACTTTTTAATGCTTTTTTTCAGTCTATTTTCTTATGGAAGTTCTCTATATGCTGTTTTGTTGCATGTCAATAGCACTGGAAGAGTATCCTTTCAACTGAAAACTAGTTCAACATTCAGTCACAACTGAGGTATTCAAAGCAAATACGACTGCCTGCATAGATAGTGACTTGTAGCATAGTCCAGTATTTAAGAGGGCTTATGTAAGGTAGTGTTCAGTCTTTATCATCTTTGTTCAGCATGGGAACTAGATTGTATTTCCTGTGTAATAGCAAGCCTTTCCCAAGACCTAATTCTGACCATGGGTTCATAACAGATTTTAATGCATCTTAATTTTTGCTAAATCCGTTCATTTTGCCAGCTGAACTCAAGTTAGAAGACACATGCTATGCAAATAGAACATGGTACTTAATTGTATTAAGTGGTATGTCCAGTTTGTGTCACCACAGGAGAAGCTTCTTCTGGGTCTTGGGTATAACTTTTGCAAAGGCTCAAGACTGCTCTATTAAAATGAAATCTTTGGTTTCCATTGCCCTTTAATCAAACACAAACCAGAGCTTCCAGGGATTGTAAAGGATTGTAAAGGATTGTAATAATGTCTCAAGTTGAATTTGGCTCTTTTGCAGCCCATCAAAAGAAGTTGTCCTTGACAAAAACAGTATTTTAAATATCTGCTCACAAGCACTGGAGCCAAAAGGTTGCTATTTCATTTGGCAAAATACCTTCCCAAGAACAAGACTAAGATCTGAAGCTGAGCCAAAATAAGCTCTAACAGATGCTTAGCCTAGAAAGCACTAGACTGAATGGCTAAAATTGTTGATAGAGTGTACAGGAAAAGGGAAGGACAGCTAGCTAGTTCTGCTTCTGAGTTACTGTGTGGGCAAGCTGCATCCCCTATGTCCTAGCGCTCTGCCAACCAGAGGACCTATTTCATCTGTCTGCCACCTCACTTCAGCTTCTGGGGCTTAATCCATTTCTGACTGTGAGTACTGCTGTAGTTAACAATAGACCTTCATAATAGCTGAGGAGGCTAATCTTGTTCTTTCCTAATGGACTCTGTTTTAGCTTGAACAGGAAAAACCCTTTGGATGAAGAGATTCTGCTGTGGCCTTCCACTCACACTTTCCATACCACATCTAATACTTGAGCTTGCAAAAAAAGAAGAGTTTCAGATCCTAGTGAGATTTGAGAATTGCAAAAGCTGTGCTCCTGTGGTGACTGAGATTGATCTAATTGCCCACACTTTCCTTTCCATTTGCTGGTTCCGGCCTTGATCTGTCCTCATGTAATGCTGTCTTTGCTCTCAGATCTGGTGACAAAGTTATTAACTTTCTTGGTGTCTTTTCTGTTAATGCAAAGAAAGGGTGTGGAACTCTGAGGCAAGGACAGAGCAGGACTGTAGTGGTGTTATAAACGATCACATCCAAATTTAGTCATAAACAAAATTTCCAATTTATTAAATAAACAAATAAAGATAAGCAAAAACAGCGCTAGACGGACCGGGAGCCCCTGCTCTACCTGGCCCGCACCGACCGGTTTTCCTCCTCAGTATTTATTCTCTCTCTTCTCATACATAATTATAACCTTTAATACATATTCATAGGATTTCCGGGAAAAGGGTGAGTTTATGGAGCTCTTTCTCGCGAATGCTCTCCTTGTTTGTTGGGGTCTTTTTTTTCCCCTCTCTGGTGGTCGTGGGATGAAGTAAACACTCTTCCTTTGCCTGTCCTTTTGGTGACCCCGAACTTCGCGAATGCATCTTACAAACAACTTATTTTTGGGCCCGGATAACTGTAAACAACACTTACAGAACCAGTTGGACCGGCCCATTAGAACACGGAGTCAGGATGGCTTTGCAAAAAACAAAGAGAGCTATTTACACATTATGTCACCCTGCCCCCTCAAACCTGCAGTTATACAAAAACAGTTCAGTCAAAAATATATATAAGAGCAATATTTTAAACTTATTTTATACTGTGCAAAACCATATGCTGAGGTAGGTGAAAATGGACTAAAAAGCCCTAACATTATTTTATAATAACACGAATCATGCAAACTTATTTCACAGTGGCCAGCAGTTGGAGTGATTCAGGTTGTTGTAAAAGTACAGCTTGATGATGCTGCTCTATGGCAGTTTCTGTGAAACTGCAGCTTAAGTACTTGGTCATTCTCCAGATCCTGGCAGCGAGAGGAGGTGAGGGCAAACAAGCTAAACAGTTTTCCTGAGGTACAGAGATGCCTGATCCATAACCAGAACTGAAGTCCTGGGTTCTTAAGTCAGACCACCAGGATATAAGTAGCTAATTGCCGGTCTTCTGGAAACAGTCAGTCGGTCTAGATCGCTTTGTTCAAGTTAAATACCAAGCATCAGTGCTTAAGGGAAAAGGTAAATAAATCCTGGTTGTGCTCCAGTAGAGGTTGGGACAGATTCTTATCTCATTGACTTTGATGCATGTCTGGAGTAAGCCTTCTATCTGGTGTAATTGATACTAGGGTGTCTTGTGAAATGAAAATTTTCTAGAGCTTGAGGTGGAGAGGAGAGCAAGTGCCAAGAATACCAACCTTGTTCATAAATCTCTAAATTCAAAGAAGCAGGTATTTGTTTGTGTATATGGCTTTATTTATTTAGACTGACTTTGACACTGCGTTTCCTCCGTAGGCAAAATTCAGAAGGAACTTTGCCTTAACTGCTCCTGTGAAGCCTGTGCCCATGGAAATACAGTATGACAGTGCTCCTCTCCATAAACTCCAGCATGGATGAATCTAAGGAACAGGTAATCTCATCCCATAACTGTAACACCTAACATCTGAAATCCAGGATCACAGTGGAGTATAGTGGTGGGAGAAAGACAGACTGCTTTAAAAAAAGTTATTTGCACTTAAAAATAGCCAGCATATGTTTTCTCAGGATCATGCTGTGCTGTGCTGTAATATATAACGAACTGAGATAACATTATAATGAACAGGAAATATCCTTTGGAAGGTGTTGGTTCACATTGATTTCAGTATCTTTTATTGGACAAAGGGAGTTCCAAAAGCACTAACTTGGGTTTGTCACAATCCTAGTAAATTATTATCCTGATATTATGCTAATGAGGTGGTATGAACATGGTGGTAGCAGGCAAAGCTTCTGGGAAGTTAGGACCCAGGGGAAGCCATTGAAAATCTCGACTAAGAGCATCTGACTCTCCCTAAAAGACTGACATAGTACTAAATATGTGGCAGCACTGTGTTACCATGGGTGCATCTTGAGAAAGAGCGCTGCCAGAAAAATTTTTCCCCTTATTTCCTAGGAGTCAATTTGACCAGGTCTTGAACAAGATTGCTGCACTGCAAACAGCTTGGTTTGTATGGCTTGGCTAGAGCTGCTTTTGGGGGACATGTGAGCTTTGATTTGCTCACTGGTCCAGACCTTGTGAGGTCTGGTAGAAGAGGTTTACTCCATCCTATTTAAAGAAGCCTTAGTGGGTTGCTCTAAAGAACTGGGGTATTGGCATCAGCTTCAAGTTAATGAAACCATAGCAACATGCTGTGGGATGCAGCAGTTGACAGGCTATATATTAAGAATTGTTCAGTCTCTGTGAAAGTGGGAATAAACCTCCAATACCTGATTTTAAAAAACTACAAGTTTGGCTAAGACTGTGAATTTAACAGTGAGGGGTCTAGGACATAAATAAAGTATTCAGGTTCCATCTAGTAGAAGCTGTATGTTCTTGCTTTAATGTAACTGTAAGCAACTATCTTCACAGAGAGACTAAGCATAATCTGAAACCAGTTGTCTCTGTGAGCATAGACAAAGTCACAACAAGAATGACATGCTGATCATTGGCTAGAAAATGCCATGAAATATTTCGTGGCTCAAGGAGCAGACATGTTATTCTCTGTAATAGGAAAATTAAATTTTTTTTCAGTCTGGTTTGACCTCAGATTGTTTGTTCATTCTGCTGTCAGAATTTGGTGATCTGTAAGTCCAGGACACTGTCTTTTAAATGATGCCTGTATAATTTCCTACAGTTTTTCTCTCCAGTTCATCTCTGACATTGTGGAGCACTTAAATTCAACAAAACCTAAATTGCTGAAGTTAACTTCTTTGGTATTTTTATGGGGGTTTTGAGTGCTACCCTTAAAAAGCCCTTTGCAATGCCCCAACCACTTACTGATACTCTACAAAATGAAATTACAAGCAGTGTTTATTCCTGAGCATTATTGACTTGCAGTATTTCTGGCTCATAGGAAATCTTAACTCAAGTTTATCCCAACTCAGAATAAAAACACTGCTTGCAGTAATCTGCAAATCAGAAATTTTTAGGTACTCCCTTGGAAATGGCAGTTACTGATTGAAATCACCTGTTTGCTTATTAGACAATGAAATGTTGAGCAAGGCAGAACAGCGGATTAGAATCTGAAAGCTTTGAGGTTTCCAGACAGAGCTTCTGTTTTGGGAGGAGGAGTACTGGAAACCCAGAAAGTCTGTGCTTTGCCTCCAGTATCTTTAGGCTCTAGGTTACCTTGGAAAAGAAGCCTAAAAGCCCTTACTGTCTGTAGTCCTGGTATAGTGGACCAGATTACTAGACTAGTAATCAGAGTAGGTAGGGCTTGAACAAATTTGATTTTTTTTTAATTTTTGACCAGGACTACTAGTGATGTCCTACCTGCTGTGTGGTCCTCCAGCAACTGGCAAAATGCAAGTATTGTGTATATGTAGAACTATAAACAGTGCTGTCCAAAAAGGTAGCAAAAATCTGCTGTGATTTTTTTTTTTTTCCCCCCTGCCAAATTCAGAGATCTCAGACATTTGAGGATCTTTTTTAAAATCAGATCTGTACTCCAGCTCTGCTGGTGCTTTTTGTGTCCTGTATGTGTTTTTACTTGAAGAGGTGCTTGGGTTTCTCAGTCCTGAGATTGGGTTGAAATTCAGTACAGACAAGTACACTGTCAGCTAGAGAAGAGTTAAATACAACAATGCCCCTGACTTGGGATGCATGCTTGTATCAGGGATCTATGATCCTGTTCTACTCTCTGATTTTGGTGTTTGGATTGGTACTGAGGAGGTTGAGGACACTGATGCATAAACAAATATAAGGGTTGCTTTGGTATTGCAGTTCATAGCAAGGCAGGGTGTGCTTACAAAGTCTAGTGTGACACAAATTAAACCAATTTGTTTCTCAGTTAAAGAGAAACTAATAACAAATGTGCCTATAAACATTTTTTCTGATTATGCAATTTTTGGCTGTATGTGGGAGATACCTACATAAAGTTAGCTATCATGAATAGGTAGTGAGGTCCTTAGTGCACTAGCAGCTGATGTTAGTCCAACCGATAGCAGAGTTTCAACTGCTTTTGGTTGATCTAAGACTTGCCCCTTGTATGAAAATTAGTTGTGCTTGGAAGTCCCCAAAACCTTACTTCTGAAGTATCTTGTTCCAATATTAGGATTTTTGGAGGCCTAGGCTTACTCATCTGAATCTTCAAAACATTGATCAGGCTCTTCAAAGTGTTCCTTGAGCACTAACTTTGTCAAAGTTCTCCATGTAAAAGTCAAAGTTCTCCATGTAAAATTGCAAGTGTGTTTTCATGAAAAGCTATCATACATCCACCTGGCTATGTGAATACAACACCAGGGTGAGTCAACTGGTGGCATTGCATGGAAGAAAAAAGCTATTCCTTATTTAGGAGGAACTTATCTTGAGATTTCTGGCACTTTTTTTTTTTTTTTTTTTTTTTTTTTTTTTTTTTTTTTTTAATGGCACTGTTTGTGTTGCATCCTCTGTTTTAGCTGACATTTTATGTTTTCAGTTTTGCTGATGGACTTCAGTGGTATTTCTGTCCTACAGGGATCAATTAAAGAGTTCACTTTCCTTTATATTGTAAGTAAACAGCTTCATGTGGTGGGACTTTAAGTCACTAATAGTTGTAGCAGGAAGATAATGAAGGTTATTTATCAGCTGTCCAGCTGCCTGTCCATGTGACTGAAATGGACAGCAGTTGACGGCTTTGTATTATAGTCATTTTGGGAACTTTATTTGGGCAAGTGACCTTCTTTGTGATTCCTTGCATCTGACAACTGTGTGCAGAGCAAACAAGTGAATAGAAACTACCACATTTGGTTGGTTTGGGTTTGCAGGCCAACACTCTTATCTCCAGTAATACATACTTGCAATTCCTTCTTGGCCATTGAAAGGGATGGGAAGATACTCTGCACCATGAAGATGTCTTCCCAAAGGAGTAAAAAAAATGTTATCTACAGTGCCAAAACTAATAGACAATAACAAGTTCCTCTGTATGTCATCTGTTGCCTTTTCAAACTGAGGGGTGCAGCTTGAGAACTGGCTCCGTGAACATCTAAAAATTGGTAGATACACCCTCAATCCAAACAGCTCTGGGTGGTTCTCCTGTGCTCAGAGGGAGGGAATCAATTCCAGGAGCACACTCCCCAATCTGTTACACAACCTGAGCATGCAGACATTCAAAGTATTTGCCATAGATGATTCTGATGTTTTAAATTCCCTAAAGAGACCAAACGTTTTGCCTCCACTTTGAAGAACTCTGGCTGCCTTCTTTATGTGTCAGGGAGGGCAATGGGAGTGGCTTCTAGTCTCTTCTGCAAAGCACTGTGGAACACCATAGTGTATGGCACTGTTGAGGTCCCCCAAGAAGAGATACTTGCAGCAGACAGTGGCAAGGCAGAGCTGGCAGATGTAATAATGAGCCAGAAGCACTGAGAGGTTTGATCTGCAGCACATGAAGAACTTATAAACTGTGCTTTATGTGTGTTAACAGGCTAAGCTGTTTATCCACATTTTGTGTGGCTTGTTTTCAGCTACAGCAGGCACTATTAGAAATATTTAGACAGCTCTTCATCACCAGCTCATTGGGCCTCAGTTTTGTTGAGACGGTTTTTGACACTAATAAAAGTCAATACATGAGGGCATGTACACCACAGAACACAGCTATGACAGTAGAAGGGTAGGATGTTGCTGTCTGTCAACTTTTTATGTACAATGCCATTGATTTGAAGATGGCTACTGTAATTTTGCTTCCTAGTAGGCCATTTCTCTTCTTAGGATGGAGAAGGGACAAAAGGGTTTCCTGGAGAGCTGGGGTCTAGGATCAAGCTGGGAACTGGAAGAAGTGTGCCCAATCTAATGGATAACTGAGGTAGAAGTGGTAATGCTAGTGTTAAGACATCAAAATGAAGCATTCTTGGGATTTGTCTGTGAAAGGTCTGAATAAATCTGGTGAGAAAGCTTTCTTTTTTTGTTTCAGTGGAGACCCAGGTGCTGAGGAAAAAGCAAGAGTAAGAAAAGAGATGAAAGAACTTGTAACCAAGGTTGCTTGTGTCAGATTCTTGATGAACAGCAAGGTTCAGTTTCCATTGCTGTTGGGAATCTTTTAACAGCAAGAAAACAAATCTGTGAAGAAGGAAACATACAAAGTTACAAGATGGAGGTATGTGAGAATCCTTGACATAGCTAAGGATTGCAAAATTGGTCTTAGTGTATCTATTTGCTAAATCCTCTATTAGGATTCTTGCTGATCCTCAGCCTCTGTCAAACCATTTCTGTATGCAGGAAAGCGTTGTGTTTACAGCTCTTTGAAGAATTATCTTAATTTTCCTGCAGACTTGTAAACCAGCTGTTTATTTCCTTCAGTCTTAATCTTATGCTTACAAGAAAAAGTGTTTGGAGCTTGAAGTTAGGCTGAATTGTCTTCTCATTCCTTCAAATTATGCTCACAGAAGCTAGTTCTGATGCTTGTTGCTAGTTAACTGTGGTATCCTAACTGCTGAGTTTGTCTTGTTATCTCTTGTTGGACTGGAGAAGGGAAGGGTTAGGCAAAATAGTTTGAACAGTTGTGTTGGTTTAAATATTTATAGCTAACCAGCAACTTCTTGTGATTGGGTTGTAACTGTGTGGTTTTATTTGCTTCCATAAAATACGACAAATGCTTTCTTCTTCCCATCATATATAAAATTATATGCTCTTTAGGGTAGTGACTTTTCAGTTCATAAGGCTCAGAGGACCCCTTGTGACCCTTAAGCACACCTATACTGTCACCAATAAAATGATCTTAAGTCTTCAGCCATTGGTTCATTATCCAAGCCAAGCAGCATGGGCAGAGTTGACACTTGCAAGGACCATATCCTAAATAAGCTCTTGGTGTAAACCAAAGAACTATTTCACGCTATTCTTGACATCAGCTAAATACTAGTATGGTGTTTCGGGAGGGGGTTGGGTTGGTGGGTTTTTTTTTCAACCAATCATTTTTGAAGCTGGGTAGAAGGATGTTTTCTCTATTGTGTGCCTCTTGACTGAGTATCTTGCATAAGCAAGTAAAAAAAAAAAAAAAAAGAGACTCTTATCTAGTTCAGAAGTACTGTTTTGGAAATGCAGTTTCTACTGGCATAAATTAATGGGCTTCCAAAAAATAACTATTGCATAGAATATACAGTTCTGTTTTGACATTGCATATATCTAGCACTATATGTTTATCTAAAAGATAACTTATGAAATTAAAGTAGCTTAATATCATCTCCAGCTGAAAAAACACAGCTTTTATACAGCAGAGCCCTTGGGAAGTTTAGATTTGTGTTTTTTGGATCAAATTACTTTTCCAGGTTGGAGACCACTTTGGAATTTTGGATCCTCTTTGTTGAGTTTAACATGATCAAAAAAGAAAATTTGGCATGTAGGTTCCCTGTGTCTACTGGTTCAGAATTTATTGGTCGGAGTTCTTCTAAGAATCATTTCATTATAAATTCTGGAAAATAATCTGATGTTAATAGAATATTATGCAATGAGAATACACATGGGTAATTCTGTATTAGACCCCTATGTGTCCTCAGAGGTGAATTTCTAGGCAATTGTCTGTGTGCTAAAGCAACTGACTGGAGAGGAAATTGGGTGTTTCTGTCATGATACCTGTCTGAAGGAGGTCTGAGTCAGTTTTGGTGGGATTTGGAATATCTTCAGTAAAAATACCAGTAGTCACTGCAAAGATGCTTGGGCATGCTGACAGGAACTGCACAGTTAGGTGTGTACTGTTGAGCACAAAATTCTTCAGAAAATCAAAGCAACAACCATAGAATTGAAAACCACTGTATAAATGCACTGTGGAAGACACAAGGCTATAAACTTAGTATCTAGTCCTTCCCTTCATTCCTCATTTAATCTTCCCTTAGGGTGAATACCAGTAAAGTTCAGTTTAAGTCATTAGTCTGAAATTTGTCCAAAGTACTTGAATATTTGATCAGTAAATATAGGTCACCTAGAAGATAGAGAAGATGGTTTGTGATGGGCAAATGAGAGATCATACTGTGTAATATGCAGTTCATGATATTTGAGGTTGACCTTTGGTTTTTGGCACTGCAGAATATTTTCCAAAATAGGCACAAACCAGTAAGTTCCAATTCAAGAGCTCTCTGTGCTATGAATCCATTCTCAGCAAGGGTTCAGATTTAAAGCATCCAGCTTTAATTTGTATTGAAATGCAGCTTCTTATTCTTTTCACATAAAGAGTTGTGTTATTCTCTTGTAGTGGATTAAAATGACTTGGAAAGAATGCTTTTTATTTTTATTTTTTTAGAGTTCTGAAGTTCATTGCTAAGTTGATAAATTGTCTTTTTCATTCCTCCCCAATCACCATCTCATTTTTCCCCCCACAGATATTCAGGCTTTATTTTAATCATTATTTGTCTAAAACCTATGTAGTTATGACCCTGGAAGAAATAAATAAAACTGATTACTTTACACTGCCAAACTCTGTAGTAATTCTTTCTCCCATCCCAGTTAAGATTAAAACATGCAACGCAGTGGCAATAAGGAACATCTTGCATCTTTGAGAATTACAGAATAGCATTTTGGTACACTGGCTTACAGGAGGACCAGGAGGTAACTTTGATGGAATAACTGAAAACCAGTGGGGCCAGATATCCACTTGGTGGCAACCTCTCTGTTTCTGATGAAGTTTATAAGGTTTTGAAAGCTACATTTGCAGAAAAGGTAATGTATGTCCAGATAGGCAATAGTTTGATGCTTCCTACCACATGGAAGACTTGTGCACAGACTACTTCCATGAGATAATATACAAGCAGAAAGAAGATGGCTTTCAGTTTTTATTCACCTTTTAAAAGCATCCACTACCTTTTAGCTCAAGGGAAATGTATGTGAAAACTTTCAGAAAATAAGGAAAGCTTTGTTGTTAGTAGAAGAAATTGGAGGACAACAGCTAAGAGAACTCTCCCCTGTTAGCCAGTTTCAGTCTGACTATTCCCTACATGTGTTTAGTCCTTGTCCCTGTCTTTTTTGCCCCACAGATGCGGAGGACAGCATGACATAAATGCCAATCTGAACACATAGTTCACACGTAATGTTCTTGTAAATGTCATGTCCATTAACCACTGCATAATGGGAGTTTTGATCCAGGGCTGGAGACTATAGCTGACTTTAAAAAAAATCCTATCTTTTGATGGCTGGTAGTTAGTGTTAAATGATGGCAATGGTGCTCACCTGCTTGTCAGAAAAAATTAATCCATGCTGTGGACTCCTACCAAATGTAAATGGAGAACATCTAGCTTGGTTCATATGATCCATGTTTGCTGTATAAACTGTGAAGACTGATTATTGTTAGAGAAATGATGGGTGTAGCAATTACCCCCAAACAGACTCTGTTAATCAAACAACAGTTTTCTCCCCAAAAAGGCACTTAATGAGCAAATGAAAGTTAGCAAGTTTGAAGTTGCAGGACCACTTTACCATTTACGGCAAATGCTTCTTACTAGCAGAAAGAAGCTTCTACAGCAGTATCAAATTTTGTTGCTGGTGTCATGAATGACGTTGAGTAAACTGGCCATGACAAGCAAAACCTCAGTAGGCAACATGCTTTGTGAGCTTGTGTTTGTTTCTGTATTGCTCCATCGTTCACATTATGCAATGGACAGTGTAGAAAACTGCCTAGGGTCATCAGAACCTGATGACCTTCCTCCTGTGGCTCCATCTCTGCTATTTGCTTCTTTTTGTAACTAACTGGTTTATTCTGGTAGCACAGCGCATTACAGGGCACAAACCCAGAAGGTTCTCTGCTGCTTCCTGGAAACCTAATAGTCTATACTCTTAACTTTTTAGTGTTTGATTCCTTCTTTTCCACACAGACTTTTCTAAACCGTTAGTTCATTTGCATTCTGCCAGAAGAAGATATGTTCCTCCAGGCAGTTGATAGAATAATCTGTAAGTATTGTGGTTTTAGCTAGTATACCAGAAGTGCTGGCTCGGGCCAGGTTGCTCAGATGGGCATTCCTGTGACTGTAGAGCAGTCTCAAGGGCATAATAAGAGCAGCAGTTATAACAAAAGGCAAAGGGCAGTAGCTAGAAATCTAGAAGTGTCTCCTCCCCATAGATTTTTTAAGGTAGTGCCAATGCAGAGAATAAGAGATTCCCATTTCTCATGAGCAGGCCCGCTGTGAAGAAGTTTATCTAGGATAGTTGGTAGTTGCATGAGTTGAGAAAGATCTTAAGTTGCCCAAATTCACAATGTGAGTGAAAGACATACGACAGAAGTAGCTTAAGTTGTAATTTGTTCTTGCCTTTCCTTCTAATTTCTTTTACCTTTAAGCTTCCCCTTATCAAACATCCCAAGATGGCAGCTGGAAAGGAATGAGAAGAAAATATAGAAATAAAAGCTATGCATCGGATGCTGAATAGCATTGCCTTACTGATATCTATGCTCGCTTAGCATAGTCTGAAGTTTTGAAGGGGGCTGTGTTCTGTGTAGGTTTTGGGGGTTTTTTTATGTCACACCTTACATAACATTGCACATAATACATAATATTATTCATGTTCTACAGTTTAAAGAAACTCTGGTAGAGTGATGACTCTATTTGTGAGCTACAGGGATCCTAAAAATGTGTTTTTTTCTATTTAACACTTTCCAGAAATCTGTTGAATTCTATTAGAAAAACTCATACCATTTGAAGGATTTTTTATCTCCCTCTCTTTCCCTTTTAGCTGGGACTATCGAGAACACTTAGTACAGCTAGTTACTGATACTCAGAATCTACTCCCGTTCTCAGAAATGATGCTTCCAAACTTGTTATGCAGCATGAATTCCAACTTGCTCGTGAGCATAAAATTGCCTGGTTCCTCTATAGCAGAGAAGACCTTTTGTTTAGTGATTTCTACTGTTACTGGGTTCTCAAGTATTTTTCAGATTGAGGAGAGTCTCTACAGAGCCTTAAACTGCCAGATTTATTTTTCATTCAAGGATCAAATGCTTGTCCTCAATGGGTAGTTGTATGTAGAGAAGGAAATTGAGAGGGAGAGGAGGGGAAATATCAACTGAAAATATTTGCTGTGAATTAAACATCCAAAATTATACCAAGACTAAATAATCAACTGTCCATTTTAAATTATAAATGCTATTATTTTTCTAATGCAGTTGATCAGGTAGTGAACAGCATTCATTGTCTTGCGAAGTTTGCTGGCAACTGCAGAATAATATCACAGTATAAAAGCACAAATTAGTAGTTGGCACAACAAAGTTGATTTGCAAATTGTATAGCTCTTTTGTAAAGCTATATGAGGAATCCTTTTCCCACCCCTCAGTTCTGAAGAACATTTTTTCCATTTTTGCAGTGTGACTTAAGTTCTTAGGTTTTGGTATTTAAAGGATGGGTGCTGCGTGCAAAAATCTGAGCATAGAAATATTGGTTTTGGAAGGATATTGTAGTTGGAAATGTAGTTGGAGAGGCACTGAACTAAAAGGGCTATGGCAGACTAGGAAGGAACAAAAGTACTGAACCTTGGATTTATTAATGTAGTTTCGACTTCGTGAAAATAAAGCTGTCCCAGAAACTTAACTACTGTTCTGAATAGACTTCAAAACCGATCCCCACAGCTTTAATCTGGCCTCAAAAAGCCCTGTATTTTGAGGGATATATCTTATTCATATGCTAAATGGATGACTTAACTGTTCAGTAGCTTGAACTCTGCAGAAAAACACTAAGAAATACAGTTTCTGAGCATATTCTCTTCTTAGTGTGGATTTCTACCTGAAAAAGCCTTATGTTTGATCTTAACAAAACTAACTATACTAGATTCACGTATTCCTCTTATGTTTTCTGAAGACTACACTTGAAAGAATAGAAATTGTGTGGAGGTAGTAAATCATGGACATATTTGAGACTTAGCCATTGGAATGACAGGTCAGGATAATATCCCATTTTGTACTTGTGACTCATACAAAGAAATGGCATACTGTGTACCAACTCCTGAAAAGGCTCTTTAATGAGTATGTAAACAGCAGGTAGACACTGATATGTCTTAAATCTTTCAGGTGATAGTATGTCCAGGATAGGGCTTGTTGAAGGCATGGTTTTGCAATAACTCATCTGACTGGGCCAGAGTTTCTAGTTAGAGGCCTTCTGAAAACCCCTGTCTGAGTCCAGAGGCTATCACAGAGGAAGACTCTAGGGGACCTGTTGATATAATACTGACAATAAGTGGCCTAAGGAAAAGGTTGAGGGTTAAGTGATAAAACTGGAAAATGAAATTGCTTCTTCCAAAGTTGAGCTGAGCTGAGAGTCAGACTTGGAGAACATTCAGAGAAGCAGGCTTTGTGAAGGTTTTAGAATGATGGAAGTACCAAATGCTTAGTATCCAGAATAATTTCTGAATGACGGAGCCTCTTTGAAAGCACTTGACTGTGATCTCTAATTATACTTCACTTTGCAGGCTTTGAATATCTAGAAATGATGTGTGTGTGTTGTCTTCATCCCTGCTTTTCCCCCCACACCCATGGGGATCTCTTAAACGTTGTAGCTGAAGGGATGTGAGTGTTTTCCACTGCTTAAAAACATTCTTGTACATTGGATAAGGATTCTATTTGAAGCTAAGCTATTTAAGGATTAGTAAAATGATAGGCAAACTATAATTATGATACAAATACTAATTGTTGGAAAAATGGGACAAGTTCTAATTTTAAGACTGCTAAATATTCAAAACCGCTAAATATTGTTTTTTCAAGACTGAGCTTCAAATTAGCTTCACTTTTAATTTAAGCAGTCTTACAAAATCGATTACAATGTTTTGGAGTGTTCTATCTGGTGGGCTTTAATAGTTTAAAATAATTTATAGTTGAAAGCAGATAAAGACATTTGAATGCTGAGAAATAACCATAATTCCTTAAAGAGAGTACACTTGCTATAAAATATCCCTTAAAAGAGATGCAGTATCTTTTATTTTTAAAGAAACGTGCTTGTACTAGAACAACTTCTAGTGACTGACCTTGATATGGACCCAGGCCTTGATCAGCTCTGTGCATCCTTTGCTGTTCCATTCACTGTTCCATTCTACTATAACCCCTGGCATTGCTAGGAATTAGTTGGAACTTCAGCAGTTTGTTGTGAGGTGCCCATTGATGCCTATACAAGAAGAAATGAGTGGGAATGTAAGAGCAGGGACACTCTATGCACTCAATATCACAAGTACTGAGCCTGTTTGCTTCTTTTAAATTGTATTTCAATGCATTACTAAAGTTCTGTTTAAAATATTTGGGTTTTCATCTTTGTAATTAAAAGAAACAGTGTGTGGGGAAAAAAAATGTTATCCCTGCAACCCAGCAAATGGCACTTTATATCCCCAAACAAGGAATCAATTAGACTTAAATTGATAGTTTATGAGGTTTGTCAAATATGATCTGTAACATGAATTGGAATATAAACCACATGGATTAACAATTTGCCATAGAAACTTCTTCTGCAATTGGAACTGAAACTTGCTGAAGAACACAGTCCATGACATTTTGTTAGCTCTAAACCTTTACATGTAATATTCGCTGTAACAATAGCTATGTGATGTGATTTCTTTTTTTGTCCTCCTAACTTCCATTAACACTGGAAATGGGTTGTTTATGGTTAACTCTGCAGTTGCTCAAGTTGTTCTAGCTGCTAGCGTTCACTCCAAGTGTGATGACTCCAAATCCTGATGCTGCAGGTATTAGGTATGGAATAATAGGCTGCAATTATGTATTTAGTATTTGCATCCAAATGGGTTTGGCAGTTACAGGCTAACTTCAGGAATGTGCATGTACCTGCACAGTAGCAGTTATACTCCTATATATACTGTTCACTCTTTAAAAGCTATCTATAGCTGAAATCACCAGCTTCCACAACTCAGCTGCTAAACTGGATCTAGAGTGACCCTCTATGCAGTAACAATTAGCTGATTCAAATTGTGGATGGAGCATGTAGACCTTTCATTTCTGGGACAGTATTTTAAATCTTGGTGTCTTCTCACTGCTCTCACCCCTGGGTTTGTTCAGCTCAGTGCATCTGCAAAATAGACATCTATAGCTTTTGAGAGAGACTACCATTACAATATGCAGAGAGACCTATTGATGAAGTTAAAGTCCACATTTATATCCACCATCATGGTTAGGGGAATGGAAGGCTGCTCTGCTACTCTCCTGTGTTGTGTGCTGTCTGTAGTCAGGTTTTTTGTCTTCAGGGCTGTTAGTCCAATACTTCTTGTGCTAAAGTAACTTGAAATAAAGATCTGGTTAAGCTTCTAGGATATAAAACTAAAATAACTTTGAAGTGACTTAGTGCAAGAGAGAATGTCAAATCCTTGTTCAACTGAAAGTGAAGGGATATAAGACAAGAGTTTTGATCCAGCTTTTAAGTGAGCTTGAAGTAAATCAACAAATATCCTTAACTGTAACTTTGTTCAAAGTTGTTATTTTCAACAGTTTTGTCCTGGAGAAATCTGAGACTTGGCATGAAAAAAGACACCAAGAACTTTAAATTATGACTAGACAGCCAGGTCTGGCTAATCCAGATAGCTTTTAAAGCCCCTATTAAATTAATTGAAAAGCCAAATTGTTGACTTTTTAGTTTGCTTACACTTTAAGGCTTTGGATACCTAGACATCTGGATGAAGCATCCATGGAGTAGCGAGGTCTCTGTGTAGTAATGGCTAACTGAATCCCTCTTTAAGCTTTAGCCTGCTGTTTAACACATATTTACAAGTGCTCAGTGTTTTGTGCTTGACCAAACTATAATATATATACTCGTTCCTATTAATCAATGCAGAATCATATTTGAAACAGAACTGTTTTGTGCACTCTGATTCCTCAGTCAAACCAAGTTTGAATCCTCCATTTTCAGCATTTTTACAATTAGTAAGATCTAGCCTTTTGCTGCCATTTTCAATCTGTTCTTTTAGCACTGTTGTTTAGTTTAGATTTTAACTATTTATAATGACCCTCTGATGTGCATTTTGGCTGTTCTTAGCTCTTACTGGAAACTGAGACTGAAGTATTATAAAAACATAACTGGTGCATGCAGTCTTGGGTTGTGTGCCAAAATAAAGAAGGGACTGGGGGGCAGAGGGAGGTAGGAATAACTGAAAGAGGTCATGTTCTCAAAATAAGTGGCTGCAACTTGGCATCACTTTGGAAATTGCATCTGTTTATGCTAGTGAATAAT
This sequence comes from Athene cunicularia, assembly GCF_003259725.1. NCBI lineage: Eukaryota > Metazoa > Chordata > Aves > Strigiformes > Strigidae > Athene > Athene cunicularia. The sequence continues at coordinate 3,991,054 of NW_020799105.1, forward strand.
TTGGCATAAAGTAGTTGCCAGTTCTCTTCAATCTAGAATTTAGTTCTCTAGCCCTTCTGAATATCATTTGGAATTCTAGTCTTGACCCCATGAGTCTTGTTTCCTTTATTTCTCTAAAGATGATGGAATAATAAGGTTGGCTGGCTAGGTCAGAAGATTGGAAAATTATTTATGCATTTAATGGGGGTAAAATCCTAAAGACTCCTAAAGTGAATGCAGTTATAGCAAGATCCTTTCATAAAGATTTTGTAAAAGAATAGTAGTGCTAAAAAAACCATTAGAGCTGTAGTTAGTGGACTGATTTATCAGTCTCTTTTGAGGCCATATGTACTGGGTCTGGCTGAACTGGAATTAGTTTTCCCCTACAGCAGCCCTCACGGTGCTGTGTTTTATGTCGGGAGCTGGCAGGGTGTTGATAGCACCCTGGTGTTGTGGCTACTGCTGAGCAGTGCTTACACAGCACCAAGGCTTTTTCTGATATTTCCCCCAGTGGGACGGGGTGGGCAAGATCTTGGGAGGGGACACAGCCAGGACAGCTGACCCAAACCGACCAAAGGGATATTCCATACCATATGACGTTTGCTCAGTATAAAGCTGGGAGAAAGGAGGAAGGGGGTGGGGTCACCCTTGGTCCTCCGAAGCAACCACTACGTGTATTGGAGCCCTGCTCCTGAGAAGGCCCAACATCGCCTGTCCATGGGAAGTAGAGACTAAATCTGTTTGCTTTTGCTTCCGCGCGCGGACTTTTGCTTTGCCTTGCTTATATTAAAACTGCTTTTGTTTCACCCACAAGGGTTAGTTTATCTTCTTTCCCCTCTTTACCCTATTGAGAAAACAAGGGGAAAAGGGGGGGGGAAGTGATAGAGCGACTTGGTGGATACCTGGCATTTAGCCAGTCAAACCATCACACCATAGTTCCACTTAGAACATGAATCCAGAAAAAAAGTGGGCTCTACTATATAAACAACTGATGCAGCTGAGCCTTTGATTCTTTATGAAGCCTTGCAGAAAATGTACAGTTTGCAGCAGTGGGACATGGACTTCTTAGTGTATGAAACTGTTGTGGTAAATACCCTTTTAGGATATTGCATCTTACTATTTTCATGGATCTGATAATCTGCATAGCAATAACAGTAAGCACTCATGCTACTAGAGTTAGCAAGTCTGGACTAGTTTCTCTTGTTGTGACAGTGCTGCTGTATTGACAGGAGAAGATTCAAAACCCTTTATTTATTTGCAGTTGGGTTTTTTTTTGTTTTTTTTTTTTTATATACTGTTCAGTTGACAGCCCAGCTAGTTACCATGCAGAAGAAAGGAATATAATTCCTTAGTGCCTAAAAGCTAGATAATTGTTTACATAATGTATTTATACTTGAATTTTTAGCAATAGTGGAGTCAGGGGTGGGGGAGGGTGTGAGGAATTATGTAACTGTAAAAGCAAATATAATTGCAGTGATATTTTATAAAAATATGAAGTAGACCAATGGAAAACTACAGATAAAATGTCAGGAAATGTACACAAAACCTGATTCTGTGGGAATCACTTTCCACAGCCCTTCGCTTTTGACAGCATGTAAAGGGGTCTCACCATCCTCAGTTGGTGTTAATTATCCCTCAGCTGAGTCAGAAGAGCTGCAATGATTACCAGCTTAGGCTCTGACACAGCCCAGTTGACTTTGAGCTTGTATTTGTGCATCTGATAATACTTCTATTGGTGTAGGATATAAACACATGCATGGCAGAAATAGGAAAATGCCACAACTTTTCTTCTGCAAGAATGAAGACTGGCAAACACCTGCAAATCATTCCCACACACTCCCCCCAGTCCAACAACCACCCAACCCACCAGACAGCCCTTGAATCTTACTCTGTTTTCTATTAGTATATATCCATTCAAACTTTTGCTTACAAGCACATTTCTAGAAAGAGAAGACTAAATTCTTCACAAGAAGCGCTTCATGAGTACTTGTGCATGATCTTGTGTAGTCACTGTGATTTGAGTCGTGCAGTGTGACACAAACCAATATCCGTATAGGATCATCTCATATCCATATAGGATAGGAGGATGAGTGTGAATGGTGTGTGATTGATGTAAAACAGCCTTGAGTTGGATAGCATAAAACTGTTAATTTACTTGTGCTATTAGGAGTTCAAAAAATTAATAAGGATCATATTTCTAAATTAAAAGTCTGGTCAAATGTTTTTCTACAAAAAAAATATAATAAATGTTTGTTGGAAGTTTCTATTGTCATGAGCAATTATTTAAATCAGGTTTCATGCACGCTTTTCAAAATTTATTAGAACCATGACTTCACAGAAGAACACACTTAAAAATCTGAATCAAACCAGCTTCTGCAAATAGATTTATACTTTATTATTGTTCCCAATGCAGTTGACCACTTTTCAGGAACAGTTCCACTGAACTCAACAGGGTTATTTATGGAATAATGAAAACAATGCTGAGACTTCAGTAAGAAAATGTTTCAAATGCTGTAGCTAAACACAGGTCTGAAAACATCAGGTTGAGGCAAGTGTTGCAGACATAAGAGGGTGTTGATCTTCTGTAATCCTTGCGTCCTCTATATTCATTACAATTTATTATAAACAATTTTGGTCCTGTCCATGCTTTTCACATAAAGCACCTTGTAACAGTAACATTACAGTCTTGCTGCTACTTTGTCACAGCATGTTGCTTCCCAACTTTAAGAACTGACCTTACTTTTTCTAAAGCTGAATCTTAAGCAGCACAGATGTCTGTCTTTACCTGGTCATAAAATATCTGTGCACAAGAATGATACAAAAGTTCTGAGAAAAATCTTTCTTACCTGCTTTATTGAGATTCCCTGAATCTCATTTTCTAGCATCTTTCTGCAGCTATAAATAGGAGGCCTAGAAAGAGGGTCATGTTGTACTCAACTGCAGAGGCAAAAATAATTTCACAAAAGACAGTCTGTGAAAAATCAGTCTTTTGTACAAGTAGGTGTAAGTTTACCAGAAGAAAGGATGTGGGAGACTATAAAGTCCATAGACTTCCTGTAGTACTACCTAATGCACACAAACTAGCAGTCACATAACACTTTTACAGTCATGCTGCTGCATTGCTCCAGTCTTCAAAGTGTCTGGATCCAGCTCTGTCTGTGGTTTGCAATGTTGTCTTTCTTTGCATGATCTTGCACAAGTATGGCTAACTGCATAAAATGATATGAATGTTGCCTAGTAACATTGATTCGCAAAATAACTTCCAGAGTATTCTCTACAGGGATTACTTGCTTAAGGCTTACTAGACTCAGGGAACACTTAAAATGCGTATTTAAGAAATATGTGACTACATTAATATGCTTACTCATTCCTTAACTTCTAATGTGAGGTAACACTGAGATGCTGGTAACATTGAGATTGGCCTCATTATCTACAATATGTCACTCAGACTGGCTCAGTGCTAATAGTCACTATATCATTATCTGTGATAAGGGTAAAATGATGGCCATTTTAAATTTTAACTTTTATTTGCAAAAGATGTTCAGTCAGCGCTGTCTTACAGATTCGCACAATGCAATAGATTAAAACATTTTTCTTGTCTTTTGTAATGTTTCAAGCATCAATTCCTTTGCCTGTTAAATGTGTTTCTGAGCATTTGAAACACTTAAAAATGATTAAAGAGTAAAATCCTAAATAAAAAAACTCCTTAGATCATCAGGTTCATTTTGTCTAGTAAGCCATGATAATCACCATGTACCCCAGGATTATTTCTCAAGAAGAAAATTGACTTAAACATCTTGCCTTCACTGAGTTATTAAGACCTGGCAAGTCATGTGTAACTGTGTTATACCATGCTTTGGGTAAAGCTTCTAAGCAGACCATGGTGACTAGTTTAATTTTTTTAAAAGTGCAAACCAGCTGGAAGCCTCTTACTGGTCTGATGAAGACACAGCTGAGGGTTCAAAAGCTTAAGGAGAAAGTTTGAAAGGCAAGTGATGATTGGACAAGGTAATTGTATTTAAAAAACCAACCAACCAACCAAAAAACCACGCATAACTATAGCACTACTCTATGCATGGGGATATGCAGTCAGTAACATTTTCTAATCTATTGCTGTTATCCAGCACCAAATTTGTCCTGTTTGTAGCCATTCTACATCCTTCAGGGGGAATTATGGTGGTGGAGTCTCTGAAATAAGACAGAACTTAGTTTCTCTCTTGCTCATGCAGCTGAATTTACCCCCTGATAAAGAAAACAGTTGCTCTTCAGCTATCTGTCATTGTTCCTAGTAACTGCTATTAAAAATATAATGAACTGAATATGGCTTTCTCAGTAAGGCTCTGAAATTTTCTACAGTAGGTACAAATCTGATGCAATCTGAATAATGAAATATTCTTGGGGTTCGTGGTTTTAGCTGAAGTTGGCAAAGTGAAATATCTCACAAAGGAAAAGCAGTTTAGGTAGCTCAGACTAAAGCACAGGTAGATGGTTGTGGTAAGTGGAAGTCAGCAAATTTAAGCTAGAAATTATAGGTAAACTGTTAATACTATGGATAAACAAACAACTGCAAAATGTGCCTAGAATGTGGTGGACTTTATGTAGTTTGACAGCCTTGTAATAAGACTGGTTGTCACTCTAAAGTTTTCAAACAGTTGAGTTATTGTCTTCCTCCTTAACAGGGAGTGCATGGTATTCTTGTGTTGCAGTCATGGAACAGTGGCTCACTGGAAAACAGTGTCACTATCAGCATTAAAGGGGTGGGGGAAGGTGAATCCCTGAAAGATTAAGTATTGGGTCATGGTATACCAAAGCAGTGTTGTGGCTTGGCTCTGGTAATTTTTGTTTGCCTAAGTTGATGCTAACCATGGAAAACTGTGCATTAGTCTTCTCATTCAGCTTCGTGCTTTGTCCCTAGCTACTTAGCCTGTGGTCTCCTGCAGAAATAGATGTTCTGCTGTTTGAAGTATAGGAATTTAGCACACTTTTTGGAGACTGCTTAGTGTTTTTGTGTGACTTACATGCACACTGGGGTTCTCGGTTGCCAGCTGTCAGTAGTGGTTTGTAACCAAAACACAGACCAGAGGGGTCAGAGTCCTAAAGTAAGGAATGTCATGGCCTGACATTCACATGGGGTGGGAAGCTGTCTAGGCAAGGCAAACTCAGCGCTACCTCAGGCTGCAACTGTAGTTGAGTTGCACACATGGAGAGGATGCAGTAAGTTATAGTGATAGATTTCCTTTTTCTGGCTCCAGTGGGAGCAGGCTGAACCCTCTGCTAAGGATGCGGAGCTGACTTTTGGCCCTTTCAGGCAATGGATTCTGACACTCACCCTCATTCAGATCATTTTGACAAGTTCAGTCTGTTAGAACAGGTGATTACATTTAAGCTACTGGAAGTAAGGACTTTGCCTGCTGTCACTATGTTTTGCCTGCAATGAATAGCAGTCCTGCACAGAGCACAAATCCATTTTTGTCTTGCCTTCTCTGAAACAAGATTACCTTTGTTTCACCTTAGAGTGAAGAACCTGGTCCTTTAAAATACCTCATGGTAACACGGACAGTTTCCCTTACCAGTACTTTCAGCATCTTTAGCACTGTGTGCCATTTTCCAGATGCTATGCTCATGGATTTATTAATGTACCAAAGATGATAAATTTACTTGGGGAACTATTTTCAGCCCAGATCACAGTGCTGCTTTTATTTGCTGATGAGCCTCTGTATTTCTTTGCCAACATTCCTGCATGTTTCTGGTTCTTATTTATTTTTCTAATGCTAGTTTACTCTCATTAATCACTCTAAACCTATACAAAAGTGATTTTCTCATATTACAAGAAATCTCTTACAGGGCATGGACCTTATGTTACTTCCTGAATATATTACAATATCTTAATTAGGCTACATATTAAATAGCAAAATACTTGATTAGATAACTATTTCTGTCTATGGCAAGCTAGTATCTACAAGCTTAACCGTAGAGGCTGATTCGGGCTAATCATATAGCGCATAAATTATGCATGGCCTCAATGTAAGCAGCTTTGTAATACCTCAGTCTCTCAGCCCTGATAGGACTCTTTCCTGGAGGACAAGTCAACACCCGATTATTAAGTATGAAGAGACAAAAGTATCTAAGGTAGATACATTTGTCTCCCTCTTTCTGAGCATAAAATGATCTGGCTAGCTCTGATTTTTGGGAACCCAGTCTGGGACTGATACAAATTTGGGCTTTTTTAGCATTTGGTGACTTAAGTACATAAAGCAATCCCTGCAGCAGAAATATGTGTCAGTTATAATTGTCATCTATGGGGGAGTGGGGGTGGGGAAGAGGACTGACATGGGTGATTTAAGAGAAAGTTCCTCCTACACTGCATTATTTAGTGAGACTGGGGGTGAGCCTTGCTGCACTGCAGTGGTTTTTACATCTTTTCTATTTCTAAGGACCCAAAAAGTGGTCAGCAAAGAAGTGAGCACCTAAGAGGAGGGGGGTTATAGGGAAAGAATCTAAGGTGTACTTATCAAACTCAGTACATCTGTGTTGGTCTGTAAGGTCTGGGACAACTGTTTTGGGAGGATGGTCACTGGAATTTCAGGAACCAGCCCTTGTTGAAGTGGAAAGTGATTTCTTATGCCAAATTGCATCTTCTGCTTATTACTCATTCATACCTGTTTGAGGTTCATGCAAGCAATTTTGAGAACTAAAACTACATCACTTCTAAAACGCATCTTCTTATGCTGGAAGAGCAGGTATTTTGGAAGGTGGAAGGAGGAATACTGAGGGAAGAATCAATCTCATTCCCTGCACAAAGCCTTCAGCACTGCTTTGGGTTGTACCTGCTGAGCTTTGGTGCACAGCTGTTGAGTTTGCTCAATACAGCTTTCAGGAGCAGAGAATAAACACTTCCAGCAAATTTACTCAGGAGGACCCTGTCTGCCAAGTGGAGCCAACTCCCTCCTTGGTTGTGTTTATGAAAATGTTTAAATGGGGAAAACAAGAGAAGAGCAAGCAGATTCTTTGTCCCACCCAGCATTTCTCTTTGCAGCACAGCCACTCCTGCTGTGTGGGATCTATCACATGATTGGGAAATTCTTCTGGGAGCTGTTATTTTAAAATATTGGCAGCATATCACTGGGTGGGACTGCTCTATCTCTTATCTTCTTACATTCTCCTACTAGCTATTTTTCCTGTTTTATAGATCTTCTTGCTCTGGCTTTATCAACTATAACAACATAATTCTCATTTGTCCTCTGTGTGACTTTTTTCATATGCTTTGAATGAAGGTTGTTCTGTGGAAGGTGTTCCAAAGACATGTCACCAAATCTGACACTTTTGAGTGTCTGGAACCCTAGTGAGGGAACAGTCATCTCCAAATGGCCTGGATGGCTTTTCACACTGTATTAATGCACCTGCGTGGGCCAGAGTCTGTCTGTACTCAGATACATGAAGAGGCATCTGTGCAAAGTGTCATAAATGTCATTGTGTGTCCTTGCTCCTTGGTACAGTAATGCAGTCAGAACTTCAGTCTGACTCCAGTTCCTGATTCGCATTTTAAAAAAACTTGCAATTAACTCTGAGCCTGGCTTCAGGAGGTCCTGCCTTACAATATGCTGTTTCATTCACTAGACAGAAACCTCCTTCCCTTTTATTGTTTGGACAGTGATTGTGCGTAGGGAGAGGGAATGGCAGAGAAGTGATAAAGAATATGTAAGCTCTCGCATTGTGTATTTCACTGCCTTGCTGTTTTGAATGGTAGCTAATGATATTTGCAAAGCTTCTTGCTGTTACACAGGATTGTTCCATTCCAGTGAGGGAGACCCTTTGCTTCTTGCTGGGTGTTCAGAAACAATGGACCAGTCACAAAAGGATTTTGCTTTAGCAGTTGTTTCTGTTGGCTGGCCTGCTCCTGATAAGATCTCCTCCTGCTGTGTACAAAGAGTGCTTGAGCTAAGGGCTTTAATATCTTGTATGGTCAAGGTTTTGTTTTAAAGGGTGTAGTAGTTTATTTTTGGAAGGAACTGAGGAGCGGCCACATAGCATTGAACTCTCCTATCCTGTTTATCACCTCCAAGTCCAGCCCTTCTCCCAAAATGAGTTTCCAAGATGCAGCACTGTGCTGAACTACAAGATAAGATTTGGCACTTGGTTTTATGCTTTTGACAAAGTACGAGTTGGCACAGGTTTGAAAATGGAAATTGCTTATGGATAAACTACTTGGGCTAATTCACACCTAGAATAATATCAGACACTAGTGGAGTTCCTTTACAAGTGAATTTGTTCTCTCTTCCCCATGTGTTGTCTTAAATGTGCTGGAGTGTGACTGCCATAGCCACCATGGAAAGGCTGATTAAATCAAAGAAGGGCTAATCACCTTTGCTGAAAGCACTTTTTAAAAAGTCAAATTCTTGAATTTTCTTGTCCTTTGTATCTTGTCCTGTCTAGTGTTTTGCTTGTGCTCTTGGCAGAATCCTGCACAGGGCTTCTTCTGCATTGCAGGCAATGTAAGAGAAGAAAGTAGAGGGAAAATTGCTACTAAGAGAGCTGTCTAAGCTAGACAATGGATACCAGCAACCCTAATTTGCAGAGTCTTGGAGTTCCAAATAATCTAATTTAGCTGTCTGAGAAGTATAATTTTGCTAGACTTCCAGTTGTGTGCTCCATGAGCATGACTAGAATGCTGCAGCATGAACTCTGGTGTGCCTAAATGCATCACTTGTATAGTTTCTTGAATGAATGCTCATAAGCAAAGCTGCAACAGCCCAGCTGCTTAGATCTGTTGATGTGAACAAGATTTGAGCCCCTTCTTCTCAAGCGCCCATCTTGAATTAGTGTCTGACTACTCCAGTCCAGTTGGATCGAGTCAGGAGAACTAAGAAAACTCAAATTAAGCAAAGCCCCACAACCTGCCTTTGTTAAAGCTGAGTGTTGAATATTCATATTGGAGTAACGGGCAGGAGATGAGGAGTACAGAAGACTGTAGTGGTTCCCTATTGCTGTATTTACAGCATCTTAAAAACATTACCAAAATCCCCTCCCTATCACTTTGATTGATTAATAGAAATGGGGCAAGCCTTTTTTTGACTGCCATTCAGCCTAAGGTAACGGGGCTTCTCTTTGTACAGGCATATCTACAAATGCTTATGTACAGGGTTTGAAATGGGTCTTCCAATTTTAGAAAAAAATCATGAGAGTTTTAATCATATTCTGCTTCCCTTCTACAGAAGATCTTGGCATATGCATTTGATATGGTAGTTGAGCATAGAGCTCTGTGCCAGCCACTGTAACAATGAATAGATATTATCTAGAGAGGTTCTGAATTAATTGGAAACACCAGCTCCCTGAAAGACTTGCATCCTACAGGACTGTTTTCTCAAATGTAATTAAGTGCTAAATGCAGATGAAAATAGGGCTGTGGACAAGGTTAGGGATGTAGAGAACACAGTAGTTTCCTAGTTTTCTGGCAAACTGTGCTAAACTTATCCCATCAAAATTTGTCAGTTTGTACCTTTTCCAAAAGTTATACAGATAGTTGCTGACCTGTTATTCTGGAAGCTGGGAACAGAGGAACTGTTGCTGTCCAGTTTCTGACTTTCCCAGCTGCATTTCCTATAGCAGGAGCTGAGGAAGGAACAGCTGCAATTGTCTTACACTACAAAAGGATTCCCTCTCACTGGAGAAATCACCTGCTGCATGGATTCACTAGGCTTTAAGCCTGCTTGGTGCAGACTGTCAGACATAGAGCAGCTGTAACAGCTACATAACTGGGTCTTTCAAAGATAACAGTAGATATAGAACAGCTCATTTCTGAGAAGTGGTGTTAGGATACCTTTTCCGATATTCCTCCGTCATGGATTTCAGTAAGAGGTCTTGCACGTCCTGTTAGGCACTATGTATGTGGCTTGCAGTTCTCTCTAGTTAGCACCGTTAATCCATAACTGTGAAGTTTCTGGGCTTTGTAAATAGTACCATCTCCAACAGTAATGCTCTACTGTCCCCCAGAAAGGTTTTATCCTTCTAAGTACAGAGTACTGTATGAAACTATAACTACTTCCTGAAACTGTTCATCTAACTGTAAGTGGTCTCTTTCAATAACTTAATGTATTGCCTTTGCCTTCTCTAGATCCTGTGTGACCATCTTATTCCTAACAGTGACAGAAGTAGCTATCCACATGCACTACATAAGTATTTTGTCTCTCCTTCCCTCAATCTCAAGGATCTATTCTTTATTAAAAAAGAATAATGTCTGTTTCACAAAGAATTGGAGAGAGTAGTGGAAGAAACTCAGTGCAAAAGCAGTTTCTGTTTCTTGAAGAGGTCAGTTTGGCTCGCTAGAAGTGTGAAGCCTCTAGCAGTACCCTTACATCCTTGCTCTTTGGGTACAGACCCTTGGGCTTAGAAATGTTTAGCAGAGGCTTGGTATTAGGTTAAGAACAACAACTGTGATGAAAATAGAATATTTATGAGTATTGGAAAACATTTTAACTAGCCCGCACATTCTAGGAGACTGGTCAGAGCAATTGAAATGGCTTGTGCTAAGTGTTGCAATTTTATTCTGTTTTGAACAACTAATGTTTTAATAAGTGTTTAAATACACATCACGTGGATAAAAATTATCACTAAATTTCCATTCCTTTTAATAAAATAAACCGCTGTGGCATCTGTCTCAACCAATACTGCACTACTTCCTTTTCTGGCTGGAGGTCATCTTGTTCCTTGAACACAATTTACTTAAGCATAGAAAATTCCTTTGTGTTTCCTTATAGTTTGCTTGGAAAGCAGTAGTAAAATCTCAGTGCAAGCTGCATAATTATTGTGACAGTAAACTGTGATATGATGCCCACACATTTTCTGGTATTTGATTCCAGTGAGCTTTTGTTATGAAACACTTTGTAATGCAGATCAACACATGCTAGAGCAGAGGTTCCTGAACAGACTTTTGCTGTGACACCACATGTGGCTACGGAAAGCGCACAGCGGATGGAATCCTGATGACAGCACTAGTAGTTACTTGAAACTGTGCTGGCCTTGCACAATGTTTCTGGTGGCTTCATTTGAGAGATGCTGTGACAGGCCTGGTCCAACCTGAAGGTCTTTAGCACAGTAATTTCATTCTATTTTTTGTCCTGTGAACAATGGAAGACAAATGAGCAGGGGCAAAGGGTCTTGCCTAAAACAAGACTGTAAGCCAGCAACAACAGGGAAGTACAATAATGATGGTGGGAGGACTGCAGTGAATCACCTCTCCTGCTAGCTTATCTGCAAGATCCTTCATGACTGGGGGGGGAGCAGATGGGATCGCTACAAAACCACTGACTGCCCCTTTGCCCAAGCCAGACAGCTGAAATGAAATGAGACAACATTTGGCTAACTGCTGCAGAAGCACATAGGAACAGTATAGGCAAGCTCCTAGCTCACCCATTTGAAAGAAAGGCAGGTATTGTTTCTGAAGGTTTTATTTGGGGCTATATCTGTGTTAGCAAAATAGAAAGTCATGTTTCTCTTTTAAAGTATCCCAGGCAGGATTCCAGGTTCTCTTATCACCATGGTATCTAACATTATTTTGATATCAGTTTTGCTAAGGGAAACACAGGAAAGATTGCCCATGGTTTGAACTCTTATCATTGTTGGGCAGACCCAGGGTCATCTTTGCTGAGGAAAGCCATTCTCCGCAGCCTCCTGGGACATGCTGCAATAGAAAGAGTTTTAGTCTCTGGAATTCCCATAACAGAGACTTGGCTGTCACCTCTTCATCAATGCTAGCAGTCTCATGCTGCAGTGATTTACTGCTCTGAAAGCCTCAGATGATTTTAAGCTGAGATTGGATATGCTCTTTAGCAAAATTAGATAAACTGTAGTGGCAAAGTTCATGTCATCTATGCTATGACTTTCATTACTGCTGAAGTTGCTTATGTATGGACAGATTCCTAGAGGATCTATAAATAGCACAGCTTTCAATGGGATAGAGCTGATTTACTAAGGATTTGGTTCTTTTCTTCTGGAAGACACTGAGCTATGAAGTTTCTGTCAGAGAGGAGGTCTCTGTCTGCGGTGGCTGTGTTGGCTGGAGCACTAGAAGCTAAACCATCACCTAATAGGCCCTTGAGTAGCTGCAAGAAGCATTCACTAAGAGGTAAACCCTGAATTTGCCAGGCCAGTACCATCCATTTAGATGCACTCAGACCTTCACTGTGCAGCCTCCCCTCCAGGATTGATACTGCAGCATCAGCATCACACCAGTGATGCACTGATTTGGGAGACAAGATTCTTTTCCTCTGCTTGTTCTGAAATGGATTGTTAGAGTTCATTCAAGTACTACTGCTCTCATTCAGAATCTGAAATTCACAGAAACTTGCAAGAAATGCAAGTTTGCAAAATGCGTTTTTTTACTTTTTAGCCAGCAGTTGGAGAACAAGTTTTCTTGTTAGTTGCTGTACTCAGTGTGGATCAGCACAAAGCAAACAGATCAGTGCTTGATCTGCTCTTTGTTGTGATTAAAGGAAGTTTGTGCTTATTGTGAGAAGCCTTGTGGGAGATATGACAGCTAAAAACAGTTACTCTTTCATCTGTACAGTCCAGTCATCAGTCATATGTGGTTTGGAATATAAAAGCATGTGCATAACAATCCCCTTCCCTTGAAGCAAGACTTTATTGTAGATATTGATCTTTCCCACTCCTATTGTATTTGAGAGACTGTCCTGGTTCAGCTAGGATAGGGTTAAGTTTCTCCCAAGCAAGGGTAAGGGATCTCCAGCCAGGTTATTCATACCATGCTGATGACAGGTCCAGTGGGAAGCTTTCCTGTGTGGCTTTTGTAGTGGGAAGCATGCGCGGTGGGCTGGCTATGCATCTGGGAGGTAGGGGTGTGTGGTGATGGATTACTGGGTGACTTTGCCTTTGATATATAACTTTAACATTAATTTTAAACATGATTAGATGAAAATAGGTTAGCACTGGAGATTTCTAGCTTTTTCTCAGCACTCACCATAACTCAAGAGATGGTTCTGTGAGACATACACTCTGCTTTGTGATCAAATGGCATTTCTGGGGAAACTTCAATATTCTCCTTATAATACAGCTTTGTGTGATGTGACCTGAAGGCTGTGATGAGGAGACCCTGTACTCTGGCACTACCAACAAGTGCCCTTGATGCTGCCTTCAGCAAAAATGCTAACAGAAATTATTTCCTGAAGTACCTTTTACCAGCTGCCTTGAAATAGAAGAATCTGTGAACAGATACTGTGTGAGATCAAGCTCTATCCATAGAGGGTGATGGGAAGGGAAAAAACAAAAATTTCCTGTCAAGCATTACAAAGAAGGAATAAATCTCAGCCAGCACTAGCAGAGGCAGGAGTTGAGTCAGGGAAGGGCCTTTTTTGTTGTCACCCAAAAGGCAGAGACAGATCAGCTTTGTTTTCCCATTCCATATTAGCTGTGCTGAACTCATCCTTGGTTTGTTTTACAGCTATTTAGTTACATAATCAGGGAGACCAAAATATTGTTGAGTACCAACTAAGTAATTCCTCTTTGTCAGAGAAACTAAATAAATAAATGAGAGAAATTACTGAAGATGGCTTCACTGATGTTAGAGGTGAAAAAAAGAAAGCAAACATTTGAATGAATGCTTACCCTTGGTGTATTTAAATTGAAATCCATATAACTTAAAGCTGTTTTCAGAAATGCTGTATACTGCAGACACTCAACACTTATGAGGAAAAAAGTACAGCCCCAAGAAAATTCAAATTGGCACCTGCAATCAGCAATCACTTAAAACAATTTCTACTCTATTTGCTGCTATCCTCTATAGTCTTACTGCTTTTCCTTACACAGTACAGCTCTGTTCTTAACTTCCATGCTACTGCATTCCTAATGCTATGCAAAAAATGCTGCAGGGCATGTTTCTACCTCACCTCATTTAATTTATTTGACATTTATGTCACTGGGATACTTGATTTGTGCATTCAGAGTGTGAGCTTTAAATAAACATCTCTCACTTTAATACTTTGTAGAAAGCTGTGAGTGTTATAAAAAACCTCATTCATCAGCGCTGATTTTCAGAAAATACAGCCATTGAATCATCCTGATATGCAGTTGTTGAAAAAGAGAGCCCACTGTGCATAATACTTTTTGCAAACTAGAAGTATAATCATATGTGGTTATACTTTACACTCTGCCTGCATATGCTGACCTGCAGCTCAGAGTAACCAGAGTGTGTTTTGAGGTTCATGATCAGAGGTCAGGAGATACTTGTTGCAGCTCTGCTATTTACTGACGCTTTGAACAAGTTTCACCTGTCTCTTCAAAGACTTACTCATATTTCAGCAAGAATAATTAACAGAATCTTACCTTATCTGTGATTTACAATAAAACATTTGAAAGTTGAGGTGCTGTAGAGGCTCTAAGTTTCAAGGTGCAGAACTAAGAAGACCTGCATTTATATTTTGGTAATAGGGATCTATAGCACTGGCAGCTTCTGAAAGAGATCTGATAGAACATAAAAGGAAGCCTACATGTGATAGATCACTCTCTTCTTGTGTGCTTGACCCTACACTGTGTGAAACTTTTTGCTTTAGAGGGTGAGGGTAATAAGACCTCTCTATTAATGTAAAAAAGAAAAACCTCTTGGCAAGTGGCAAAGCCATCCCTTCATGCTGAGTGCTTCACAGATGCCTTGATGCAATTGCAAGAGTATGTAGAAATGTTTGTCAGAAATGTGAATGCAATTATATTACACAGATCTCCGTTTTGCAGAAATAATAATCACACAGAGCAGAGAGCAAGACTATTCCATTTAGGAGGGTTTGCAAATAGATACAAAATTGTTTATTCAAAATAAAGGAAGTGCTGTTATGTAGAGAAACACAATGAAAAAGCCGGAAAAGCCAGTCTAAGGAAACCAAGCAGTGGAGGAGAGCAAACATGCCTTTTGGTATAGAACAAGAAAAAAGAAAGATGAAAGAAAGAGTCAGAACATGTGATTTATATAAAAGCAGTTAAGACACTTTATTATTTGATAATTATATGACTGTTTCTACTATAGGGAGGAAAAAGTGAGCATTCACTCTTTGAACTTTTCTCTTGGGATTCTTGAGGTCATTATTACTTAGGTTCGTTAAAACTGTGAGTATTGAGAAATAGGGGCAGGGGAGATAGATAGACTTAAACTTTTAGGCCCCAAGGACCTACAGGATCCTCTCTCACTGGAGCAGGAGGGAGCAAATAATGTATGTGCCCCCCAGGCTCCAAAAACCTTGTGGTTGTTTTGTTTACTATGCAAGTGCTGACTACACCCCAATAAAGTCCTTTAATCAATGTTTCCCTTGTAGCAGTAGATCAAGTAGCAAGGAAATAAAGGTAATATGACACAGGAAAACAAGACATTCTGTCAAACAGAAAAGGCAACAGCTTCTCTTAAACAGGTAAACCAAGATTGCCACAGTCTGATCACTCTGTGGCATAAAACCCAAAGCAAACCCCACAGCATATGTCAGACAGAGGTGAGGGAAATTGCAGACTAGAAAGGGCTTGCAGGGCTTTGATGGAAAACAACCCTTCCACTTGGATTCTAGTCTCTTAATGATTTTTCTTAACAGTGCTGCAGTACTACACTAGGCATGGTTATTTCTGTACTGGACCATTGGTTCACGCTGTGAAATTTGGTATAGATGATGAGGCCAAGGCACTTATTTCAGACTTTGATAAGAAAATGTTGATGCTGGAAGACTTCATACCATGGCATGTTCACAAACACTGTTAAATAGCATAGCATTCAGCTGATGGAACTTTTGGGTACATTAAACTTAAAGAGTTGACAAAAAGGAGAATATATACCAGCACCTCCAGTCAGTGTTGTCAAAAGTTGACCAAAACCTCACTAACTGTCCCAGCATCTTTTCACATTCCACCGGGATAATTTTCTTGTCTTTACAGAAATAATATCATTTAAGGAAAAGGGAAGACTGAATAATTTTGATTTGCTTTCAGGCCATTTGGGATACTAGTTTGGATGCAGAGAAAGACAAACTTACTGAACCAGAAGGTAGAGTACATTTAGCTTCCAAATTCAAAGGAGTTACAAACTGTCTTCATAAACAATTATTTGTTAGTGACAATTCCATTTTATTTAAATTTCCATTGGATAATAACTGTAGTGAATAAATATGGTTATGTACAGATAATTTGGTTTAAACATATACATTTTAGGAAATAAAGCAGCAATACTTTCAAAATTATAGTTTTCTGATTTACTGATGAGCATTAACCAAAATAGGAGAGAAGAGAAATGAATTATTAGTGTAGTCTTATCTGTTGTTATGCAGCATGATGACAGTATCATTTATGCCTTATTTAACGTTTCTAACAACTCCTGCTAAATGTAGTTCTACTAGTGATAGCCCCACCTTTCCGTGGCCTAGCAGCTTTGGATAAACACACACACTCTGTAGCTATGTCCTGACCTTTTCATGAAGTAACAGAACGGGTTTGTGAAGACTCTTCATGTTGGTTTCAATGGCTTTGGTTTCTTCCCGTCTGTCAGAGATAGACCAAGAAAGTGGCATCTGAATTTGGTAAGCTTTTGGCAGGATTTGGATCAGGATTTTGAAGACCTTACGAACTGTGGCTTCAGCTGCTTTTTGGTCTCAGTAAGAGAAACTTGCTCTCACATGATTCCTGGATTTTGTAGTCTATAGTTGGAAAAAGTATTAGCCACGTCAAAACTTCTGACACAAACTCAAATAGCCAAGGGAGGGGAAATAGTAGCTAATGTTTAGATTTACTTCATGGATACATGGATTGATTAGAAGTTTTGGCCTTGTCCCAGTTTGTGTGTGAACCTTGCACAGCATTTGCGAAGTGCTCAGCATCAGTTTGGACACACCAAGTGGAACAGGGACCTCCTGTGTTCCCCTGCCTTCCTGCTCTATCCCCTGAATATGTGAGAGCAGCCTGTGGTTCGGCACCCTTCTGAGGAGCTCCTGCTTCCTCCCACTCGAAAGAGACCAATACAACAATCTGTCACTCCTCTCCAGGATTAAAAGTGCTGAAGTTAAGGTTGGTCATTAAGTAACAACACCAGATACGTGCTAGTGGAAGAGTCTATCTTACCAAGTCACTAAAGTTCAGGCACTCTCTCTTCTTTGAGTTTGTTGTTTGTGTTGGTTTGGGGTTTTTTAGGTAACAGTGTACAGTGTATATATTTCAAGAACCGTGAGCTTGTTTGAAGTTTCTCTTTGAAAAATAACACTCCACTGAGGCTCTAAACAATCACTTTCTGAAGTCAGATGCATGCCCAGAAGCAGAATCTTTGTCTTGCAAAGAAAGAGCTGATTCTGTAGATTAGCTTAATACTGAGACAAATCGATGAGACAGTGAGTGGCTCCTAAAACTGTAATGTTTTATGCTTGGATACTTGCCCTCAATACATGGCACTAAGGAAGGTGTGAAACTTCTCTTTGCCTTCCTAGAAATCTAAGGAAATAAATTAATAGGTTTCTGTGGTTCTTTTCTTCCTTTCTCTGCTGATTGAAATTGAGTAATGGTTTGCTAGATCTTCAATAATACTTGAATGGTCTTTGCAAGTGATCCCTCCTCTTGATCACGCCCAGATGCAAATAAAATGCATGATCTCTGTCAGGACCTAAATAAGCTGGGATCCAGGCTTGCAAATTTGTCCTAGAATGATGCTTATTTGGAACATGAGATTAAGGGTCCTCAGACAGTATGTCCTTAGGAAAAAACTTTCAGTGAACAGCCCCTGGCAATAACAAATTTGATACAGGAGTAGTCTGAACATGTCCGTGTCTTAACCAAGACTGTATTATTCTGTATAGTTATGTTACTAGTAAGTTAAATGGCATATTCAGAAGTTTGTGTTAGAGGGTCAGAGAAGGTAAATCTACTGGGAATTATGGAGTGTTTCTGTCAAAGATTTAGGAAGCAGACATCACCAGAAGCTTGTCTGTTTTTTCTCAACTGGATCAGTTAATTTAGAAAGAGGTATAATCTTTGCCTACAAAACTTGCTCCAAAGGATTTTACTAGTAACATAACAGCTAGCTAGGATTCAGTAAGAATCACCCAAACATGGTATTAGTAAAAGATACTATCATTTTAAGCAGGGATACGAACTATTAATTTCTGTTGTGTCAGATTGATTTGCTGTTCACCTTGTTTCTTAACAATACACTAATATAGTTGCCCTTTCACCATTCTCCCAGTGAAAGTTCTCACTAATTTCAGAATGTGGGTGTTCATTATTTCTCCAAGTGGAAAAAACCAAGCTTGTTAAGGTATTATAAGCCAGACACTTCAAACCAAAAATCATGTTTTGTTAGATAAAATACCAGCTTTGGTACTTATAATAAAGCTAAAGGAGCAGTTTCTTTCTCATTGATAAGACTTCATCCACTATTTAATGCAATACCAGATTTTTCTGTGGCTCTGCTTTATTCCACCAATCTTCATCTCCTTATTTGTTTGCATTTTTCCACTCAGGCACTTTCTCTTGTAAATAGAAGGAACTCTTCTGCCAAACTTCAACTACCCCCTAACTGTCCTTCAGAAGCCTCTTCAAGGCCTGTCTTTGCTGCACTGCCTACAAATCACTGTCACCTAGCAGTCTTGAAGCTGGAGGCCATCTGTGACCATGGTGACTGCTGATTTATGCGAGCACACCCATTTTCATTGTTATTCATGCCACCTTCTTTCACACATTTTTCCCTTAGTCACAAAATTGCTTGTCCTGGGAACATGGAGTGCAGAGTCTGGGATGGGAATTGCCTAAAATAATGAATATAAGGTGCAAAATAGACTTAGAGCTTTGTGAAAAATATATTGAGAAATAATAATATGTTTGGATTATCTATTTGTCAAAACAAGATTGTATCAAATATAATTACAGAGGAGGACATATCTACCAAAGAAAGTAGGCCAGAATCACTGATCCAGACAAAGACTGGAATGATTTAAAAAAAGAATTTACTTAAATCATTCACAATCTTCAAGGCTACACAAGCCTCCATCTAACTCAGGGTAGCCTCGAAGCTTTTCTGAATCTTCTTGTCTTTCACAGCTCTCAGGGTGCACCAGAGCTTTGACATTTTTGGGACATATCCTCTTTCATATGTCTAAACTCCTAGCACTGATGGCTGAGAATGAGGCATGGTGTGACAGAGATTTTTCTGGTAGATCTGTCGCATGTGGGACTCCTCTGTCCCATGTGGGACTCCTCTGTCTCAGAGACTTCTCAAGGGACACATTAGAAAAGCTTTATGGCTGCCATGTGTCTCTGGAAAGGAGCCAGACAGTTACCCTTTTATAAAACTATATTAGGGCAAGATAGGAAAATATGTAAGTGGGAAGCACATAAATCTGTGTAAAGAAAACTTGTTATATAAATTAGAGGAATACATTGTTTAGGAAAGCCTATGTCTAGTAAGCATAAAATTAATTTAGTGGCAGTTCAGAAATTTTAGAGGAACATCCTATATTCAACAACAGGGGCCCAATCCTGCCATCACTGAAGCAATATTAGTGCTGATGTAGTTAGGACAGAATTCCCAAGGTGTTAAGTGAAGATTACTTCTTTTTCATAGCCATAGATGACATGTAATCTCTACATTGCACCTATCCTGCCTTTCTACATTTTCACATGCCATAGCAGCAATCTGAGATGACTCTGGAAAAAGCTGTTTTATCTATTGCACAGAGCTGTGCTGCAGAATCAGCCTAGCCTTTTTGATTTATTTTTCAAAGCTCTTCTGCATGGTTTCTGCCTTGATTTTCTTGTCAACATGATTTAGTGCAAATCTCTGGGGATCTTTGTGCATTATATGAAACTGGTGTTATTGTTGTCTGTGTAGACCCAAGCAAAGAGCTTCTGTTTGTGGAACTATTTTGTGCTACATGCATTAATAATGTCAAACTTCTGAAGGAAAATCTCTTGAAACAGTCTAAAGCTGCCTTTGCAGAGCAATATCTTCACTCTTCCCTGTAGTCTAAATTTTTCTCCATTCCTTGCTTCCCCGATGAACTGTTTTTGGTTTGAGACTTGGCTGATTAATAGCTTCATGTCAGTGCTCTAATTTGAGCCTGATTCGCTAGCAAGGTGCTGAGCATATTCAGTGAGTCAGTGGGAGTGGCTGGTATTCAGCACTTTTGTAAACCAGGATGCTTACTTCAATGCCTCAGTATGGGTTCAGGAGCCTGATTTAGGCTTCTATTTTTATAAACCAGAGTCATGACATCCAAGTGTATTAACTGATGTGTTCTTTGAATAATTACAGCTAGTATTCTTAACTCAGCCAATTTTTAATGGGATTTGGGTGTCCAGTGCCCTGAGCTTCTCTGAAAATCCTGTTCCGTCCCTTTTGTTCAGCATAACTCCAAGCCAGGAGGAATTTCTTTCTTCTATGTATCAGCTTTGTTGAATATGTGTTTAGTTCTGCTTGCTTGAAACTGCATTACAAGTGTAATTGGGACATGGTAGATGCCTTAAAATGTGGGGACAGTCAAGATGCATAGATTACTGTAACTGATTTCGAGTGTACTGAATGTGTTTGGGGTTGTAAAGGGTGAACAAAGAGATAACAATGAGAGTCTCCATGTTATGCATTTCTCCAGAAGGTCATGTGAATCTTTGGTCCTACTGAATCTCTCATTCCATAAATTGACCCAAGGAACATGTCAGATCCTAAAACATAGCAAGCTTTTCCAGGTGGTACCTGAAGTGAGCTGCAAAACAAGACAGCCTTTGATAGGTGTATGAATTTGTATAAGTGTATGAGGAATTGCTCACATAAATCCCTGTGCTGCCACGGTGATTTATTACATGTGCAAACCTCAGAACATCAAAATGGAACTGTAGCTGTGCTGGCTAACAGCTGGACTTGGAATGATTTAATACAATATCATAATTCACTAAAGGAGCTCTGCTTGTGTCACAGAACCAGACAGCAGTATATTAGTGTTTTATCACCCTAGCAGTGACCTAAGAGTATATAAACAAATATGTAGTATATACTGCTATTCTATCCATTATCCTGTGCATTAAGACATTATTTCTGAGGCACCATACTCAGATTTAACTAATAAATGCAATTCAGGTGGTACTTGGATGAGAACTATTTGGTAGTACTAACTCATGCTTTAACAGGATAATTCTTTCAAAAATAATGTATACGAATTTCTAAAATTACCCTCCAGAGCTCTGCACAACGGACAAGTCAGTAAGTCTATACAACTATTTCCACTGGCCTTCAGCTTCTGACAGGACTTTTTGCCCTGTCACCCAGAGCTTCCCACTTTTTCTCTCTGTCACTCAAACCACTCGCTTGTCAAATTAGACCAAACTTGCACCTTGCCCCAGAAGCCAATGTGCATCTGTTCTGCTGATAACTAGAGACACTGATGGGTCTCATCCAGGGGAGTCTCCTTTCTAAAATACCCTCTCCCATGTTTATATCTGAGCAATGCCCTCCTAAGCATTTCAGTCAGTGTGAAAACAATGCTGTCACACAGAGGAGGTAGTACATAAACTAATGAAAATATTACTCCCATGCAGCACTGTTCTCCATTAGTTAAAATTTCAGAGTGGTGTTTCACTAGAGTGTATTTCACTAGAGTGATTACAGTCTATCCTGGCTGAGAGGCAATGTATAATGTCTAATTGGAAAAGGAACAACTTTTGCCTCTTACCTCAAAAACTGATAAATGAAATACCATTGACTACTGCTGCTATCTGAGTGTGTTAAAGGAGCTAAAGAACTCAAAACATACAGCTAATTGCAAATGTCAGTAGAAAAAAAATAGAAAGCAAGTATTACTTTTGCCATTTCCTTTGACTTTTTTTATAATATCGTATCATCTTCCCTGTCTGAATTAACCAATACACATGACCAGATGAATCAAAGCCTCTTTCTCAGCTAAGCATTAGGAAAGCTGCACAAGGTGGATGAAATAAACTCTGGGACTGAATAGACTTCCTTCTTACCACAGCCACTACAGAGACAGTGAAGTGGTGTAGGCTGTGATGTATTGAGAAGCTTACCTGTAATATATATTACTTATACTTGTTGCTGTGATCTATAGAGATTTTCAGGCAGCAAAACGTGGAAACCCAAGTTGTGTGAAAGCTTGCTTGCTTGCTTGTTTCAGGTTACTTGTAGTTTTGCTCCTTACAAAGGCAGCCTGCTTCAGAAAGGTGTATGATTCTATCTCTCTGTCCTGGTTCAGCTAGGATAGGGTTAAGTTTCCCCAGCAGAGAGGGGGAAGGGATCTCCAGGCAGGTTATTCATATCATGCTGATGTCAGGTCCAGGTGCTGGAGTACAGGGAACTTTTTCCTTTGAGGCTTTGCTGGCGGGGAGCATCGGGAGCGAGCTGTCTGTAACTATTGCGGTATTTCTCTGTATATCTTTTGTCTTGTTTATGTTATTGCTGTTTATTGTTGTTATCATTGCTACTGTTGTTGTTCAGATTGTTTATCACACTGTTGTATTAAATTTCTTCTTATTTTAACCCGGGGTTTGTGCCTCACTGCCAGCCCAACCAGCTGAGGGTGGGGGAGGGGCCATGGCAATGTGGTCTCTGGGCTTAAACCAACACACTCTCCTAAGACCCATCTGTGCATTGGAGAAGATGACTGACTGAATGGTGCCTTGTGCCCCCATCCCAGAGAAAATTGTGGAGTCAGCAGGAAATTACCCCATGTTTTGTACTTGATCAGATCAGACATAAGAAAGAGGAGGTATTTCAAGGACATTTCTTTCTGTTCTGAGAGACCCTAGAGACTAGTCAGTAGCACTTAATGGTCCTTGGAGTAAAGGCCATAGGTCTGATCGCTGCATTCCAGTTCCCATGTTTTTTCTGCAGACTGGGGCAGCTGGGAGGGATGGCAGTGCTGTAGGGTTGGTCTACACTACACTGCTAGCAGCATGGCAAGCAAACTCAGCAGATGTGAAAACTCATCTATCCCCCAACTATACATATAGATAAACATAACATTTGCCAATAAATGGAAAAGGGGCATGGCAGAAGGAAAAAGACCATGGTCAAGACAGCTTGAAGACTGCTAATCCCCAGCCTTTTGGCCTAGGCTAATATATTATTTTGTCCTATATTTCCCTCATAAAGCTGCTGGCATCTTGAGCAGCTTCAGAGCCCTCTAGTCTAAACCTGGAGAAAGGGCCAGTTCTCAAGTATTAACAGAAAAGTAAGCCTGAATCCTACTTTTCTTGTCAGCTATGACACTCATATCACAGCACGTATTTTTGTGCACAGCTCTGTGTTCTTGTATATATATATCTCGCAAACAATTTGCAGATATTTGTAGGTGAAAGATGCAATCTGCAAAGTAATATCACAGAACTCTATAGGTTAACATAAAGGATACTAATTTTCTTACTCTCCCCTTATTTCTTTATCAACTGCTGTTTCAAGCTCTCTTGAATAGTCTAGTAGCCCTGCTGCCAGTTTAAGAACTACCAGGAAGCTGATGCTTTTATTATGATCTTTCCAGATACAGTATTTTTCATTTTTATTGCATTATAAATCCTGATCATAATTTGTTTGTCTAATTTGTGCTTCTAAGAGCAGGCACTAAGTTATAAATGCATTATAAAACTTGAGGGATGCTTTGTTCTACTCTACTCTGTGCCCTTTCAAAGCTCCCCCCACAACTTGGGCAGTTCATTTACTTCTCAGCCCTCATTAATCATTGCCATGTGTGCCTCATTTTGCAGCAGATACTCTGGGCCACTCGTGGCTGTTGAGCAAATGTGGCAGACACATGAGTTGCTGCTGGTCATACTTCACAGAGTGAACAGACCACACACAGACACAACTTCCAAAGGCTGAGAAGTCAAAGGTGCCTGTTAATTTAATATGGAGCAGCTTTTTACAGTCAGAGAGAAAGAGGGGGAACACTGACTTTTGTTTCTGCACAGGAACTGATTACATGGTGATCTATTTTAAAGGGAGATCAAGTCAGATCTCTTTTGATAATGTATCCCTAGGAATCTATTTTAATATATATCCATTTTGAAGTTAACCTCATCAGTTTAATTGGAGTTTCACAAGACAGGGATTTGGTCTATTGTTCTTTAAATAAAATATGCTTCACATAGGGGAAATAAATCTATTTGCACATTCCAAGATGTGTATAAATAACATGTAGTTGCTTTGAGCTGTTCAGTTGTTTCCAACATTCAAGTTGCTTAATTGCATGGTTCTTCTAGGTTTGTAATGTGTCTGGGTGCCGCAGCAAAGATGGAACAACAATAATAAAACACAAAGAAATATGCTGGTGTAGCAATGAAAAAATATTTCCACACACCATGTAATTAAGGAGTAGAACTTCCTACTGATGAATGTCATCGAGGCTGAGGGTTTAGCAAGATTCAAAGTGACACTGTTTTTTTATAGGCCCCTCCTATAATTATGTTGCCTAAGCACAACAAAGACCTTCCTATGGTGCCAGTGGTGGCTTGCCTAAAATCTGAGTACTGGTGGTGTCCCAGTACAGACTATTTATCCTGTTAACACATCCCAGTTACTTTTTTTGCTATGCTTATACTCCTGTCTAAGGGTTCCTAAAAGCTAAAGCAATGAATTGTAGAGGATTAAGTCTGTGCAAAAATACTACAATTAATGTGTTGTGTAGCATGTCACCAGTGCAATTGTGCTATATAATGATAAGTTGACTTTTTTTTTTTCCTCTTTCCTAACAGTGGTAACCCAGATGACTGTGCATGTAATAAGACATTGTTGTGTTTCAGGAATATACACAGCTTTATAAACATTTAGAAGTTATAGAAATATAAATTTATGGAAGTGTCCAACATAAAATGAATAAGGAAACAATAAAGTCTTTCCCAATGTTTAGTGCATGCTTTGCATGCCCCATTGGGGACCCCAGGGAAGTACAATTCTGTATTGCCAAATACTTACTTTTGGAGGGGCCTTTCGCAGTGTGCTCTCCATCCATCTATGTTCTGAAGGTGAAGGAAACTCAGGTGCCAGTATCATGTGCATAAACCCATCAGGGCCCTGTTCAGCTCGTAGCTCACATAATGTGTCGGGCCAGCACTGTTGCTAGCTTGGTGCTAGAGGTTTGGAAAACCTTTTGACTCCCTCTCCTTTCCTGCTTCTAGTTTGAGCCTTGAGACTTTGGGCGGCACAAACAGCTCAGCCTACAACCCTGCCATGACTCAAAGGTATGACAAAACATTTCATTGCATAATTGTGTGTTCCTAGCATCAGGTTTCAATATGTTTACAAATATTGCTCCATCAAAAATGCTGGCATCAGTGGCAGGAGTTGTACCTTGAGATGAAAGTTGCTCTGCAGAGTAGCTATCAGATCACCATTCCTTTTGCCAAGGTGATCCTTTGGCATCACCTTTTCTTCTGTGAACCTTTGAAGGTTAATCTTGTAAAACTCAATGTAGCAGTGTTCATATCATTGACCATAGTCCTCTGAAAACATCTTTCTCTACACCATTACCATCTAGTCTAGTAACTTCTATTTGCATGAAAGGTACATTTGGATTAAGTTAACATCTGACATTTTATGCAAACCATATACAATCCGACCTCTTTCTTATTCTGCTGTGGTAGTCTGTATTGCACCGTTGTCATGCTGAAGACTATGTTTGCCTAGTCAGGGAAGACATGGGATGAATCTCTTAATGTACCCAACTCATGAAGGGTTGCATGTCTCTTTTTCTTTTTTTAAGTGCTGGGAAGCTAGTGATGGTATTCCTCTACTATATGCAGTTCATTTTCCATAGCCACCAAGCATCTTTTACAGACTCAAGCTGCAATGATATAACAGAAAAATGGATTAAATTTTCCAAGACCACATTCATTACAATCTGTCTATCATAACAGCTAATATTCAGACAAATTAAATGCTCAGTGGAAGGCAGAGCAATTTCTTTATTCTGTGTAGCTTCAAGCATCACCAGAAGATGATGTTCACAAAGTATAACAATTTTCACATAATGCATTGTGTGGCATGGGAACAAGAATATACATATGTACATACATACCTACATATGTACATGGGTTTTCACACAAGAATGTACCTGGCGGGCTTATATTTGTCCATGACTGTGACTGTGTCTGACTATCAAAATTGCTAGTGAACGTGTCCTTATATCAATCACAGCAAAGCTTGTGTTGAAGATAAAATGGCACATGGCAATGTTCCTAAAATGGTTGCTACAGCCAGTAAAGCAGGAGTGGTCCTGATGCCATATCCAAATATAATTATTAAGTCAAGCTGTATGGTGGTTTTAATGCTTGTTACATCTGCATATATTCCCTTAGTTAATATGCAGAGGACAAAAATCTGTCCCCAAGCTTCTGGGTGTAATGGTAATCAGACTGACTTGGCACAGGAGATTCATCATTGTAGTCCAGCATCTAAATCAGTACCCCAGGCTTCGCCCAGTGGTACCCAGTGTTGTTATCCTCTTGTCACTTCTGGAGTGTGTGTGCTAAATGATACTCAGCCTCTTTTCCTTTTTTCATCCCATTGGGGTCAGTCAAGCGAGGTGCCAGCTACATAAGGAAGCTGCTTATTTGTTAGGAATGGTCTCAAAACAGTCTGAGCACAAAGACAGTGTTCCAAACACACCACTGAAATACTCCAGTAGTAGCAATCTGTGTCTCTGTTTAACTCAAGGAGGTTTCATATTCATAATACTTAGGTAGAAGCTCTGTATCTCCCTCCTTCAGCTGTACAGTATTACCTGTTTTAAATGGCTGTTGATTTATTTGTCAAAGATATGGTTTCAATTGATAAATATTCTCAGACAAAAGCTTTTGTGTATAGATAGATTTCCTAAAATACTGTGCAATCCCAAAGGAAAGCACTAGTTTAGCAACTAATGGAAGTGCTGGGATGGCAAAATAAAACTGATTCTTTTAATGGCTTGGAGATAATGAAGGAAGTTTTCAAGGTAATGCATAGGTATGAAAGGACAGTTTTCTGTCTTAATAAAAATATCTTAATTTGTGTTAAGAGCAATGATTACACCTTGCAGTCAATGTCCTGTGATGGAGCATTTGGTGCACAGGACCTGGGAGTCTGACTGGGACTCAGAACAGTGGGATTTCTGTCCCAGATCCATGGCTCTATGCCACTCATTTAATTTTCCGAGTCTCAGAAATAATGAGCTTTGCTTTCCATCTGAAACTGCTTTGCCAGCTTCAGAGGAAAGTTGATTCCCAGCTTGGTCATTAAGGGTATCCCAAATTAAATAACAGCAGTATTTCTATATGCTTATAAGGTATATGTCATAAAGATGTGGCTCTTTGATCCTTTGTGTTTATGATGTAAAGCACTGACACTCCTAGAGTGGAGTGGTTTATTCAGTAAGCAACAGTGAAAGCCCAGTGATTTGGGGTATGTCTTTCAGTAATTCTCTGTAATTTGTATGTTTATTTCAAACAAATGCTAGCACAATGACTTGATATTATCTAAACATTTCAGAACATTAAGGATTCCATATACACAGCTTACTTCTTACTCATCAGTTTTAAGCCTCAAACTGACACAGACATAGACAATGTAGCAGAACACAAATCTAAGGAATCAAGAATTTTGGTTGACTAGTTGTGGTAACTTTTAAAACAGCGCTGTCCTCAGTTTTCCTTTTTGCCCCTTAACAGGAAATAAACATCCTGTGAAAGGGGCAGCAGAGCAGAGCAGGATTTGTGCTCTGTCCTAGGACTTTAATACTGGTATGTTTGCTTAAGCCACATGGTAGATCAGTTGGGAAGCAAGTCCATGTCTAAGGTTTGTGGACAGCACTTAACTTACCTCAGTGGGATGGTGGCTACTTAGAAGACTAGAAAATCCTGACTTTCAGAGTGGGGAATACATTGATAGTTTTGGGAACTGAAAAAGAAAGGATATGAGTCAACAAGGCATTACACTTAAATCTGTCATGAAGAATACAAAGGCCTAGAACTAAACTGGGTCCTGAAAGCAGGCTACACGTGACAGGATGGGACTTGCAGGAGTTAATATTCCCAGGTTCAAGTAGATTGGTCAAAGGACAAATACCTGGAGTTATTACTTTACTCTGTCTCTGGCATTATACAGGTTTCATGTTAAATGTCCGTTCATTATGATAAGAGGCTGCCCCTGTGGGGAATGAAGTTACTTTGGGAGCTTGGGAATGGAGAGGAACTCTGCAGCTCTAAACAAGTCCTCTAGACAATGGTTTGAGTTGGGCTTTTGAGTGAAGCTTTCCAGGTTATTTTAACTTAAATTTTAAGGCGGAGCGGGAGGAGTACTCACACCGTGTTAATTTATTCTTTGACAAAAAAGCAATTTTAAAAAAAAAATCTGTCTGTACAATACCTGGACTGTGAATATTAGTTCAGTGATGCTCCAAAAATGCTTTTAGAGCCTTTAACGGAAAGCAAAATTCTAATTATAATGATTAGTATTATTATTTCAAAATTTGGATGTTAAATTTACCACTATTTTTTATGATTCTTTATGCAAGATAGATTTTAACTTAGATCTAACATTCTGTACAAGCTTAAATATCCATGATGAGGAGAGATGAAGGAACCTGATTTTTCTCAACTTTAGATATATTTCTGTTTTTGTTTCTGTTTAATGTTGCTGTACTCTATTCCTTCACACTGCAAATGTTTTAGGCTTGTTATAGATAGATAGAGATTCCTTTGTGGTTGACAGAAATACAGACAGAAAGCAAATTAAATCCCAGCACAGAATAAGTGCTTTGCTCCTCTCCTAAATTGCTGTCAAGACTTAAATTTGACAAGTGAAAATACTGAGAAATAAATCTGGCTGTCAGTGGTGCTGAGAAAGAATCCACAGGTCAGAGACTGGGTGATGGGCCTTGGTCTTAAGTATTACAAGCTTAGGTTCTCTTGCTTTATTGTTTTCCAAAGCTGTTTAGATTCAGCACATCTCTTGGGTTGTTTCTTTACCTATCTTTTGGTTAAAAACAGGTATAAAGAAATGCAAAAGAAGCATCAGATTTTTTCCAGATCTGTTCAGTTCAATTTGCATTTAAAATTAAAAATTAGGCTACAGAAGCTGTATTGGAATTTCATCCAAAGCAAACAGCCTTAAATAGTTCTGAATGAAGGAAAAGATCTGTCATCACCTGTACTTTTGCTCTTCCATTTGTCCATGTAAACAGTTAAATCTGTCTCTAAACCTACATTCTTTCAGCAATTTCACTTTTAAAATCTGCCCCCAAAACCACAGCTCACCTTCTCCTACAGGTTTTTAAATTTTATTTTTCCTTCACTCTCCTTTCCCAAGGTGGATGAGGCAAGAATGGGCAGAAGGGCCTTTTCAATTCTTCCATGTGTGGAAGGGAAGAAATTGTCCCGAGCCACAGACTATTTCTGCTCTTTTAAGATAAGAATATTATCAAATCTTGGAAAGGGAGATCACAGGAGAGGTGGCCGATCTGAGGAAGATATTTTTACAGCTAGTCATGGACATTGCATAGTATTATTGATTGCTTAGCATTTTCCTCACTATTTGCTTTTGAGATCTGGCATACTTTTGCATTGTGCTAGCTTGAGTTTCCAGCTCAATAAAGGTATTTTGCTACTTGTAGAGATAGATGGGAAAAGTCTCCTTATCAATAAAGTTTGTTGTTCCCTAGGTTAGATCTGATCCCTCTTTAGGGTGGGATGTCTGTATGAATTCTGATTAGAGACAAGAACATATCAGTGAAAGAAAAAACATGTTTAGAATTGTTCAACCCAAAACCTGAAATGCATTTGGACTCTGTTCATTCCCCTTTAATATTATTATTATTATTTGCTCATAAACATTCTAGTCTGTTGTCAGAACTATGTTTCACAACAAAAAGTTGAAGTAGTCATTATAATGCATTTATGGAAAGCATTTCACATTCATAAATTATTACTATTTGTATGGAAAGCCTTATTCTAAGCATCATCTATATCTTATCAGGGAATACAACATTACCTGTTAAAATTATTAGCTGTGTTTAACTAAGATGGCTTTATGTTCTCTGTGTGTACATGTGTATATGTGCATGTATGTATTAATAGATATGAATGACCCTGCATAGTCTGCCAAAGAAGAATCGGTTGTTGAAAGGGTTTAATGATTAATTAGGCCAGGCAGAAACATATGCCCACACACCCTGTCACAACTGCACAGCAAGACACACCCGTTGTGGAAGCATGGATTTCTTGCACATTTGGTCTGCAGTAGACTCAGACAAATAAAAACTTTCTTGACTTTCTGCATTAGGGACAGGGAACATGTCTGTGGACCTGTGGTATGTGTGACAGCCCCTAGTTGAATCGAAGGGGCTGGAAGTACAGGCAGTGTGACAAAGTAGACAAGTGTTTTATACTGGACTGCATGCAGTAGTGGCAAAGTTGGAAACAGAGCCAGGTCTCTGATTAGGTCTATGCATCTTCCTCCATACTACCCTCTCTGTGGTGGAATAGGCTGTGATGGTGGAAGACAGAGAAGGAAATTCAAACTTTATCTCCATTCAGGAACAACTGTCTTGGTTTGCAGAGCCTGCTTGTTCCTGTTACACAGTTCCCAGCAAGAGAAGTGTTAAACCAATGTTCAGAGCCCTCATTCCTCCTGGGATCTGGACTATAACAACAGATGCCAAGGTTATCTTTGCCCTATCTCTCCAGTGAGGCTCTAGAGCAAGCACAAACAGAATGCTGATTTTCCCCCTTTTTTTCTATCAATACCATCAAGAACCATAGTTCTTTACAGTGATTTCATTTATATGATAGAGGATAAAGGTAGTAGGACTCTCTAGAGACTCTAAAATGATTTAAAAGCAACTCAGAGTCTTTTGAGGACAAATAAAGACTGCTCATTGAAGGAGTGCAAACCTTTTTTTCTAAAGGATTTCCAGAAGACAATGCTGTCTTGACCCCTCCCATATCAGCTGGGAGCTTGCAGCATTTACCACAGCCAGGGTTGAAAACCATGACACAAAATCCCTGAGCTGTTCAAGATCGCCTCACAGCTGAACCTTTCCGCAGTGTAGTTTCTCTGCTTCTCTTGTTTGTCTGTGCAAAGGTGGTATATATCACCCATAATCCTAGTTTAACAATTTGTAATGGTTCTGATGCAAAAATAAGGCAGTGCTGCCT
This sequence comes from Athene cunicularia, assembly GCF_003259725.1. Taxonomy (NCBI): domain Eukaryota; kingdom Metazoa; phylum Chordata; class Aves; order Strigiformes; family Strigidae; genus Athene; species Athene cunicularia. The sequence goes on from NW_020799105.1 coordinate 4,022,182, forward strand.
CGTGGACACATGATGAAATTTGGACTAAGAAAACCTGAGATCACTTCTCTGCTCTGCTGCTGGTTTGTGGGTTATCACAGTCACATTGCCTTTCTCTGCCTCAGTTTCTCCATTTGTAAAATGGAGGAAATTTGTTCATTTGTATTTGCTCACCATGGCTATGAGTGGTGGTCTGTGATGTAAATAAGGTGGATTCTGGCTTTTAACTTTTTTCTGTATGTTTGTCCCTTATCCTCAACAGCTTTGTACTTCATGCCATAATTTCCACTCTGTACTTTTCATATACGACTAAATGGGAGGGGACTCCTTCCTTGATGGTAGCCCATGTGCATTAGCCCAGATACAATGTTGACAGAAAAAGCAGGATGGTGAAGATCCAGGCCATTCATCCTGACAGCAGAAACAAATGTGTCTCACTTCTGCCCTACTATTTACTCAAGCAGAAACCAAAACAATAGAGATGGGAAAAGATCTGAAAGAGCTGTCACAGAACAAGTGCACCATGCCAATAATTTGAAGGATTAAGGACCCCAAGCCGTATGTACTGACACAATAGCTGGTGCCATCCTGTTCACTGGGTTCATGGATTAGAGGGATGTTTCATATGATTCTGGTTTTCTTTTCAACTTTGGTTGAACAAACATAGCCTGTGTGCTTGCAAATCCCTTGATAGCAATGCAAAAAGTCAATACAATTTCCCTTTCAGTACACTGTATGATTTTGCCTTTGGAAAATGTTGCAGTTGCTCTGTCTGGATGCCTTCACAGAATCAGCATGACTTTGTGTCTGGTTTAAATAGTGTGATGGTGAACAGTGGGAGCCCATAAGAGGGGCCTGGAGTCAATATACCTGCATTGAGGCTGTGACACGGAGAGACTGACCTGAGTTACCACACTTGATTTGCTTGTCTAGGCTGCTGTTTTACAAAGTGGGGTAGTTCACCCTCAAAGCACACTTATGCTCACACTATGGCTATAGAAATGGCTGGGTTTGGGATCAGTGGTGTCACAGATTTTATTTTTTAAATGTCTTTATTTTACAACTAAAAAGATGGTGTTGCTTTACTTCAGTGAAAAGTTTATGTGGGTTTGATTCAAGCAGGGATTTTTTTTCCTCTCACATCAGCATGCTGCTAGCTAGCTCTGTCCCATCCAGTTTCTGTGCCACCTCACCCAGGGGATCCCCATTCCAGCACTAAATGGCAGCAGTGGGCCTGTTCATGGTGAAGACCTAATGTGTGCCACCTCTGACATACCCTAGAGACAGAGTTTGATAATTTCATGGTTAATGTGATAAACTGTCATCATCATGAAAGATGATCACAGAAGTCCCACAAACTTAGGGAGTTTCAGTTAGGAGTATTAATGCCTATATATTTATTACCTATGAACATTTGTCATTAAGAATCTACCAAGTTAAATGGTTTGTGGGAGCACAGAAAAATTTCAAGGCAGATATCACAGTTCCTGGAACCAGCATGTGGACTCAAATGCTAGCTGTCTAGTGAAGGGTCACTTTTTTTTCAAACTCATAGTTCAAAATTTCAGTGGAAGGGGGGGAAGCAAATGTGTGGTGTTGCCAAAGTCTTCGTAGTAAGAAGGAGCCTGATATATTTTTGAGTGCTTTTTGTGTTGCCCTGTAATCCATTTATCTCTGTTTTCTCATACCAGTTACATTTATCTTGTTTCAATGAGGATATTTAGATTAGCATTAAAATTCCAAAGCACCTGGGTAATGTCTCAGGCTTGTAAATGTGGTGCAGTTTTTGTATTTGCACAAAGGACAAACCCTTTAATGAGAGGGATGCCTGTCAATTGATAATACTGTGAAGGCTATTAGGCAGTGGTTCTTATAGGCCTCTACCTGAAGTATTGGCAATGTTAGTTTCCTCCTTGTACTTGTCCTCAAGAGATAGCATTCACAAGAAAATAGAGTTCAGTCCCTGCTCTCTGAGGCAGTTTGCTGAGAATGCAGTCGCAGTGGGGAATATTCATTCATTCAGCCTGAGCTGCCTCTGCATCGGATTCAAACTAGTATCTTTGTGATGAAAGATTTGCTCCCTCTGTTAACATAGCTCCTCGTAGGAAGGGCTGAGTTCACTTCCTAATGAACCAGTTGGCCCTGCTACATACTTGTGTTCATGGTCTCATGTTCATGTGTCATCTTAGACTGACTGTTATGTTACAAGCTTGGCTGCTAGTAACATAGGAGTCAATTACATGCCTTTTTTAATACAGCAGGGGCACAAGCAGGAAGGTAGGCTTCCTGCTTTTGAGCAGAGCAGGAAGATGGGGCATTTCAGGAGACAAGTGTTTGCTATTTACAAAACGTTTTAGCAAATGGGCATCTGAAAAGTCACCTGGTGACAGCACTAAGGTACAAAGCCCTCTCCTGTTACAGAGGAAATGCTGGCTTCTCGTAGATAGAGTATGGTTGATGTGGGTTTTATCTGTATGAGCTAAATGGTGCAGGCTTGGTTTTCGCACTTTTTTGGAAAGATACCTGGTCTTATTTAGGTGGATGGTCAGAAAAGCTCAACAGGTTTTGAAAATTTGCTCATGTATTTAAGTACACTTTCACTTAAAATCATAGTTTCTTGCCTGCTGCTGTCAGTGGGACTAGTTTGGTGGCCATGTCAATGCTAAACTTAAATTGTAACAGACCTGATTCCTGTGCAGATCTGTTATGCAGAAAAGACCTTAATTCTGCATTCTCTGGGACCCTGTCAACTCATTTGTAGTGCTGCACAGGGTCCATAAGCAACTGTGTAATCTTTCTAAGGGTAGCAGGAGTGGTACTTTAACAGTGCAGGTAAAAAATATGGCCCAGGACTTCTTGCACTGAGAGGTGCTAATGCGATACAAAGGAACAGCTAGCTTTGTTTTGTGCTGCTGGTGGACCTGCCTGGTTGATGAACCTGTCCTGCTAAGCACCTGTCTGCCTTCCCCACTCAAGAGCCTGGAACAGAACAGCTATTCTAGATTGTCAGATTGACATTCCTGGGACCAAGGATGAAATAGAGAATCCCGTCTACTTAAATTAAAGGTACTTGATCTGATCCTTAGAAGCACTGTTTCAAGAGCAGAGACGAGCAAACAACCTTTACAGACCCTGAACAGGTCAGGAGAGATCGAGGCTATGATGATTAACTGGCTGTTTACCTACACTGACCCTGGGCTCTGCCTTTCTTGCATGGAGATGCACATACACACTTGCACACGTATTGCACTTCACTAAGTCTCTAAATTGAAAGCGAATGCTTCAGCTATTAAGTCAACCCCAGGCCTTGCTTTCAGTTATTCTCACAGACTGCTCTTATGATGATGCAGGGAGTCTTTTGTTTGGGAGGGGTGGGAATATCAGTGAATAAAATCTCAACCTTTTTTTTTCTTCTTGATGATATTCAGCCTGGATAATACAAGGCTTTGTGCCTAAGTGGGTTCAATGATTTTGGCAGAATGCCACAAATTTTATCACCCTTCTCTCTGTTGGATGAGAGAGAAATACAAATGTGGCAAGAGCAGTTGCCACACGATTTATTTTCTGCCCCAAATAATTTTCTGCCCCATTTTCAGCTGGATTTCAGATTTGAGATTTCCCGGCTGTCCATTCTGCTCTGAGATGAAGGTCACGTTCCTCTGTCCATTCTGCTCTGAGATGACAGTCATGTTCCTCTCTCCTGGGGATGGCAAGAAACAGAGGGTTGCTTGGGATCATCGCCACAAACTTCCGGTCCCCATCTGGAAGGCAGCTAGCCTGCCTTTTGTATGTATTCATCTCTGAAATGAAGGAGGTTTTTCCAGCTGCCCTCAAGAGATTAGTGTGCTTTTAGAGGGAGCAAAATTTGGTGCTAAACTTCTTTTGCATCTTCTGGCAATTGTAGCCAAAATATGTTTGGTCCTTTATCAAACTAATTTACAGATTGATATCTAATTTCTTTTGGCATTTGGTTCGAATTATTTTTTTGTGTGTAGTATTCAAGTAACGGCAAATAAACAAGATTCTTACGGCTGTAAGTATATTAAAAAGAACTTTGAAGGTGAAAAAGAAAGGAAATAGAACTGTAACCGCTAACACGTAATGTCATGAGTCTGAGAAGGATGAAATTCCCTCTGTGTCCACCGTCTTTCCTCCTTACAGGAAGGTGACAGTCAGGCCTGATGTGGGTTGGTACCTTATGTGTTTTGTGCATATGCTCTTGAGTATGGACTAGCTTTCCCTTGCTTTTGCAGAGCACCTAAGCTGATCCAGGAGTAGCACCCTAAGTATTAATGAAACTGAAATGCTAATACTCATCCCATGCAATGCAGGGTAAATGAGACAGGGATTTGTTAGGCGTTTCCCTTCTCCTCTATTTGGTCTTTTTTTCCTGACGAAGAACTCAGTGATTATCCATCAGTCACCTCTGCCCCCTTCCTTCGTCTCTTCCTCTGTATTTTTCTGTGATTTGTGTTACATATGATCAATACAACGATGGCTGCATTGAAAATCCCTTCGTTTACCGCTTGCTAAGCCCGGTGCCTACCCGCACCGATGAAGGGCTTTCCCAGCCCTCACCCCTCAGCAAATTTCACCACCCCGGGAGCCAAGAGCGACCGACACACGCAACAGGTCGGGCGAGGGGCCGCCGCATCCCCCCGCCCCTGTGCTGCCAGCCGGGCGGCCGCCGCTCCGCTCACGCCTTCCTCAGGGTTCGGTTTAGTTCATTGTCCCCGATCGGGCAGCGCAGGCCCTTCCTCCTTTTTTTCGGTTGCGCCGGTGCAGAGGGCCCGCTCCTGTCTCTTAT
>NW_020799105.1:4027017-4082427 GCF_003259725.1 Athene cunicularia
TTAAAAAGAACAGGTAAGCTCGTCTGCGCGTTTAACTTTTCGGAGCAGCAGCTGCGGCGGCTGGTCATTCCCCCCCGCCTCTGCGATGAAAATCGCCTTGGCTCCATTTTATTCTTGAGATTATTTATACCCATAAGGACTAGGTGTTCTTTAAAGGGCCATTATGCCGTGGGATATTAGCGCCTGCCTTCTCCCTCTGTTTGTTTCTAATATCTGGAGATGAGGTCGGTGTTAAGACCACAATTTTTGCAAGCCTTTATTCGAGCCTTGTTATTTGCAGGTAAAATAGACTGCAAGGTGCAGAGAAGTAGATTTGGGAATGAGTTTCTTGTGCTTGTAAACAGAAGTGTTATTTTTCTGTCAGTGGGAAGGGGGAGCAGAATTGCTTTTAGAATGAGAGGGAATGCACACAGGCATTTTCTGTGTGCCTTTGGACTCAGCAAACTGAGTGAATCTGGTATGGAGAGTCTGTATCTCCTTGTCCCAAGAGAGCTAAACCCAGGATGTACGTACGCATTACAGTTGTTCATTCATCAGCGGCTGCAGATAATGCAATTACCAAGTCAGCGGCGCATGGATGCTGCCCTGCATGTGACATATTGAGAATTCTGTACTTTAGGAAGGCAACACTTGCTGTAGTTTGGGTAAAACAGAAACTGGGAATGGCAGGGTATGAAACTGTTGTGTCTTTAAGGGGAGAAGAGGCTACTGGCTAGCCTCACTGAGGATTTGTATTTTGTATGCTTCTCTGCAGAGGCGTAAATACCTTTTGCAATCTATTCATAAGAAATTCAGGAGCGAAATATAATTGGCAGCAGCTTCAGGTATCACCCGTGCCTGATAAATGGTAGATGGTTTAGATGCCTGAGGATTCACAGTAGTTTTAATTAAATGCTATCACAGAAAGAGCTTCATTTAGGTCTCAGTTTTTTATTTACAGATCAGATTCTTCAGTCCTGGTACGGCTACCTCTTTCCTAAGGTGTCTTGGAAAGGAAGGAAATAAAAAATCACCAGCGTGATTACCATGGACACAACTATCCCTTATTTATTTATTAGGCTATTAGGGTAATGAAGAAAAGCCATGCCCGCCCTGCTGTGCAGATCTCATTTCAGCAAAACTGTCTGTGCTCCTGCTGTTACCCATGTTTGATTTTTAACCAGTAAGTGCCCTGTGCTTGTGTCAGTGCCATGGTTGCTACGCCTCCATGTATGGGTATTCAATCCCCAAAATCAAGAGCCCAGATGATTGTTAGTGGGATTTGTTCTATGCAGAACGTGCTCGTCACTCTTCTACTAAAGATCAGTGTTTGCTTGCTTGAAGCTGCTGCTTCTTTATTCTGCCTGGTACTGCTGTTACTGCTGCTGTTCTGGGGCAATATTTGGTACATTAGTATTTCATTTTTATGGATTACGCTATTGAGAGATTGTACTCTCTTGTATTTGTTACTACCATGTCATAAAAAGAAACAGTATCTGTCCCAGAAGGTATGGGAAGGCAAGGGGGAGGGGTTAGCTTGCTCAAGGTTACTAGCAGGGTTAGTACCTCTTGACTTTTAAGGCTGGACAATGTTGGTTCTGCTGCATGTCTACACCTACAGAAAATATATGTGTGTTATGTTAGTGTCCCTAATGACTCCCATTTCTTTTACATTCCCCTTTCCTTGTTTGGTAAGTATACTTACTATCTTTATATAGGAGTAGTTATTTTTAAAGATAAACCTGTTCTATAAAGCCAATATTGATTGATAATACCATAAAAATATATAAGTAGTGATATATTTAGGCAGTCAAAAACCAGCACGTGTGCCTTTTTTGGAATACAGCAGATGTTTTTTATAAACAGAAACACACAAGCTCATGCCTAAGCTGTCTACAGGAAGAAAGAAACAGTGCCCAATAAATTTCACATGCCCAGAAAGCTAACCTGAAAGTTATGAAGGTAAGAATTGTGTGCTCCATGTGAATATTATTTGCAGCTTCCTTTTTCTTCAATACATAAGTGATTCAGAGAGTACAAATGTAAGGATTCCTCTAAAGGAAGGTCATGTGACAAACAGGTCTCTTCTTGTGTTTTCTGTTTGTAGGGGAGGGAAAATATTTGGAGTGGAGGGGGAAAGGATTGCTCGGAGAAACTTCGAAGCACTCTGCAAATGTTGAATTACAAGTTTACTGTTTTTGCAAAGGTTGAATGTGGAGAAAAACAGGAATGTTAAAGCTTTGTGCAAATCACATGTCATATTTTTAAGAATATGCTCTGTGTATGTGTACTTAGACTCATGCATGTGTGCTCAGACATTTGGGGTCACTATTAAGAGATGGCTGCAGATGTTGGTCACAGAATTTATTTATTCTGATGTGTTTCCCTATACAATGTGCTAATTAATTGATGAAACTACTACAGAGTACTTTGTCTCAATGGTATCCTGCAGCAGAGAGCTACACTGGTTAATTATCTGCTCCTCTATGTTTCTTTGGTATTTTGTCAGTTTTCTGGTCATTAACTTCACTAAATGCCTCTTTGGTCTGTTATGGAACAGGGCAGATGGGGATACCAAAGTGATGGTGGTGATGTTTTTGTTTGTTTTGAGTGGTCTATAGTATATATCTCCTAAGATGGATGAACAGTCTTGTTTTCTCTCTCTGCTCAGTCCTTTGCAAGGAGCCAGTGAGGTTCTGTTGGTCTGATCCTGAAGTCTTCAATCCCTTCCATAATCCCATTAACTTCTGTGGGGCTATATATGTGAAGGAGCATTACAGAATTAGGTTGTACAATGTGTGTTGTTTGTGGTGCAACTATTAAGACAAGGTCAGCACTTTCATTGCTTAGTGTAACGTATCAGAATAGAGGCTACTTATTGGATTGTGGAAACTGTGCCTTTAAAAATGGACAAGGAATTTCCAGCAGATAAGCTTTTTTTCTTTTTTGGTGAGATTTTTGCATTGGATTTATTCAGCATTGGGAAATGCACTGACAGCATGGGTAATGTTCAGTGTTCTTCGAAAATTGTTTTTAATTCTGGCCTTTGAAGTTCTCAGCCATGAGTAGGTTGTTTTATTCTTTGCTCTTACTGTGTAAAAGAATATGCTAGGGCTTTTACTTGCTGCTCAAGATTTCTAAACTAGGAGCCTAACAAAAGCCTGTGTTTTCAATAATGCTGCGTACCCGGATGCTTTCCTTCACTTTTTCCTTTTCCTTGGGTGATTGGCACTTAGTCTGTATATCTAAATAGGAATTTATGAACGTGACCTTCAACTTCAGTATGATTTCAGCCTCTGTTCCTGTGCAAACCATACTGTGACCCTTCTACATGCCACAATATAAGCAGGTTTTGGACTGACTTGGTATTTGGATCAGTTAAAGGAGAGGTTTGAGAAGTGATGATGTTGTATCTTCACACTCAGCTTAGACAGTGCTTATCCAAGCATGGCAGTAAAGGCAAATGTGCTACTGGAGGTGTCTTTTGAAGAAGGTGTCATACTGATGCCATGCATGCTTGGGTTCTCCAGCACTATGCAGTTCTTTTTGCATGAAAATTGATCCATGCCAAACTGCAGCTGAGAAAGTGATGGTTGGCCACTCTGTAATAACTCTCCTAACTAGTTATAGTTATGCCTCATTCTCATTGTTGCATGTGGTTGCTGAGTGTTGCTAAAACAGACACTAAATGCCATCCCAGACAGAAATCCTATTTAAATACTAGAAGGAGTAATACCTTTATGTATACCTTCTCATGATCTCACTCAGATATCATGAAGCATGATTTTGGATTCTTGCATCATAGATGCTGTTCGTTGGAATGTGTATAGAGAAACAAATGGTATTTGAGAATAATTAGGTAGAAAAACTGGTTTGTGATGTGCTTCTCAGATCAGACACTGTATATCTGAATTAGGATGTGTGAATGCCTGTATGTCAGTTGGCATTTTATTCTCTTTCTCTCTTCCTTTGCTTTTACACTTGTCTAATGTATATAATGTAAACCTGGGTGTCTGGGTTTCCTACCCATTCACAGTAAGAGGAGATAATCTAGATTGTTTTGTAGGCAAGTTTGTTCCATATTTTGTGTGAAGTCTCTGTAGCAGCAAAATTATAGTGTAGCACTAAATCTGTTTCTTATCTACAGATGCCAGCATAGGCAGGCATCTCTGCCATCACTTTACAGCTGAAGGAAATGAGATGTGGAGAGGTAAAGCAATTTCTACAAGAAATTATCTTTTATATCCATAGTCAATCTTGTAACAGTTTATTGATGTTTGCCCTCTTCATAAACAATAAAACTTTGAAGTGTGTAGCCTTATCTTAGAAAGCAAACTGTTATTATTCTTTGTTAGGAAGACTTCTGAAATAATTCCACTTCCCCTTATCCTGAGAACTAAGAGAATATTATTCAGCACTGTAATGGCTGGGGGTTTTCAGTGCCTCCATCAAAATGGGAAAACAGGAAACGGTAGCATGCATGAAAATGTAGTTTGCCTACAGGTTTGATTTATAGCTATTCTGGTCTTTCAAAAAATCAGTTATTTAGATAATGTGAATGAAATACACCCCAAGACCAGAAAGCTATTCTAGTTTTGAATAAACACTGCAACACTCATTTACATAAGGAACAGAAATTATGTTTGTCCTAGAGGAGAATGAACATAATTAGGATGAAGAATTAGTCCATTTTTCTCTGTTTCTATGTCTGTATTGATCCTAACATTTAAAGGTCAAAAGTAGGTTGGTTAGTCAGTTATTATGACTTTTGTGAGTTTCAGCGCACTTTCCAGTGCCTGCAGCACTACCATTACAAGAGATATCAGTGGTGCCCTTGCAGGAAGGCCAAGCACAACGGTCCTCACAGTCAAATATCTTTTATAATCATAGGCATGCTTCTTCTGAGTCAGGCAGGGTCACTCATGTGGGCCCTAAGAGTGAAAGGCCAGATTTAGGGACTGTGCACTTGGAATTTTGCCCAGCTATGTGAACAGCAGAGATGCCATGTAAGGTGGTGTTAGCCCTCACTTAGCCCCTCAAGCCCACAATTTAGAAGACCTAAGAAAAAGCAACGAGTCCTGCACTAGAAGAGAATCTTATTTGATATAATGTAAAATTATAGCTGTCATTATCTCAAAAATATTCACATCAATCAGTTTGAGATTTCATACAGCATTTATGGTATATTCACAAAACTGTCCCAGTCTAGGTGAATTTATATGTATATATCCATTTATCACTGGTGTTATTAAGCAAGGGATAGTACTAGATTGTACTAGGTCTGTTTCCTGCTATCCATGTCTTTTGTCATGGTGTGCTCTGAGTTCTCTAAATACTATTTGCAAGCAGTTGTTCAAATAAGTCATGTCTTTGCAGTGGTGGTACTTATAAATCCTTTTATTGACTATTTTTGTAGAATTTTATGGAATAAAGTGTTAGTTTTACAAAGGGTTTTTCTGAAAACTTGAGTGAAATTTATTTGCACATGAAGTACCTCTGATCATCATGGAAAGCCGTTCTTGTGTTTTGGGGATAAGCCAGTCACAAAATACAAGGTGTACCCAGAGGGTAGCCAGTCATGCAGCACTGAGCTTCACAAACATTTCATGGATATTGAAGTGTGCTTGGCAGTCCTTTGCTAAACTCTGAGTTGGGATTTGTATGGTCATGACAGGAGACAGCTGAGCCAGTGGTTCGTGGCAGGGGGAAAAGTCAAGAAGACTAATGTGATTAGTTCAGTGTCTGCATTGGGCCTTGGAGGATGACCTAGGTCCTAGATGCCAGATAATGTACCGGCACGTGGGGTCTGACATCATACTGTCCCTAGCAAAGAGTCTGAGTTGAGTGTGATTTCAGGGTGCCTAAAAATGCTACAAGTCCTTGCATCAGGTAGTGTGAGACTGTGGGGTATTTTCAAATGATTCCCACCTCATCTTGCCCACATGAAATCATTACTGCAAGGGTAGATGGCATGACTAGAGGCTGTGCCATGTTGGGTTTCCTCACAGTCCTGGCTGTGTCTAAGCTTTCCTCTGGGAATACCAGCAGAGTCACTGAATGTCCAGTATAACATGTGTCTTGAGAAGAAATCTTCTCAGAAACCTATTGGGCACCAGTCTGCAAAGTTGGGAAAGAACATATCACATATACAAACATGTTGGGTGACAGTTAAAAGCTATAGATGCCCCAGAGTTACAGCTTCAGGAAAAAATTATTAGGTATCGCATTTTCTCCTGATGCAGTGTGACATTTGAAGGGCTAGAAATAGCACTCTGATAACATGTTTTAATAGGTGACTAGATATTTAGTCTTGTTTCTTCTCTTGAAGGTCTGGCTGTACTGTCAGTACAGCTAGATTGGAAGCTTTTAGGCTGATTAATTATTAAAAGAACCCACTAAATATTTTACACCTTTTTATTTTTTATCTTTTTATCTATTGATACTTTTCTTCTAAGAGTTTACAACAGCAGAGGAACAACTAATCACAATATATGTTAAGAACTTATATGGCTTTCTATAAAAGATTGAAAAAGGAAAAACACTATATATTTGTTTTCTCACTCTTGTCTTTGCTTCAGTTTCTTCTTGCTTTCTTTACAGTACTTCTCTGAATCTGTTTTATTGGGTAACCGATTTTTTTTTTTTTTGAGAATTGTTGTACATTTATCTGTCCAACAACTTTGTGTTCCCCTTATGCAAGATGTTATATGAATGTGGAATAATTGCAAATCTGTGCGGCAGAAAGCAAGGGTAGCATAATGCCATAAGACTAGAGTAGACACACATTCATGAAGAATACACAGTTTGTGTCCTGCCTTGCCATATTATTAGGCAGTATCTCTTAGCATATCTGTGAGTTAGGAGTCTTTATAGCCAACTATATAGATGTACAAAAAAATCAAAGATTCGGAGACCCCAAACCTGGAAAACATGTCTCCTCAGTCACTGAAGACACTTGGATATGAATTTAGCATCTTGAGCATGTCAACAAGATACTTCTATGGTCTTTACTTGCTATTTTAGTGTCGAGAAGTTTCAAAGACCTGTACAAATTGTGTTGTGGTTCTCCTGAAAGTGGTGCTTATTTATACATATGGCAGTGCTGTAATACAAACAGTGTATTATTGTTCTCGACCTTTTTTTGCATCAGGTTCTATTTTATTGCTTGGATTCAAACAACACTGACACCAACTAAGATCAAAGTTCTCATAACAATAGGCCTTGTGTAAATATACCAGAGACAACAGTTACCCGGCACACTGTTGGGCTAAGTGAGAAGGCTGGGAGTGGGAGGACTAAGGGAAGGACAGAGAGGCAGTAGGTGTAGTGCTGTTGACATGGACTCTTGTGTGAGGAATAAGATGGGGCCTGGTGCACTGCCACCTTTTCCTTTGCTTGGCTTTGGTCTGTGATCTGGCATTAGTGGACAGTTTGCCTATTTGGTAGAGTCCTCTCCTGCCTCAGATAGGTATGAGACAAAGCTATCTGTAGAAAACCCACAGACTTTCTAACCTCACTTTCATAGCAGTCTGCATAGTTTTGTGGGTTGTCTTCTGTGAAGACTTTCATAAATAATACACTGCTCATTCAATCATGAGATATATTATCTGTAGAAAAAAATGCCTGAAAGTACTTAAAAAGAAAAGAAACTTAACATCTTCAGAGAGATGGCTATCTTACTGACTGTAAGACTGATACTCATGGTATAACAGCCTGGGTATACTTATTAACAGTAAGTTTTTAATAAAAGTGTTCTTAAAATATATATAATTTATCACTTCAGTTTGATAGGTGGTCTCTGAAACACTGTTCTAAAAACAGTATCAATAGTTTAATCACAAGGCTGTGCTTGTTTTCTTAAAAATTATTTATATTTAGAAAAATGAAACAAAGCCCCTGAAGACTTTTAGGAAACTGAAGTTTCCTACTACAGTTCCTGGGTCACTGTGTCCCATTGTACAATGAATGGATATGAATGGGGCATGTGACTAGCCATCAGTGTTTGTTCTTATGATGCTAAATGAGTGATTATTAGACTTAAATCATGTTGCTCATGCTTTATTTCTAGTTAGATGAGAAATGTAATGCAGATATCTTTACATGATGGTTGTGATCTATAAAAATGTTAGTTTGTATCATGGTGCTAAAACCAAACAGTAAGAAAAAGGGTTTATCAAGCAAGTAAATGAGCTGGAGATTCTTGGGTTAGAAGGCATGGAGGGACAGAAGGGAATTCTGTTATTTAGCTCTGAAGGGTGGAAAGTGGGATAGACTTAGTCACACATTCCACATAAAATAATTCTGTTCAGTACAGGAAATTAATGAGGCAGAGGTGTTCCTTCTCTCTGCAGCTGGCTTTAACTTGTGGCACTCCTGCCAGTAAGTCTTTTTTCCTCGATTTACATTATTTTGTATGGCTGTTTCTCTTTGGATGGAATTTTGATTAAAAAGAACCCAAGTCACTTGTTTTGCCATGAGATTGCTTGCAGGAATAGAAGCATCTCAACATCTCTCCTTGTCTCCTCCCATGGAGAGGGGGGTTATTAATGTCCTAATCTGTGCATTTGTAAGGTTGTGAGATGGCCTCTGGAGAATCACCTGCTATGTGATTCTCTTTGTGAGGCCTCATTAAAGAGAGGACAACCACCCTTTACCATCTCACAGTCTTTACTTTTGTACTTTCTCACTGTCTTGCTTTGTTTTTTACTAGAACAAACAAGCTCTGAGTGCACTCAGATGTGTGTATTTGTGCCCACTGAAAACCATAGTGTCAGGCATGCACTCATTGTGTTGACCCAAACAAATGTTCTGCTGCTGATACTGCAGTCATTAGAGCGCAGACACAGTGTGAGCTGTGGTATTTTGTGAGTCATGCTTCATCAGACTATAATGGTTAGCTGTGTTCCAGCCCTTGCCAGTGCAAGGGACCCAAGATCTGATCCAAACTTACTGAAGTTGGTGGAAACAATCTCTTTGGCCTCAGTGAACTAGATTAATTAAGAAGGGTTTTGGGCTGATTGTTCAGGACAGGATGTTAAATAATTTCTCCTTTTTGGTTTTTAAATTTAAATAAGTCGGTCTGGAATTAATAGAGACTGAGAGAATGTGGAAATACTGCAGTAACACTGTGGTTTGTTGTTACTTCTGAGCAACAGCTGAGGCTCAGTGGATGGAATAGCCCCTTACTGCCGTACCACAGTTGGGATGATTCATGGCAGATGCCAGAAACTCCTGTTGAACACCACACTGTTTGCTCTGTGATTATTCTCACCGATGCAGAGATTCCCTGCTGTGAAAAGATGACATTGGTAGCTTCCAGACTCCAGCCCCCAGGGAAGGTTCAATCATGAGTGGTTCAGTTTCCTAATGGTCTAGGGCTTTTTGATAGAGGAGCTCTGGAGAGGGCAGAAGATAGTACCAGCTCACAGTCCTGCAAGACAAGACAATGTGGCCATCTCCACCCCCCCTCCCAAAACAGAGCTGTTGGAAATTTCCCCAATCTTAACATTTTTACATGAACATTTTAATTTACTTTTTAGTTATCACTGGAAGTGGGTGGGTTTTCTTTTTTTATTAAGTGTGACATTTCTTTTTTGTCAGACATTTTATTACTGCCTTCTTAGGTGAAGTACTGTGTTGTGGTTTTTTTTAAAAAAACAATGTAATCTAATTTACAGAGCCTGGTATTCATAAAGGCTTCTAGTTCAGCCCTATGAAATCATGTGACTAATTCATGATATGCCCTTGTTCTGTTATAAAAGCTTATAAGCCCTTGGCCAAGAGATGGGATGAATGTTTCTACATAGTTTATTTTCTTTTACAAGAAGACTAAAATTTTATAATAAATTATTACAGGCCTGTCTATCATAGGTTTTATCCCTCTACTATTATTTTGCAGTAGTGTAGCAGTATTAGGCCACCAGGCCTTCCACCTTTGTGATGAAGATAGAAATCTGTAGGAATTTCAGGCTGCTTAGAGGCTTTAATTAAGACCCGTACGCTCTAGTACGTTCCCTGCTATGTGAGCTAAAGCCAAGTCACTGTTAGTGGATAGCAGCACACTGCTCAGCAGTTGGATTCCATCCAGGTTATATACTCATATAAGTCAATTCAGTGGTTTTGTCAAGTGAAATCTAGCTGTCAAAATTAAATAAAAAAAAATCAGCCATAATTTTATATAGACTCACGACCTTCAAAAATGTCATGCTGGTTCTGTGGCACATCAGCTACGACAAGCCTTCAGTCACCTGGCAACAGAAGTCCTTTGTGATTCCTGAGTACAAGGGCACCCCAGGAGCCTCTGTACACCTCATAGCAATGAGTGACAAGTAATCCTTGCTGCTTGAGCTGCTGGATGTCACAGACCTCCTTATCCTTGGTGACCCCTTGATGCCAAACTAGTCTCTGGTTGACGGTTAGCTTCTCAGACGAAGCTTAATCCTGTGAAAAGTCTGCTTTACTTGGCATCTTGCCAAACCAGGCCTGTCCTTGTATTAATTCAGAATTAGTTAATTTATTCTGTGTCTAACAGCTTGGTAAACTAAGGCCAAGTCTGAGAATGCAGTTAATTTTGTATTTGGGAAGGGTCCCACTGAACTGACCATTTTGCTTAAATAAGGAGCCTTGGGATCTCCGCCTTTCATTATAAAGGCTCAGTTAGAAGCAAGTCACTGTTACGTTTCCTCCTCTTGATGCAGACAGAACGATAAAAATTCATCTTCTGCAAGCTGGTGACTGCATACAGGGTAGGTGCAGTGGAAAGCATTCACCAGCAAGTTTAACTGAGGCTGTCTCAGCACCCAACCTTGCCTCCCTGTGACACGCCCATCTTCTAATAGACACGTGCTTTGGAACAGGGCTCTGTGAAGCACCTGTCATGCCTCTTGATGTGGTGTCTAATAGGGTAGGTTTCTATTTCCAGCTCTGTTACTGATACAGAGCAGGGTGATGGGTAAATTACACAAAGTTCTTTTATGTTTCCACTGTCCTGAGTATGATGTGGTTGGAGAACTTTTGCTGGCCAGTCAGGATTACCTCTGCTGTACAGTAAGAACCTTGGTTTATTTGTGCTAATGCTCAACGTGATTTTTGGACAGGAGAGGGATGTTATGTCGATATCTAATATTTGAACTTACAAGAAAACATAAATGATGCAGGAAGTGGTGTTGATGGCTCAGTGCAAAGAAGTCCTGCTAGGTTCATGCTGATTGTGATACCATCCATGGCAAGTAATTAGTGGACTTGGAAAATGAGTGCAAGGGGTCTGACTGTTTCTGCCTGGCATTTTGCAAGTTTATAGATACATTAACTCTGGTGATAGTCTCTCATTTTGGGTATGCCATAGAGACACAGTTCCAAGCATCTGTTTTAACGTACCCCAGAAATGTCTGTGTTCCCTGTAGTGAGTACAGGAACTTTCACTGCATGTGGTTTATAGAAGTGACTTTGAGTCATTATGAGTGGAAAGAAATAGATGTGTGAGATGCTATCTTTGTGGGGAAAAAAAATTTCATTGTTGGAGTTGGCTTAATCATCTTCACTACCATAAGCTTCCACTCTAAATACTGGAGGTTTCTTAATTTTCTTTTGTTTGGTCAGTGTTTGTGCAAGTCTGCTATTTTTCAGAAGCAGTGTTTGTTATCTTTCAATTCTATTTTGCTTTTCCCTCCATGAAATGTTGAGATAAACACTTTTATAGCCACTGAGTGGTTGTGGACCATATGTTCCTGTAAAAGCTATAATTTTCCACTGAGGGCTTCTGTTTCCATTAAGCCATTCTGAATGTGTACTGCATTCTGTAATACCCACTGACTTGAAGAGCTGCACCCAGCTGGGTACAGTGCTGATGCTGGGTGCTGTGATCAGAACCCAAATGCATTGCTGAAGGATTTGTAGCCTAACCTAAGGCCAGATCTGAGTGCAAGTGAGAAAATTATTTTTTTTTTTTTTTAGTTGTGTGCAACAGAGGACACACAAAGACTGTCCTGGAATGGTCAAGACTAGAAGACACTTGTTTATGCTCCCAGAACAATGATAGCACAGGGGAACTCTGAGGCAGATACACAGTATAATAGAGAAGCAGCCTTTCAATCACTAACAATTCAGTAATCGCACATAATTCAGTTCATTGGATATCCTGGACATTAAAAGAACTAAAATATGTCACATTCCCCAGGCCATTTTATACTCCAGACACTCACATGTCACATAAAGTTAACAAGTGCAGTAGGTCTTCCCAAGGTCCCTAATAGCTCCTACAGAAGAGCTGCTGTTTCCTGAATTTCAGGCTGGGTGATGCTGAGTTCACTCAGTATGCCACAGCATCCACATCCTTGGGTGTGAATTACATGCTCAAGCCCTTCTAAAGTACTCATGTAAGTTTACTCTGGTTTTATTAGCATTATTAAGGATGACCAGCCTGTGACTTAAGAGTATTTTGGGTCTATCAGTTTGCATCTAGGTTGTTTTTTTTGTTGTTGTTGTTGGTTTGGGGGTTTTTTTGTTGTTTTTTTTTAAGGGCCAACTCAGAATCAAGCAGGGATGTGGATGTGGCAGACTTAACTTTTTTTTTTTTTTTTTTTTTTTGGTGGCAGCTGCTGGCATAGCATATATCACAGATGTGGGCTTTACATTGAGAGAAGGGCTGTGCACAAAGTTGACTGCACCTATAAAGTAAGGTGAGCAGTTTCCCTGCTGGGAATTAGACTTTCATGCCTGGGAGTCCTAGGTGTGGACCAGGAGACTCTTGTGCTCTGTTCTGTCCCAACCAGTCTTAGAGGACAATCTTAAGAACAGGCCATGAACAGCAGAATGATAAAATGTGTGGGTTTCTTCTAATTTTGCTGTAGCTTTCTCTGGTTACTCCAAACAATGAGTTACCCTACCTCCATTTACTATAGAAGGCATCTATGTGACTAGTACTTGGTCAGTTTTTGGATGCCCAGATTAGGAAAGCTGGAACTGCAAAAGCAAAGAAGCGCAAGGAAGCAGAAAAAAAATACAGTTAGCCAAAGGAATAAGAGATTCAGCACACGTACTCCTGTCAGCTGGACTCTTATGCAGCAACTGTTTCCCTTCCTTAATCTAAAAAAATCTTTCTAGATTTAAAAAGTTTTTTAATCCAAATAAATTTAGTTTGTTATGCCAATCTTATGATAATTTCCCTTCCTGTCACTTTAATAATTCATAAGAAAATGTAATTTTGAATCTAAAAGCTATGTTTATTATATGATTGCAGAACAGCTAACTGCCTGCTAGATGGTTCTCCTTAAGATGACAGTTGTTAATTTCTGTAAACCCCCTGTATTTAGAGGATGAACTGAATGAAATATTAAATATCCTTCTGGTGACTTTTGCAAGCTATCATGAAGTAATCTATGAGAGATAAAAAGTACACTTGTGATCTATTGTGTTTGAGGTTTTTTCATGTTCTATATAAAAAAGGCCCCAAGTGTCCCTCTGTTTTATACCTTTGGTTTTATTCTAAATGAGAAAAGCATGTAGTTTCCTTTTTTCTTTTTTTTTTAAATTTTTTTTCCAGAGTGTATGCATAATTGATAATCTGATAAAATTATCTCAGGAATATTATGAGAATGAAAACTGACTAACTGTCCAGGGAAGAGGTATTTATATTTTGATAGTTTAAAAGTTTAAAACAAACAAATGAAACTCCCAAACTTTGAACACCTGAATAAATATTTGGGAGAAAAGTTGTTGTTTGCCAGAATGTAACAGAGTAAGACCAGTGATACTTTAATTGAACAAGTGGCCAAAAAAAAGGTTCTAAACACCTCTCATTTTAACCGTTTTCAGGACTTACGGAATTTTTTAAAAAGGGCACAGAAGTGGAAAGGTCATAATTTATGTATTTACCATAGAAGTCTGATAAGCAATATATTTTTATGGTAGTAAATATTAACTGAATATGTTGAACAAATCTTTTTGTATGAAATTAGCCAAGCTGCTACTGTTTGCTCTAAGTGAAAAATCTGAGTTGTATCTTTTTTTCCCCTTACCAGTTGTATGGATAGCTTCACAATTTCTGTGCTGCTGAATATGGAAGAATTTAGAAAACTTTTTCTTTTTTGCTGCTGTTGATGATTAGTAATTACTCTGGTTTCAGGGAATCATTCCATTTCTTTGTGCAGGAGGGTTTTGGTTTTCATTTTATTAAGTCCTAATCATGCCACTGTGTCTTGCTCTATAAAAGCTGACTTTGATAAAGGGTCTGCATTTATCTGAGTGTGTGACTGGGGGCAAGGGAGATGCACAGGGCTGAGGTGGGAGGAAGGGCCAGGAAGGCTGAATCTGTCTGGCAATACAGACCAGGGTTGTTCTCCCTTCCAAGGAAACAAGATAAGTCATAAAGTCACACCCTGTCCTTCAGTTCCAGACAGAAAACAATCTCCAGACTCCTGCTTCTCTCTTACTTAACTCTGTGTATCTTGCTAATACTATGTATGTATGTCTTCTGGGAAATATTTTTCAATTGCCTGAATGTAGCTAGCCAGTTTAATTGATCTGATTCCCTGAGAAGCTTGAGAGGTATAAAAAAAATTAGATCTTTTTTCTTAAACTACTCGTATATCTGTAAGCATTTCCCTTTATATGGTGTTTGGGTTTATGAAATATTCTCCTAGTGCTTTGTGATGAGCTGGTTTTGTGCTTGATTTGTATGTCTGTGCTTTGCAGGATAAATGGTAATGGTTTTAACTGTGTATTGTAAGTCCTCTGCTGCCTTGGGAGTAGCTACTGGAGAGTACTGGAAAGCATTATCTCCCTGCTTAGAGATTGGTGCTTTTGGAGCTTACTGTCCTCACTGAGGAACTGCAAATGACATGAGTACTGTGTCATTAGTGAAGCCACAGGTAACTTGCATGGTCTTTCCATAGTTGAGAAGATTGCACAGCTTTAGTACAGTAAGGTGCTCCTTTGTTGCACAAACTGTTGGTTTATAAATACCATGGGGAATGTGTGTCTTAGTGCTTCTCTGTGAGAGAGAGCAACCATAAGAAGACATTGAGGATAATGTAAGAGGAGAATCCTGAATCTTTACAGTCTCAACTCTTCCCCATATTGTTGCTGTTTTCTTTAAGGAGATGGATGAGGGTGTAATACTTTTTTTCTGTACTGGTTTACTTTAAATTCAGGCTTAAGTTCCAGGCAAGATTAGAGTTTTGATCTGGATTTGGGCAAACTGCTGTCACTAGAGCTGTATTTGATTACTCCAGTGCAACCTTTCATGTCTGTGGGCACTGACGCTAAATTGGATAAGACAACCTTTCAAAGTCAATGCGAAAGGACAGTGATGCCTTCTCTATGTGAAATTCATCGTACCAGTATGCCTATCTGTAAAATGTCTATTGCTAAGAGGAAAGGAAAATATTTGAAAAGGAAAGCAGTGCTCTGAAGCAAGCCGTGTGGTGTGTAACATGTTGTAGGGATGCTGTCAAGGCTGGTAACTATAAAGTCTTCTCCATGTTGTCTTTCTAGGTACTCCAAGATAGGTGGGAATTCCAGCTCCCTCTTGTCAAGAAGCATAGGAACATCAGAAGAGTACTGTGGGGTTAGTTCAGTTGGTCATTCTTGGCCTTAAGGGACATTAGCATCGTGAGTTTGGAATGATCACTAACGTGTATTTTCCACAGTGTACAGTGGCTGTCCATTTTTTTTCTGAGGTAAAATGCTTTAACTTATTTTTAGCTCCTGCTTCAAAGAACATCAGTATTCTACATAGAAATTAAATTTTCTGAGCCAACTCAGGGCAATGAAAGGCCTCTCCTTTGTATCTGGACAAGAGTTCATGTTCTGGTCTTCGTCACTGATTTTCTAGTGCAAGTTCAGTGAGGCTGCATGAGGCTCCGGTGAAGGGCCTGCATGGAGTATGC
Source organism: Athene cunicularia (assembly GCF_003259725.1). Lineage (NCBI taxonomy): Eukaryota > Metazoa > Chordata > Aves > Strigiformes > Strigidae > Athene > Athene cunicularia. The sequence goes on from NW_020799105.1 coordinate 4,042,884, forward strand.
GGAGAGGCTCAGCCACAATAATTTCATCCCAGTAGAAGTGTTGCTGTAATTGTAATTGCAATATGTAATTAAGGTAATATGGAGCTGTATTACTCACATATGCCATTTTTTCATTAGAAATGTATGATTGTATTTAAATTCTCAGGTGACATAATCCAATATAGCCACTGACGCCTGCAACTGAGGCAAAAATGCTAATGTAATCATAAAGATCTTTACACTTGATTCACTGAACCTGACATCATCTCACTCTAACTTTTCTTTCAATCTAATTAGTCTGTACTAGAATTTAAATTCAGCATTTTCTTTATATATTGTCATGGTTTCTGTCTGGAACATTAGACACTGGTCTTTTAATTTCCCCTCCTGAGCAGCATGATGGTAAGCAGTAAAGAGCTCAGTGGCCACAAGAGATTGTTGAATGACTGAGGAAAGCATCTACAAATTCTATGACTTTCATATGTGGATATTTCTACAGCTTATCCCTCCTGCCACAAACAGTATCTGAGCAATGTGGGTGCTCACAGAAGTCCTTTTTGTCTTCCTCTTCTTTCACTAGTAAAGTCTGAACCAGAATCCCTCATTTGAACATCCTTTAAGATTGTATATATGTGGTGTTTTACAACTGAGTTAAAAATTGGATAACTCAGGCTCAGATGGTCAGATTTAAATTAGTTTATTAGTTATTTATGGGTTTTTGGCATTTAAAATTATTTATTAAGTACTTCAGATGATTAAATATGGTCTTTTTCTCCCTTCTACCATCCCTCTTAACCTGCTTGGAAAAGGAAAAATGAAGAACTATTTTTGGTGACAGTGCTGAGGTGACCTAGTGCAAGATTATTATTTCTCTGGAAAGCAACAGAAGAAATTACCAGAAGAAGGCATTAAAATGTGATTTCTAAAAGCTCTGAAGCAAAGAAGAAAATATTAAATATAATAAAGATTCAAAATGTATCATTTATGAAACTATCTGAATAACAAAGCATATCCTTATGATTAAAGCAAAATTCTTGAGCTGGGAGAGACAGCTTTCCTGATTACTCAATGCTTAACTGCAGGCCTGGTTTCAAGGTGGTCATCTTTTAAGATAAGCAAATACTTCAGTATGAAGCCCAGAATCACTCACACCATAAAAATCTTAATTCAGAGCTCATTGTTGTAACTCTTGTAACTCTAATGAGCTGTAGTGCAAGTTCTAACAGCAAGTAGTTCTCTGAATGACTGTTAAGAGATGCAAAAATCATCCATTAAAGTTCTCCGATAATGATAAAATGTGTGTCAGACCCAAGTGTCCAGGACCTGTGATTGCAATTTTGGTCTTCAATTGTTCTGCATGAAATTTGTCCTTTAAACTATTACAGTTGTGTTTTCTCGTCCACAGACATCCCTGCTTCTGTAATTCTTTGCTGCTGGCAATGCTTTCATGTGTGTTTGCTGCTATTCTGAAATTTTATCTAAAGTAATATTTAGTGATGATTTCTTGCTGGGTTTTGCTATTGCCATGGCTAAATTTAGACATTCCAGTTTTCCTAAATGCTTGTCTGTCCTGGTTTAGCATATAACCATCTGCTTATTTTTCTCTTTTGTCCCTCTTGTTCTGATTTCTTTTTCAGACAGGCTTTTCAGTTTCTTAGCCATTATTCTGATGCATCTGAGGTGCTGGTTATTGAGCAGATCCTGCTAACCATGCATGCAGGTGCTGGGCTTTGGCATAAAATGTCCCCACATTTCCTATCAGACATGTTCTGGTGCACTATGTCATGCGTTGTATGGTGCACTGTCATGTATATTTCCTTGGTGGCAACAGAAAAGCATGTGGTCTAATGTCGAGAGATAGCAGCTCTGAATTAGTGTCTGGTTCTGATACCAGCTCTGTCTGAGTCTGACATGTGGGGCACATTCCTCTACTGCATGGTTCATGAACAAGAACTGCTGTGACAGGCAAGTGACGCCTTCATTAATTCCCATGTGAAATGGGGAGGAATTATATTTTTCCCACCAAATCCACCCCTGCACGTGTAACATGAATTGAAACATGCCTTGACAAACGTTTGGGTGTGCTATGGAGCCTTCAGCTCTGAGATGCTGCACCAGGACACCACAAGGAGAGAGATGTGTCTAGGTCCTGGAGAAGGGAGTCAGGTGTTGGCAACAGTCACTACTGAGGGCTCTGTTTCAGGTTGCTTGACAACACTTTGCATTTGTTGATTTTGTTCCTTCAGTTTCTATGTAAATTCACACAGTTCTTCTAGCAGTTTTATTAAACTTTATTTTCAGACATTCAGGAAAGCTTGTGAATAGAAATAAAAGATGAAAGTATTATGTACAATCTGTCATTATGCTGTGTGCTGCTGATCAAACTTTTTATCTTGTTTCTCCCCTCTGCTCCCAGATAGAATGAGAATTGCTGTAGATAGTGAACCAGAAAGTTGTGAGGGTTAATTGACTCATCCCACAGTGCTCTGAACATTACATAGTTCTTGAAAGGGGTTTTGTCTTTAAACACAGATTCTGCATTTCTGATCTAAGCTGAAGGATGCAAGCAGGTATTTTGAAAAGCAGCTATTTGCATCTAAGTCATGCACTCCAAGAGCTTTTGTTACAGAGTTTATTGGAAAAGCAGTGGGAGGACTTCTGCCACCAGTTAAGTTGCTTGAACAGTAGAAAGGGCAAAGCTTGCATTGTTTTCAAATGAGTAGGGACAAAATTCTGCACGCTTTGCTTGGGCCTGCTATTGTTCGGTGAAATGGAAAATAGATTATGAAAGTGTTTGTAGTGAAAGATAAATTTGTAGGAATTGTTGCATTCGATACTTTTCCTTTTTAAGTAGAAACAATATAAATAGCTTAATTCAGCACAGAATAAATCTCAGTTTTGTTGCACTGATTGTATAAAACTAGGCTGCTCTGCTCTACATTTGTCTTTAAACTGTTTATATTGCCTAAAATATCATTCCAGAGGAGAGTTTGGCTTATGACTGCAGTGAAAGCCATTTTATTCCATGTATGGACCTGGTCTCCCAAAGCTATTTTAGTGAGTAGCTAGAAAATACTTTTTAGTGAGCCATAATTTCATTTGTGTTTATGTGCATTAGCCTGTTTAACGAGGGAGCTATGCTGTTCTGCAATTCTACTCTGCATTGTTTCAGGGAAAAGACAGGAATTTTCAGGTGTAGGCTGGGGTTGTGGGTTTTTTTTAATGCTTTATTTAAAACCATATCTTGAAATTACTGTGTTCTCAGTTTAGCTACAGAGGAGTGAAACCCTCCTGTGCCTGGAAGAGGCTCTAGTAAAAAAATTTACATCCCCTGTTGGTGTTAATCAACATTGTCTTTAACAGAACAAAGCCATTTTTAAACCATTGCAGGCGCTGGTTCCAGCTTTCACATCTCAGCCTTCAGAAACTCATTAATTTCTCTTGTCAGAACACAGTGATGGCCAGGTGAAGAAGATCCACTGGTTCAGCAGTGGAATCAAAAGTCTTTAAGCTTTTATCCTTGGGACTATACATCGTAGCAGTTCTGCAAAAGCCTGATGTAAGGATATGGTATACAACCGTGTTGCTCTGGGACTAGCAGCTGGGTATTTGCTCGAAGGACAGCCTCCCTTAGGGGGGATCCCAAAGGGTGGTAAGGAAAGTATATTTGTTTGACTTTATTTTTAATTTGGCATTATGCCATGCTAAATAAATAATTGTGAGCCTTTTTATGTTTCAATCACCATTTCATGCTTGTTCAGAATATTCCCTGGCAATAATTGATATGACGTGATCTTTTAACTTGGAGGAAATGTTATAAAAGTGGAGTCTATATATATATGTAATACTAGATACAATTAGAAATAGTAGCCATTGAATACTCCTTTAAAAGTGCAGAATGTGTATCTTCTCCTCCTGTAAGTAGCAAACAGTCATTCTAATATGACTGCTAAATTTTCTCCATATTTATTCTAGAAAGTAATTTTTTCCTCTTCCAGGGATTTATTTCTGGAATCAAAGGGCAAATTGCACTTTTGACAAGACATGCAGCCTTTGAGTTGAGACTACCAACTACTGTCATCCACTGTTATAATCTTTATACTTTAAGTGACCTGGAGCCAGATTTTCAAAGGTATTTATTTGCTTAAGAGCCATTAGACTCTAAATGGGATTTCAGAATTGCCTAAGTAAATTAGACTCCTAATTCACACTGTAGATCTGATTAGGAGGCTTCATGTATCTCTAGGTGCCTAAATACCTTTGTATACCTGCCTGCTAGATACTAGGAACTAGCCTGAAAGTATTCCTGAAGGCCACAGAACAATAGTCAGAACACAATATTTTTTGACAGATTTTTGAAATTAGTAGTATTTAGATTACTGAAGAAGAGGGGAAAGGCTCTGAATTTACTATTGATCTCTGTCTTTCAAAGCACTGTAAGTCACCAGTTTGAGTGAGCCCATATTGTAGGGCTGGGCTGGAGTGGATGTAGGTCTGATAGGACACATACATAGCCTGTGCCACTTCCAGTACCAGCCACGCTGCAGTCTGGAGCCATTTCATGCTGCTTCTGTTGATAAAAATAAAGACTTACAAGAGATGATAGCAACTGTCAGAGAAATATCTCATCAGCTTGAATCTCAGTGCCTCCTCAGAATATTGGATTGCCTTCATTCCGCTTTGAGTTCCTGCAAAAGTAAGTTTGTCTTTCAGGCACATGTTCACCAGGCAGTCCTTTAGGAAATTCTGTTTGTTTCCAAAGAAATTTCTTGAAAATATTTTAAACTTATCCTTTAAACTTAGTACTTACCTTGATCATTCTCCTAGCAGAGAAGTGAGAAAACATTCAAAAACTTAAGAAATTGCAGGATTGTGCCCTGTAAATCCTGAATATGTCTTCAAAAATTCAGTTGTGCAGCAGTCTTGTTTTTAGATATTTGCAGTTAATATGATCATTATTGATTTCTTATGTCTCAGAGAATTGTTAGTAAATTCTTATCAGTCAATTGAGAAGGTTATTGCACAAGAGAGAAGTTTCTTGTCAAGCATGTGGCTAAATTCACCTGAACTGTAAACTGATCCAGCTCACCTGTCCTTGACTTTGGTGTTATGTCCACTTATATCAGAGTTAAAACTCATACAGATTATGCGGGTTGAGAATTTTATGACCTACCTGGAATACCACTTTGGGCAATATTCAAATGCCAGTGATAGGTATGCAACATAGACGTGTTTACTCTCATCCATTCATGATGTAAGGAGCTAGGCTTTTCTTGAATTTTAGGTAGTCTAAATTGCTTATTTCAGTCTTGAACCAAAGTGGCATAGCAGTCACAACACCAAAGCTGGGCATGTGTAATGGGTAGTCTGAATAATGCCATTTGTCTCAAGGCTGCTCTCAATTTTGAGAGAAACTGATCTATGTCAGATTTGTGTGTAACCATTCAACAAGGTGAGCAGTAAATTCTAAGGGGAAAATTTTGAGTGGCCTATCTAGGTCTTACCTCTTCTACCATCACACCATGGACATGTATTTTCATTCTCTGTTAAGGCTTCTTCAAAGGTGAATGCAAAACTATTCCTTAGACACACTGTTATGTATTTTTATTTATTTACTTTAAAATGTCAAATACTTGGTTTTCCTCTGCAATCCTTGGAAATAATTTCATTGTCAAATACACCTAGAATTTACTGGATACTGAAGAACACTGTTATCATTAAAAGTGGTAACCTTTACTAACATACAACAGTGTCATGCTAGAATAGCTCTCAGTAGTAAAGGGTGTCTCTTTATACCCCAGAGCTGGACCACATTGTAGAACTTTGTGTATTTGCTGCTTCCTCTGAGCTGATGGACAGTCTTTTAACCTGAAGCAGCAGAGGTTCATACTTCTAAGTTAAAGTGTTCCAGCTTTGGTTTCTGTATGGGTGATGTTCCCAGCACATTCTTGTATTGGGACAAAGGAGGATAACTGGTAGCAAAATACCAACAAAATACTGTTGGTTAGGCATAATAATATTGGAAGAAGCATACCATGTCATAAAATATAAGCCCCAAATTCCAAAGAGCTATTTTGTCTCAAAAACTAACTTTGAAAAATCAAGACAAATTCCCTTGTTTCTTTTACTGGGAATTCAAAGGGTACTGGAAGGCATAAGATTCTTTGGGTTCCCAAATACCTTGGGCCTCTCTGAATATTCTGAGTAGAAATAGTCAGTAATACTCTTCTGAGAATGTACCATATGGAGAGGACAAAACACCTGTTTTTGAGCAGTGGTTTGCAAAAGGCCGTGAGTACAACTGGGAAAATATTACCATATTCATAGTTACAATGGCATACTGCTGTCATTTGAAAATGATGAAACTCAGTAGTAAGCTGTTAAATGAAAGTCCATTAATATACCTTTTAAAGTTTTCCACTGCAGGTTCTTGATGCATCTGCCTCCATTTTTGCTACAATAGGAAGTTTTGGTTTCCGCTGGTTTGCGTACCAAGCACAGTTAAGTTAATATTTAATTGCCATTAATGCAGAGACTCTCGTTACAGAAGAAAATGTATCGTACAACGAAAGCCTCAGACTCATCCTCACACTAGAAATGGAAGTCTGAATATTTATTTTAAGTCCACTTTTGGAAAGGTTGCTAGTTTATTCTAGTTGAAGTTATCTTTGAAATGTCTGGGTGTGGAAGCTCCATGTTTACTGGGGTTTTATTGTGATTGTCATGGGGCAAGGTGGTTCTAGATTATTGAGCGTGCTAAATGGGAAAGGATCAAATATAATGGAAAGGGCTGTGATGCCAGATTCCTAGGCTGTAAGTCTTTGAGACAGTACATGTTATTTATTTGCACAGTGGTTTCAGGTACAAACAATGCATAACTCATTCCAGCTTTCATTACTGTATAGAGACATGTGGAAGCAGGAGAGGAATCAAGCGTTAAAGGCTTAGAAATAAACCTGAGCAGAAATTAAGATTGTGCAATATCTGAAGCAAGTAAAGGCTGATGAAAGGTAAACAAACTCAAACCATTAGGAACATGGATGTGCATATTTAATGCGTAAATCCTCAAATGAATATGTCCTTCAGGATGGTTTTTCACTTCTGTATACAACAAAAGGTTGTGCTGTGGTCTAGCTAGTCTGGTTCACTGCTTAACAAGCATCAGGTTGCCTGTGGGTAGGGATCTTGAATTCGTCCAGAGTCCTCACAAATAGGATATTCAGTCCTCAGACAAACAATGTGTTTTGGTAAATGATATTGCAGCTTGAGAACAGAGTAACTTCTGTTTGTGTCTGCTGGGTGAGGTGATCTGTAGAGTGTAACAATCTGTCCATTTGACAGCATGTTTCAAGCGTCCTAAATACTATGTTTGTTTGTTTGGCAGGTATTATGCTTCCCTATTGAGAGATTGAATGGTTCACTAACAGTAGCAATTAATCTATAATCATCTACCTTGAACAGTTGGGTTTTTTTCATTAAACATGAACTAAAATGATTTGTTGGGGAATCAGAATGAAAAGCCATTTAGATTTAAAACACTTAAAGCAAAATTGCTTTTCACACAAATTCCTTTGCAACATCTTTCTCTTTTCAATGCTTTTTGTAGAACTATTCCCAAAGAGATGAACTCACTAACAAGAGACAGGGACTGTAAGATAAGGGTCTAAAGCCTGATCAGATACCTCAGTGTGAGCTGTGGGAAATGTGCGTATCATGGAAAAAACAGCTTTTAAACAACAAAAAAAGCCCTATTGTTGTGAAGATCTGTGGATATTATTCTTTGTGTAGTGCCAAGAACAAGATCCAGACTCAGGAAGTGGTATTTAACTTTATTTGTTATCTTAGAGTTTAGTCCATGATCTCTTCTCTGTAGAGACAGTTAAAGGAAAAGAGGCTAATTTTCTCAGTAGCTTACAGACTTCTCCAAGACCTGTTTTCCCCAGGTCATTTAACTACTGTTTGACTACTAAAAGCAAAATGTAAACTCTCTTTTACTGCAGCCTGGATGTCTATAAAGGGTGGTAAGGATGAAAGGATATTGTATCTCCTATTTTCATATACCTACCTTCAGTGGATGTAGCACCTCATAGTTGGGAAGAAGAACTGAAGCTGTTTTAACTACTGTACCAAACAAAGATCAAGACCTGTTTGCATCACAGGTCTGTCTGTGTCAGCCTTTTTGCTGTGTTTCCACAATTTATATGGATTTTATGTGGCATGGTGAAAGATAAAGTTAAAATTTAGATCTCCTGGTAGAGCTGTTCCCTGCAAGTGACCTCCAAGTTTTTGGATCTGATCCCATGGATCTGAAAAGGCAGACAAGTTTAATTAGGCAAAGTGTTCTGTCATCCTGTCTCCTTGTAAAGAGCACTACCTAGATGCATTTCAGGTTCCCATCATTAATTCGACTCTCAGCCAAAGTTAACATTGCCGGAATTTCTTCTCTGTGGGGTGTCAGGAACTGTATTTAATGAACTAGTCAGAGCATCAGTATATTGGTACATTTCTGCCCTGAGCACTTGATCATAGTGCATCTCAGCAGTCTGTAGCAAGGTTGTTTCCATTGTACAGTGGGCTGAATATGTCTGTAAAGGATTCTTTCTACAATTTAGGTGTAAATAAGCTAAATGAGTGCTGATAAAGACACTGGACTGGCATCTCAGCAAGAACATTTAATTCCAGTCATGCATCAGATCTGTTTGACTTACACATACCACAAAATATACATAAGTAAACCAAAATGACTTCAGGCATCAGGGCTCTGAGAACTTTCTGAGCAAGTGTACCATTCCAGATCCTTGATGCAACAGTATACGCTGAAACAAATATTGTCAGGAGGTACACAGGGGAGGTATTCTTTATATATTAAATTCACACAGCAAACCACATTGACTTTGATGCATTTCTTGGAAAATCACCAAACCTCTGTGATGATTTAAATAGAGGGAAAATGTTTTGTCAGAATGGCAGAATTGTAATGTCCCAAGGGGTCAGGAAAGACATATAAATGCTGTTTAATGTTGTGTTTTGTTGTACTGTTGCAGTAGCTTCTTCATTGTAATTAAAATTTGGTTATATCTATCTAGCAAAATGCTGAACATATTACTGTAGGGAATATGTTGTCCTAACACGGAAGAAGCTTGTCTGTGTTGTTTTCTTTTTTTTTTTAATGGCATAGCTCAGTTGTGGTTTACATCCTGTGAAAAGGCTGAAGCCTTTTTATTTGAAATATTGAAGAGTAAATGGATATTCTATTCAGATTGTCCCAATGCAAAACATAGGAAAATTCTAACTGATGGACTCCTGACAAGCAATACATAAAATAGCAGTTTAAAAACTCAAATTACCCAAATTTTACCTCAGTTTGAGTAAACCCCAAATATCACTCACCAGAGTGAACATTCTCGTCTGGTGCATGAAACCAAGAAATATGTTGATCACCAGAGCTCTTCATGTTAAACCTATAAATGATGTCTGAAATTTAGATAATGCTGATGCACATTAAAGCACATTACAGTTTGGTTCCAATGACTACAAGGTGTTGGAAGAATTCCAGTGTACTATTTTTAGCACATCACAAATTCTCTGAAATTGTAATGTGCTTCAGAGATAGCTTAACTTTGACAAAATGCTGACAGGATCCTAACTGCCAAACGCATTTCCTGTCTGGGTGCCTGTCCGGTTCCTTGGTTGTCTGTTTGCTGGGACACCTTGTCCCAGAGTCACTACCCTGGGGAGATGCTGAGTAAACTGCCTTTTCTGAGCTGTAAGTTCCAGGATCCCAGGATCCCCAGTTTGCCCTGGACAAGTGCTCTGCACCCTTTTGCAAAGAATGGACAAAAATTTGATACCACTTCATTCTAAGCAAGAGGAAAAAATAATTCAAGATAGAAAAATTCCCCATGATTAAGAATTGTTTTTTTATGCACTGTTCTAGAGCGTACATCATGTTGGCAAATAGATGGACAACTTCACTTTTTCTGTTGATTTAGATCTAAGTTGCTGTCAATTTGAAGAATCAGGTATTATATTGATGCAAGGTAGAAGATCAATGGTAGCCCTAAATTTTAGATGGGGTGAGATTAAATTACTTGTCCAAGTTATTCAGAAAGCTTTCTTCCAAGGAAGTTGAACACAGCTCTTCAGCCATCACCACAGGGTCACCTGGCTTTCCTTTGTGAAACAAAATCAGGATGATCTTTGGCACTGCAACCTTCCACTGTCTTGCTGCCAATAGTCTCTTCATCTGTATTTGATGGTCTCTTCAGCTGTAATGGAATCGATCATGTTGCAAAATGGAACCGGGGGGGAAGCAGTCTGTATTCTTTGGAGCCTGTACACTTAGCCCCTAAAGGAGCGTAGAAGTATTTTCTTTCTCACTGTGGAAGTGTGATTACATGGCAGTCTTGCTTTTAAAAAATTGGAGATTTTTTTCCTCCTTTTCTCCTTCATTTTTGTTTCATTTCTCACTTGAACTGCTGAGCCTGATGCTATTTTGCCTGCATCTCTAGAGTGAAAACAGCCTTTGCATCCATGAGCTTCTAATCAGAAGTGATGACAAGCCCTTGAACATGAGATATTTTATCCTCTCCAACATCACTGGACATGCAACTGTAATAAAAGGCCAGTTTCTGCCACTGGATATGTGTAGAAGTTGATCCCTGTTTCTTTGTGCAGGAACACCTCACACCAGTGACATCTGTGGCTGTGCTGATTTCCTCCATTTCATGGGAATAAGATGATGCTTGTACATTATTAAAAGGGCCTAACAAGTTGCCTGGGGAGAGACTGTGAAGTGCACTGTATAACAGTATTTATGTAATTAACTCCTTGGGATTTTAGTGAAAAATACTGCTATATTGCAACCATAACTTTCATTTTCTGTCAGCCTCAAATTAACAAAACTGTAAATTGCTCAGAGTCCCTAAGCTGTTGTCTCTGATAGGAAAGGTGGACAATTTTGCTGTCTTGAAGTGATGATTAACTGGAATCTAATAATGATATTAGTGTATAATCACAAGCATTCGGTGTAAAGTGTCATTCCAAGGATGAGGTGTAGTGAGAAACTTACTTTTTTTTTCTCCTCTGAAGTTTTTGTTTGAGAGGAGATGAAAGAGATTCAGAAAACAAGCAGAAAGAGGTGAAACAAAGTATGTGTGTTGCCTCTGACTTCTCACTACACCCACTCTCGTGTGAAGTTAGGTCAGATACCAGGTCAGGTACCGGGCACTTGGAGTGGACTAACTCCTTGAGCTTACACTCTGAGTTTCAGCCTGGACTGCCATCTTTCTCTGAGCTGTCTGCAGTTGTGGCTACACTGGTATCCATAGCAAAGCAAATGGTGTCCTATGCTTGATGGTTGCAGTAATGTCTGAAGGGTATACGTGCTTACAACTCTCTCTTCTTTGTTCTTCAGAAATGCAGACTGCAGGAACATTGTACTTCTATATTGATGGAGTTGTAGCCTCTCCTGAGTGCCCTGTCCCTTTCTATGGGACATGACTTGTCCTTTCTGTGATTGGGTTGACCTGAATGTAGTGCCCTTTTCCTGACTTAGTTTAGCACTGTCGTAAAACAACTGAACGAAGGTCCATCTGTCCTCCAAACCCAACCCCACCAAAAGTGTAAGTTTCTGTGATGCCCAAAGACTAGCAAAATCATCTTCATTCTGTAGCTTGTCTCTGGTGTGGGACCCCCAGCCTTGTGCAGGAGCCTGAACATGGTGTGTCTTCCTATGGTGCTGTTCTTATGACAGCAGGGTTTACGTATGAGGAAACTAATGCAGCTGTAGCAGCCTACTTGATAGTAGATAACAGACAGTTTGCAGTTGTCTCTTAGGAGAGCCCTGGCATTTGGCTTCATTACAGAAGAGAGTAAGGAAAGATGAGGGGAAGAATTAGTTGTTGGTGAATGAGGAGGGTAGTCAGGGCTCTCTGGAAATGGGTTGTGCGGACCACAGGCTGATAGAGCCAGAGCGACCAGTTTAGGAGAGCTGCTGTCCAGTAGAACATAAATTGATAGTGGAGGTTTGTTTCAGTGGAGGATGGTATAAAGTCCTAAGCAGACTTGTCTGGGGAATCCTTACAGGTCTTACATTATGCCTTTTACACAGTGCTTACTTTATCTCATACATTTTTAAAATTCTCTGTGCAGTTCTGACCAGGATGTTTTTCCTTCAGACAACATTTTCAGGGGGGTCAGACACCATAGGGTGACAATGGACAGCCTAGGTCCTTTTGGTCCCACGAGAATTTCTGGGAGAGTTTCTCAAGTGAATGATTTATTGTCTTTTGCCCTGTTCTTTCTCCAACAGAGCAGAAATATTCTAGTGACCTCAAAGCTAGTGCACTCTAGTGTCTCTGGATGGAGACATTGACTTTTTTTGGCAATGTAGTTTTGCAGCACTATTCTTCCTTTCATTTCCAACATTTTTGGGGATGCTTCTAGAAGAAATCATGGCCTTAGAAGCATCTGCTGGAAACTAGTCCCTCCAGATACACTGGAAAGATGAATTTTGCTCTTCTTGCTATGGTACATCCTATGAATTTGAAGCAGTTTCCTGTGCATACATAAATGGCAAGCATGTCATCTTCTGGCTATTTATGAACCTTTATCTGTATTGTCTTACTCAGACCATTGACATTCTTATTTATTAAACTGCCTCACAGTCTGTGGCTACCGTTATATGTCAGAAAGTTTAGGAACAACTTTCACCATGTTGCTTCACATCTGAAACTTTCAAAAATTCTTCTATAGTGAAAAAAATATTTGGCTTATTTCCTTACATTGTTGTGGTCTTTTCTTCCCAAATCTCTCGCTCATACAAAAACAAGCTTTCTCAGCCGAATATCCTGGTGTTGTGAATATAAGGACTGTGCATTATCCTGGCATATAGTTCATAAGACTTGTTGAAGTGACAAATAATTGACTGTACACTGAGTGAACAAAGGTGTCAGTTCTTTGCATCGGTGTATTTCCATTGCGTGGGGTGAAGAGTCAAATTTGATCTGGATCATCTGGGCTGTACGGTACTTCTGTGGTATGTTTGTACTGAAGATTATTTTATCTGAAACAATTTAAGGAATTTGACTAGTTACAGTGCGTCAGGTATTAATGATATTGCATTCTCATTCTTAATTACACTAAGTTTAGAGTAATACTATTTAAAGGGAAGGTGTTGGATCCAGTGTAATGAAGATAAGCTTGTACAGGATCTACAGTTAAGAGAAACTCATGTATTTGTGGGTTTGAAATTCTGGTGTTGGCAAATAAAAGCAGGAAGAGGAGAAGTTAAAGTATGTGTTAGTATTGGTATTATGGTATTACACTGTAAACTGGTGTAACACCATTGACTTCAGAAGGTACTCTCACTGTACTTGCTGAAGATCTGGTCTTTTGAGCCTATATATACTCCAATTAATGCAGTTAATATCATAATAAATTCTTAATTACTTCTAAAAATGTTATCTTCATTTTCCATATGGTACCCTGGATATGATGGGAACTTGCCCAGTAGTTTTGCCTTCCCTGGGCTGATAACTATCTGTTTATAAAAGGTTTAAAATCCTCTCTTCCTATATTCATGTTCTTCTTTGGCCTTGTTTATTCACAACTGAATGCCTCTGATTATTTTAGCTGTCATGTGCTCAGTATTTGATGCTTTGCATAGTAGAACTGGAATAAACTGGCCATGCTATAAGGTGTTCAGTGTATACTTAAGACAATGACCATTTAGTTGTCTCATCTCCTTAGCAACATTTTAAAGATTAACCATAGAAAGTGGTGTAAGTCAAGAAGGAAATAGTTGAAATAGAAAGAAATTAATCATTTTTCCTCATGGTGTTTTGCTTAGATTCAATATTTTGATAATGGTGTAGAATTCACAACCACCACAATGACTTGTGTGCCTGAAATTTGGATGAGTAATGATTTAACAGTTCTCAAATATGCAAGGTTAAATTTGCTGAGCCCATTTCTCAGTCTTTGATGAGACTGCAGTAAGCAGTCAAGTGCTTAATACCAGTGGCAGAAGTGGCTATGTTTCCCTTGGGGCTTGGAGGGGTGGCCTCTCATTTGCTAAACCCCAGACAAAGGCCAATGATTCACTGTACTGTAGACTTCCAAGCAGCTAAAGCAATGGCCTCCTTCATTGAGGAGATTGCTGTGGGGGTCTGTCTGCATGTGAGAAAGAGCTCCTGTTTATTTCAGTTTAGTAGTATGGGAGAAAGAGGGAAATCTTTAAAATATCTAGAAGTAGTGTGTTATTTTCAGGTACTCTTAAGTACAAATGTATTCTTAAAAATCTTTGCCATTGAAGTTTGGTTTTTAGCTGTTTTGACTGTCATATTACCAATTTCATGAGAATCATTTTGTAGCCTGATTTTTATATTAAAAATCAAGGAGTGGCCTCAATACCAACACATTATTGCCTGTGTTTAAAAACAAAAGACACCCAACAAACCAAACCAAAAAAACTTCCCTTACCATATCCCAATCACCCCTACCAAAAGCAACCTCCCAGGCCAACATTATTGCTTATATCAAAAGGACATTATGTGGTTTCGCTTTCCTTCCTTCAGAGAAACAGGTATAGACACTGCTGTGGGATGACTCTTAATGAGTCATGATTCACTCTTGCAGGTGATTTACTAATTCTACCATAGGCATGAGCGTTGGGAATGATTTCTGTTCTCTTTTTCTCTGAAATAATAGATCATCTTGTTTTGTTTTTCTGACAGGCAATCAATTAGTCTTAACTGAGTAGCTCTTAGTGGATTGAATCATGTGATCAACTAAACTTGAGGGTGAGGGTATGGACTGTAGTTTATACAGTTTCTTTAATTATTTAGTAATACAGCCAGGAAGGACTGGAAAAATTTTGACTGAATAGGACTGGGAGAAACATGACTGTATTTTGGGGAGAGACAGCATGTCACATGCATATTGGCTGCTTGTAATCTGAACACTATGCATTTAAACCCCTGAGTGGAGGAGAAGTCTGGGAGGACTCTCTGAAGCTCAGTGAGGCCTGGATTGCCTATATGCAGTTTAAGACAAATTTTAGAAAATATTACCTAGTTACTGCATAAGGGAACAGACCTTTGCTGGGACATGTTTCTCAGCAGTTATGCCTTGGCTGAGTAAATAGGCCCTTTGAGTAACTATCATATTTGACAACTGAAATATTGTTTTTATGCTTTTGGGCTCAAGCACAAACACAAACTTGCATCTGAGAAGATGTCAGCAATCAGTCTTTTCTCCTAAATGAATTGATTTTGTGTTCTGTGCTATTGTGTCCCTTCAAGTATATATATATATATGTGTGTATATATATATGTATATATATGTATATATATATACATATATATATGTGTATATATATATATATATATATATGTATATATATATATATATATATATGCTTCCTTGGTTTCATATACATCTTTAGTTACTTTCTTGGATCTTTTTCTTACTGCTTGGTCCTTTATCACAGAATTGTCTAGGTTGGAAAAGACCTTGAAGATCAGTACAACCAACATATACATCAGCATGAAAAGAGTATTAAATTCTGCCACTCTGATGGGGTGTCATTTTCATCTTCAATTACATAAACTCTTTCTATATGATTATTCATTTATTTGTGTGGTGATAGAGTCTAGACTTGTCTCAGTCATGTGTCAGGGTCTCCTACTTCTAGGATTTTCAGAAATGCAAATAAAGACACTGTATTGCCCATAAGAAGGACCTTAGACTTACTTTGACCCATCCTTCTTGTCATGTAGAAATAATATGAAATTACTATAAGGTACAGTTTCATCGGTTTTGAAAGTGGATTATAGTGCTAGTCTCTGAGGCATAAAGTGTGTCTGCTTCACCACTTATTCAGTATTGCAGCTGGAGATGGGGAGGCCATATGCAATGTACTGTCCCCAGGTGACACAAAAGATTTCATTTGGCTGGGGTTGCCTCAAGCTGTCACAGGTGTTCTTTCATTTACAATAGCTCCCTTAAAATATAAATGACTGCATTTATTACATCAGCTCTTTTTCCTTCTTTGGAATACCCCAGCTAAAGTTACATTACACATAACAAATGTTCTTGCTCCCTTGAGAATTAGTTTAGTTACTGATGTAGGTGGGTAAAGGATCTATCGTGTCTGAGATGTTAATTTTACCATGCTTTAATTAAGAGGTCAAGTGTGAAAAGCTGCATAATACCTCCCACTTAAAGATGCTGAATAGAATAGTGGGGGATAGAAGGCACTGATATGATGAGGTTTTCACTCTCTGTAGGAGTATCGACTTTCCTTCTGCATCTCATTACAATGAGGCTGGCATCTGGAAAGACATGCCAACTTTTATTCACTCATTGTGTTTTCTAACATTAAAGATTTTTTCTGTCCAGCGTCTCAAGCTCCAAAAAAGCATATGTCTCCTTTCAAAGGTGATGGTCACTCCTAGGTACCACTGATTTCCATTAGAAATGTCAGAACCACTTCCTCTCGCCCAGTGTGTTTGAAGAATGGGGCTGCAACTATCCTACACCCCCATGCTCTGGCACAAGGGAGGATGTGGGGTGTGTGTTCACCAGAGGACTACAGTCTTTGAACACCTGGTTGTTTCCTCCTTATGTCACTGTGAGTGTGGGCAGATTCCATTCAGCATTTAATGTGAAAGTCTTGTTTCTAGCTAACTCTGAAAACAAGGAATGGACTTGGAAAACCTTCAGGGAAAAAAATGGGCAAGCAGAAGGAAGCAGTATCTCACAACAAGATTACAGAAAACTAGACAGTAAGAATGCCTTGCAGTAGGGTGGCCAGGACATCCCCAACTGAGCTTGTTATGTTTGCCCTGGCAGCTGGAGCGGCAATGCCATAGATAAGAGCAGATGTTCACTGGCCAGTGTTTGAAGGTTTTGTTGAGATTGATGTGTTCCACTTTCAGAAGGACTTAAGTCACCAGCCAAAGCAGTACTGTTGCTCTCCAAACAGCTGTTAGGAGGACTGTTGATGATTTTTATTGACATCTTTTTCATAACTTACTATCTATGTGAATTGGTGATTCATTAAGATGTTCTTGTGATATGTGATACAGAAAGTTTATTTTCAGAAACTTTTCTCCTTTTTCTTGTATTTTCCAGTGCTGTTTTCTTTTTTCTGTGGTGGTGGTTGGTGGTCATTTCTCTTGCTTTTAAAGGATACTTAACAGTTCAGCTATGCCACTGCCTTCCTCTGCATTCCTGGAGGAAGACTGGTGTAATACTGGAAAAACACAGAGTTAAATATTAACATGTACTACTGAATGTTCCCACTGAAAAAATCAGGAACATTTCCAAGCAGTGAAAGCCGACTTTCCTTTCCTGTAGTTAAGTTTTGCTGCTTAACTTTTTTAAACTGTGGCTTGCTTGGTAATTTTACATGTTTAAAAGTTAGAAATTGAAAGTCCTGTGTTTCTTAAGTGCTCTTGCCCAGGCCACTTCTGCTTTAAGGTGATAGACTTAGGGGAAGAATCCCATGTGATGAGTTAGTGTTGAAACGTATAATAAGTTTTTTCAAGGTAAGAGGTTGATTTTATTTTTTTTCCTTCTCTCTGTACTTTGGCTTGGAAATAAAAGTTTCATTGCTTGCTCTTTTAGTCAGAAAGGTGATGTTAATAAATGTGATTTGATATTAATGCTACAGTAACTCCTTAAGGCATATTCAGAATTGGGGTTCCTCTTGGTTTATAAAGATGCATAGCTGCCCCCATTTGTGTTAGCTGAGGACCTAATTAGTTAAGGCTGTATATACAGCATTTTCTTCTGCTGACTTGAAAAGTTACCTGCAGTCTCTTCTGAGATGCACAATAGAAACAGTTTTAATGAAGAGGAGTCTTCTGCTCTTAACAGTTTAATGTTTTCAGAATGTGGATTTATTCCGTCTTGCTGGTTGTCTCGGGTGTCGAGACTTCTGCCTCAGTGCACTGGGAATCGCTGCTCAAGGTGTAAAAGCTCTAATCTTTGAAGAGCAGCTCAGATATCAGCTATGGTGAAGCAGGAGCAGTAAAGCCTATCACCCTAAACTGGAGGGGCTAGATAGGTTAATGTAATGTTTGTGGGGTGGTATTGCTGAGGCTTTTCTTTGTATAGGTAAAAACTATGCATGATGGTATGGACTTAATCCTTCAGAAATAAAACACTGGGTTTTGTTTTAATTCTGACTATTTGCATTTGCGCAATAGCAACTCAGAGCAAGAGAGGTCTTTGGCATTTGCACAAGGCTCATGCTTCTGCCCACAAACAGTAAGATAAGTCAATAAAAACAAGCCATGCAAGGCGTGAATTGCTTAGTGGTGGAAGAGACTTATTAGGCTATCTAGCCTACCTGCGTGCCAGTGAAGAATTGCTTAAATTGGATTTGCTCTAGAGGACAGATGAGTATCTGAGTAAAACACAGGATCACATTGTCTGTATGATATGGTGGAAGGCCTTCTATGCTTCAGTTTTCATATGTGCATCTAGCTTTGAACCTCATAAGCAGCAATATCCCAGAGATGTTTTTTCCAGGCTGTTTTATTTAAAGTGTAACAACAATCTGAACAGAAACTGTTCTGATTGCACAGATGTGCAGTTTTGCTTTGTAGGATGATTTTTACTCATCAAAGGAGAACAAGAAGAGGCAAAAATCTGTGAGTATGGCTATCTATGAGAACGTGTACATGTGTGTATGACAGAGTGAGAGGTCTGTCCATGGTATATCAATTGTGAGAATAAAATGGCTACTCTGCCTGACTATAGGGAGGGAATTTTACAAAGGCAACACATTGCAAAGAGAACAAAAGCCTCACTGCATTATGGCTGTGTGTGATACACTGTTAACGCTAAGGCAAGCTATGATTTCCTATTAAAGTAGTGTCTCGCGTGTTCATGAAACGGAGGCTGTAATGCAAAGTGATTTTAGCTCACTGGGAGCTGAGCATCTAGTTCTGGCACAGACATAGGAGGTCTCTGTGGTCAAAAGGACAGAAATACATGTTGGTGCTGCTGTTTTAAGCAGCTTCATCTGGTGACTGGATAGGGAATTGCAGGCACAGTTGTTTCATTGCATTCATTTTCTTGCATTATTCCCCTTTTGTCTGTTGTTGTTTCCTTACCAGTATTTGTATTTGAATAGAAAAAGAGCTCTCTGGTAAATTATGTGCATGACCCCCTTCTTTCCAGGCATGACATGTTTATATATACAAAGAATTATGGAAGAATTAAAGAGAGGACCAAAGAAGCTCAGAAATTCTTTGGAAAAGCTTGTCAGATTTTTAATTAATAGGCATATAGCAGAGGGAGTGAAATCTGTTCCTCAATACCATAATAGGCAGTGCAGTGCTGCTGCTTCTCTCTGTCATCCTTAACAGACAGATTTATTTTTGGTAATGAGACATTTATCTCCTTTGCATCTATTAAAAGCCAGTTCCAGTGTCAAAAATCAGTTGGAAATAACATGAAGAAATGTAATGGTGAAATGTGTTTCTTTTGAATGCTTGTCACAGCTCCATCAAATCCTGGGGATCCTTTTTCACTTCATTTTGGTGTATTTTTGCCCTGCTGCAACTTGGATTTCCGGATGATTTAGGTGTTTTTCTGCTAGCACCAAATAATGGTGTGAATATTTAGATTGTGTAAAGAGGCTTAACGAAATTACTTTCAGGGCAATAATTAATATACTATTGGTGTAAATAATTGTTTTTCAATGCTTTTCTGTGCATGGACCCTTTAGGACGTTTTGGTAGCTGCAGATCCCTGCCTACCTGAGCAGCCTGGTTGAACTCACCTGGTGCCATAGAGATGGAGTCCACATAGAAGTAATTTTGGTAAAAGAATGCCATTGATCAAAAAGTATGGGCTCTGCATGTATTTCTGGTCCTAACACAATTTGGTTAGAAAAGTATTTTCACATTTGTGGACTGAGCAATTAATGTCATACTTAAGCAGGTTCAACAAGCAAATCTCTTTCCTTAATCTGTCCATAGAGAAGCTTGTGTGGGCTCTAGTGGAATGCAGTGAGGTTTTTGTAGGCATTTGTTTGAAATCCTGTGGGATTTAATAGATGGCTTTTAATAGGTTTTCAAACTGTTCTATAGCATTCTGCAGGTGGAATGTAATTTACCTAGTGAGATCTGAAGTGCTTGACAACTGGTGAAAAAACAGCTGCTTCCTTTTAGGTTGGCAAATAAGATTTCTTTAAGAGAAGCTGTTTGGTGCGTCTGTGCACCTCCATTTTGTTAGCTATAAAAGAGGGTAAATGGCCAGGATATCAGAAAGGCTTACTGATGTGAAGTGACCCAGAAGCTTATTCCAGGAAGTTTATTTTCAGAAAGTGTTGAGTATCCATATTTTGAGAACCGTTTAAAGTATTTATGATTCACACCAGACACTCGTTTCAGCCTTAGTTGATACTCATCTCATAAGGTGACATAAGACTAAATAGCTTGATGCAAGGAATGTTTTGACTTTTTAGTTGATAAAGTTCTAATTAGAAGAACCACAACCTGTCTAGTAACGGAACCACAGATAACAAACATTGAAAGGTTACTATTCCAGAGGAGTTATGTCATCCAGCTCCATGGATGAAACATCTTTTCCATGGAAGAAATTGCATCCTATGTGGAAAGGATTCTCTTCTGTACTGTACAAATCCTACAGTTGTCCTTACCTACCCATTTCCTTTCACTCTTCCGTTCTTGTACAGAAGTTATTCTCCTCATTTGGCTTCTGCTGCAGTTCCTACATCTATGTGATATAAACAATGCTACCCTTTCTTCCCCCTATCCTCCTACACATGCTTTTGAACAGCTCCAGTTGCTAGAATTACAGTCCTCATAAGGTTAGAGGCGGGGGGAAGTTTCATCATCAGCTTGCTTTTGTGATCTTCTGTTCTTCTTTGCATTGCTGAAGTCATTTTTTCCAAAGGCGTGTTTAAGACCTTTTGACAGCAACACTGCTGCTGTGCTCCTTGATGTCCTTCCTGGCTCTTTGTTTTAAAAGGCATGGAAATTCATTGACTAAGTTGGGAAAAATGATTTAATTTCATTGTATGCTGCAAGTTAAACCTTCGGTACCTTGCACAGGGACTACTTTCATTTGTGATGAAAAGGGACAAGTGCTTCAAAATGGCAGTCAGTGACACTGTTCTATTCCCTCTCCTTTCACAACCACACTCAAGTTTTACAGGTGTAGATGCTGACTCTGTGATGCATGACATACACTGCAGAACTGGGCAAGATTCTCCTTCACAGGAGGTGTGTATAAAATGACAGCCTTCATATTACTTCAAGTGGCAGAGCAGCCATCCTTGGATGTGCCAGACTAATTTTTTCAGGCAAGAATTGACACTGAGTTAGACTCTTGTGGGTAGAAGGATGGATGTACGTGCTCTGTTTTCTAATAAACATGTGTTTCTCTATAGCGTATATATTTATTTTACATTACTACTATTATTATTTTAAATGTGGATCCTCTTTGTCAGCATGCTTGAGCTCTAGAAAGTTTTAGTGTTGATTCCAGGGATCTCACTGTAGCGTTCCCCTGAAAGGGTTAAAAAGTGCAGTAATTTCAGAATGTGAGCAAAACCTTAAGTCTGAAATGCCTTCATAGTGCTCAAAATAGTACAGGATAGTACCAAGTTCTCTGGAGCCCACTGAATCTCTTTCACAAGGCAGGATCTCATTTCAGAAGAACCTGTGTTCCCATGTGTCTTAACACTTTGCCTGAGATATTCAGTAATGAGTTGTTAAATAATAATGATACAGTTGAACAATCCTTCTCAGTCAAAAGGCCTGTCATGCAGCTATGATGAAGAGTGAAGTTTGGAACAGCCTGGTACTGATCTCTGTATCCCACCAGTCTGGCTGATCCCCACATTGCCTTTGGCACCCTGTGAGAGTGGGCACTGCTGAAGTCCTGTCTCTGTTGCTGAGCCATGTGCTCTGGGGAAGGAAAGGACAAGGGGCAGGAAGACATGTTGTCCACCTGAAGATACGATGTGGTCAGAGAGAGTCAGGTGTTCAGCAGTTGACACTTGATGCTGTAAATTCAGGACAATATTCACTCCATCAGAATCAAAGAACAGGGAAATGTTCCTATCCTTTCTGTCACAGGGTTATGGGCTCACATTAGGGTATAAAAGATCTCTAAGCTTCCTCCTGAGTTTTGCATACAGGAGACTGTCCAGATTTGTCAGATATGTTCTCTCTGCCAGGTCTTCTAACTTGTTTTTGCTTAAATGTTTTAACAAGTGTGGCAGAAGTATTGGCTGGGAGGTTGAACAGAGTGTGAGTAAAAAGCGAAAAGCTCATGATGAACAGTAATTAAGTATTACTGCAAAGGGTGGTTTGGGAGGAGGTAATGCAGTGGAATAGTTATGAATGAGATTTCTGCACAAGATGCAGGGAAGGTTGCCCAGAATATCTCCTTCTACCTCCAGCAGCTTCCAGTATTGCAGAACCTGTATTGATGTTATCTAGGATATGTACTTTTGCTGCTCCTACCTGGATATCCAGACATTTCACACTTGAAAGTAATTTAGAAAATTTACTTGAGCCCTAAAATAGTGCCTTAATCAGAACATATGTTCTGTACATTTTGCATACTACTTAATTTAGAAGTTATTATTTCAGATACTGTACTCTCATCTTGCTCAAGCTGTTTGGAAGCTGCATGGCTGCCACCTAACCCAAGTTAGACTATTGCACTTGCCAGAAAGGAATTCTGTACATATTTCGCCCTCACCAGACCATTTTGTAGGGAGTGGGTGGCATCCTGGATACTGTTTCTTCAAGCTGTACATTAGCAGTTTAAAAGCAAAATTTAGTTTTGCTGTTACTGCCTTCCTAGCTGCAATGAGTGTCTGATCCTCAGGGATATCTTAGGATATATAGGAAGTATATCTTAGTGACTGAACTTAATGGGACTCTGAAAGGATGTCTCCTCCCTTACAAACCAATAGAAACAACAATCCTTTGGTGCTCTGAATTAACAGTAGATAAGAATGCTTCATGTCATAGTTACTTATCTAATGGCAAGACATACTACTACTGCTATTCATAATAATGTTTTCTTCAGTATACTTAGGCATTTTGCCATCTTATGGTGTATGGAAAGTCCACGATTTTCCTTGAGCAATGTTGCTGGAATCAGGGTATATGTATCTCACTTACTGTTCTCAGCCTTTGACTCTACATTCTAGCCAAAAATATCCAGGACTGTTGTTGTGGTGGTGGTTGTTTTGGTGGTGGTGGTTGTTTTGGTGGTGGTGGTGGTGGTGGTGATTGTTTTTTTTAAGAGGTCTGACTTGTTTTGTTTCTGTTTTCAGAGGCATTTATTTGTGCAGTGTGTCTAAGGGTAGGACACAATTTGGGTCAAAAACTTTGTGCAGGTGAACAATCCAAGTTTGACACATTGCAGACAACCTGTAGACAGCATTTGCCCCTCATAAATTAATACAGTGGGAAAAAAATACTAACCTCTGTGTTTTCCATAATGGCACTGGCATTAGAGCATGAGGTAGGCAGATAGGGGATTGATCCAGAGTAAGTATAGGATAGAAAGGTAAGATAGAGCTGTGCCATTGCTAGTGTGCCTCTCCTTTTTTTCTTTATTAGAATTCCTCTATAGGGATGTCAGCACATCATAGCACCCAAAATGGGTAGAATAGTGTTATTCTTCCTGCTTTTCAGACAGTAAATGAGAAATTGAGCTGAATGCCACAGGAAGACAGACAGCTGTGCTAGGTGTGCAAGCAAAATGTTTCTACTGTTGAAAGAGGCTTTAGGGTATCAGTGGTACCACATGATGCCTGACTGGTTTACCCAGCAGTGTTATGGCATGTTTATGGGTTGCACTGTCCAGTGTGGTAGGCTTGATCTGTTGACTTTTGAGGAAATGAGGCTCAGAACCTGAGGAGATGGGGTAAAGAGGGATTAGGTGTTCCTAGAGCCCAAGTCCTTCCTTCTGGGTTCAAGTAGCTGGTGAGGCAGGTTGATTTCTGAGAGGGAGAAAGGTAGGAAGGTTGATGGAAATTTTACTTAGTCCCCAGAGCAACATTGTGGGGAGCAAGAAATTCCTCACTGACTGAAGTACCCACAAGAAAGTATCAACACATGCATAAAACTTGTGACTGAGGAGGGAACAATAAGATAGAAAAGCTGTGGTGTGCTGTGCATCTAGTGTAGAGCAGCCCCCCAGAAGGGCTTCCACTGCACAGGATGATGGACTAATGCTTGGTGTGAGGAGTTGCCTGACAGTGTAGGCAGGAACCCTTCCTGCTGATAGAAGGTGTGTTGGAGAGATGTTGGGTTTTTTCCCTCCTGCTTCAGGATGTCAGCTGTCTTGACTCACACATGAAACTTCCAGAATGAGAAAGGGAAGTCTGGACTTGATATATCCATCTGAATGAATACTTTTCATCCTATAGTGCCCTTCCCACTGGGGAGAAGCTGGTATTTTTGCCCCATCCAGAGGTACCTACTGATCTACCATTTGGGAAGCAAACAAAGAAGCAGGGAGGAACTTTTCAGTTTTGAAAAGCACCATCTTCTGTATTGAGAACAGACAGCTTTTCACTGGGAGCATACAAAATGTGTAAGTGTTCCCTTTTCAGGATCCAAACACAATGGCGATGCAAAACTGTGAGCTCTATCTGTCCTGAGGCTCTGTAGCACAGGATGAAAGATAATTTGGAGCATGGACCCTGCTTGTATTGTTCACATTGGACTTGGAGAGTATGAGTTGAATTCTGCTGCTTGCTGGTATTTCTAATCATTTGTACTTGGTGGTAGCCGCCAAGAATGAATTTCCCAGCTGCTATCACCTGCTCTTGAAAACATGTAGAGAAGTACCTATTGCAGATGAGAAGATTGGCAGGTGAGTTCCTCCTATATAGCCTTAATGAGGTGAGAAAAACCTAGATTTAACCTTGAGCCAGGGATCCTGAAACCAGATCTTCTAGAGGGCTTAGATCTCATTGAAATATTCTTAATAGCTCCTGCAGATCTGTCTTTCTGGGCAGCTCTGCTCCTAATTGATTCTTAAGAACACCTGTAGTAAGAGAACGGCAAAGGCCAGCCTCTTCAGTCAGGAGGGACTTCCCTGAGAGGCTGCAAAGGTGAAGAAGCCACAGCGTAATGTCCACAGGAGGGAACTGGCTCTGTGGCACACCCATTGTATAACTACAGGTATCCACAGACTGTGTCCTTGGTAAGTAGAAAGACACCTGACTAAGTAGTGATGGCCGAAGTTAGTTGTAAAGCAGACTTCTGTGTACATGAGAACTTTTGTCCTAGTCCTGACTTACATGCAACTTTGTATTAACAACATAGTAAGAGTAGTGTTAGAACATTTGTATACATCAATCAAGCAGACATTTATGTTACAAGCTAGGAGAATTTAACTATTTACCAACTTCCATGATATTTTTAGAATGCTTAGAACACTCTTGAATCATTTCAAAGATGATGAGTGGAAGTTACTCTGTATGGTATGAATTGCATATAGTGTTTTCATATTTGGCTCTGTTTTAATGTGCTATGGAATCTGGTTCGTTCTTGTCACCAAGTGAGCCTGTTTATGATGTATTAGATCAAAACATATTCCTGTCTCCAAATGCTAGCAGCAGCACATTTAGTTCTCTGGATTTCAGCAGCTAAAGTGGGTGTCGCAGGAAGTTTGGCACTGTTTCTCTTTTCAGGATAATAAACACAGATGATGTTGCCTTGGGTTTCATATAGGCATGGAGGCTCTTGCTTCATAAAAGCTGATACATGGACAAATTACGACTCTTAGCTTTAAAAGGTAACAGTACTAGTTGAAATAGATGGGCTACAAATACTTGCAAGTTTTCTAGCAGACCCCTGGATAGTGGTTTCTTTTAGTTTAGAGTGAGAGAACATTTTATAGTTTATTTTTCTAACAGCTACATTTAGATTATTGTGTTCTGTAACACTTACTGCTTTTTTTCGTTTCCAGGAGGAGGCCAGAACATACCTGTAGAGCTGTGGCTTCTCTTTCTCCAAGCTCTGCCAAAGGTATGTACTTTATTCTCCCTTGTATTCATCTTGGATGCAGTATGGAAACTTTCAGAAAAGTGAGTTTCAAAGCTATTGGCAGAAGACAACTACTTCCTTTATTTTTTAATGCAATATTTTAAACACAATACAAAGATGTTCCCCAGAAAGTTGCACTGAATCAAAACTAAGCTTGAGAATTCAGGTTAATGCGTACAACAGTGGCCATCCTGCTTGTACTGACTGTTGCAAGTGATCTTCAAGATTGGGCTGCCTGGTAGTGGATAAACACTTGGTTTCAGAGGCTCCAGAACATGCACAGAGCTATTTAATAGCAGGTCTACACTGACTTCAAAATCATGGTCAGTGTCTGTTAATATGATTCCCCAAGGTTATACCCTAACTCATTTATCACTCCTGGGCAAATAACATAGCACGATGGAAGCACTGTGTCCTTCCCTTGCCAAGTCTGTGAGTCTTCATAGCCACCTGTGAAAAGGTCTTGCTTTCTAATTAAGCACAGAATCAAGGTTGTACTGCTTCTCCTCAGCAGCTTGGTACCTGACACAGTTTTACGAGGAGAATTGCCTGATGTGGAGAAAGTGCTTTCAGCAGATGTGTAAAATTTTGATCTAGAAATAGGATAACATAGTAAATAAGAACCTGATGTTCAGAGGTTCAGAGCTGTCTCTGCTGTCTAGTTTGTTGTATAACTTGGAAGAACTGAAATAGCTTTTGTGGTGATAATTGTTAACATATTATTGCAGAGTAAAGAATAGTGTTTTTCTATAAATGTTACTGTAAAAGCCCGTAATACAGCATGATATTTCTATGTCTTTTCTGAACTAATGCCAAGAACTATGTAAGCTAGTGATTAATTTCTATAGAATTTTATAGGATGCTGCAAAATTCCTGAGTAAAATTCTGTGTTTTCTAATGAACCCTACATGTCAGCTTGATGGTGTCTGCCTGGTAGCAGAGAAAGCAACATATAATGAGGAACAGTGAGACTCCTTTTTTGCTTTTTTTATTTGTTTTTTCTTCCTTTTGAGCAGAGGGTGGGAAGTGGTTCCTTTGAACTATCACACCACATAAGCTTTGACTGCTGCAATTTGTATACCCTGACATAACTTCTAAATGTACCCCCACCCCCTTGTAGCTGGAGCTGATGATACACCTGGTTCTCAATGAGCCATGGGCAGGGAAGGTGCTCATTCTGTCTTTCAGTGTCCTAAGAACCATGAATATTGCCTAGTTCTGCATTCAGAAAGTCAGGTATTTCTTGACCCTGTGCGAGCTCACCAGTGTTTTCCTTCTTCCATAGACCACTCTTTTCCGTGTGGAAGAAAGAACTGAGAATGATTCACAATTAATTTATGCAGTTTTCCCAAGTAATTCTCAGACACCCATGGGTTTTCCTGGAAGAATGGTATACAATAGGCCTTTGTCTCCAAATGCAGTTATTTGTTATTTTTGAATCTAAATGCTTAGCTTGACCCCAATCTTAAAGGGCTTTTTAGTTCCTGAGGCCTAGCAGTTCATCCTTGAAACCTTTTGAAGATGTGACTCTTCTGTGAGTAACAAGGTATCATAAATCTGTTCAGTGCTAGAATGAATGCAAATTATTCTAATTATTTCTGAGTCAGAGCTTGTTACATTTGAAAGGAACTAGAGACAAAGCAAAATGGCTATGAAAGAAGTTTTATGGTTTCTACAAAAATATATTTTTGTGAGTTAGGTCTGGATTCCTCTCAGCAACAGGTCTGCAATTCGTACAAGTTGTGAGCTCTAAATTGGTCATATAAGATTAGTTGCTCAGTTACCTATTCTTTTGATTATTTGTTTGGGTACTTGAAACTGTGGTCTTTGGAGGCAAAATAAATCAATGAACAAATCTCCATCTTAACTTCAAATTAATTTGTGTTAAGCACGAAGCCTCTTGTCCAGCTAGTGATACAACAGTTGTTTTAATCTGGAAATAATGTTGCTCAAACAATGAGGACTTCACCAAGAGGTTTACATTCTTCTGCTTAAACAAGTTTTTTTGGAGGTTTTGGGATTTTTTTTCTTCTGGTCTCTGATCGGGTAGAAAGTGTGTGCCTGTTTAAAGGTCCTGTCTCCATTTTAGTTTGATTCTGCTAAGTATTTTGGCCTTGTGGAACATAGCTTTCATGTTAAAATCCTCTCACATGTGAGCTCTGATATTTGATGAGCTGAAAAGTTCATGAAAATTACTATATCTTCAGGGGAGGTGTTTCTGACACCAGCTACAATAGGTAGAGAGCTGTGGCCAAGTTTTGATGGGGTTTTATTCCTCAAGACCTGAACACTTACAACTGAGTGGGAATTTCTGTAAAGGGTTCAGTTTCCAGTCATAAGGGGTCAGATTTTCTAATGTATTTCTGTTCTGATCTTTCTGAAAATCTTTGTCCCTAACTCATTTGCACTAAGTAGCCTTCCCCTCCCTGCTCCCTCCCTTCAGAACTGTAATACTTCTCACTTGATAAATGCTGCACACCTTTCCTCCCAGAGAGATATTAATTTATAGCAAATCTGAACTCTGAAAATTGTGTTGGTTGCAGGTAAATATATTTTGACTAATACTGAAATCTTGTCATGCATGATCCTGAAAGTGAGAGAAAAGAGTTAGTATCTCATCTGTTTACTGCTGCGCTGATACAGCTGTTATCCCTGCAATGTATTTTTGTACTGCTTGGTCCAATCTACTTTTAAATGACTGAAGTGGTGAAGTATTTTTTATGTCACTGAAGAAATTGGATAAAGTCCAACAGATTTCACTCTTACAGAAATTTTTCCGAATAGAGTTGTCTTTTGCTAATTTTAGATTTGCTTCCATCAGATGTAGCTCCTTTTTTTTTTCCTAATGCACAGCAACAATTGTGAAAAACTTCTCAACTCATCACTTAGTCAAATCTCTTTCAAGGATAAAATATTGACTGCTGTTAGTGAAACTGTATTAAAATTAGTAGGAAAGGGATCCTGACCTAGGATGCAGTGTTGGAGGTAGGTGGCTGGATGGGTGCCATCCAGAAGTCCTTGTTTCAAGCCCCGACAAACATGCCACAACAGTGACTCTTTATATCCCTGGATTTCATGTCAACAGTGCACAAATTGTTGAGATTATGGGATAAGACTTGTCATCGCCAGCTTCACCACTAGGAGCAACCTGATATAGAGAGAACAAACCCCAAAGAATTCTGTTTGTACAGGTTGTCAAAACTTGTGATGTGGTTTGTCTCCATGAGCATAAACTTGAGTCTAGATGGTGTGAAGGCCTGACACTCTTGCTGCCCTGTTGGATTTTCTTCATTAGCATCACCATATTTTATTCATTGGCCCTGAGGCCGAGACATCATATATTCCCTGTTTGCTTGAGCATTCGCTGCTCCCATGGTGTCAGAGATAAATCACTCAGCTCCTATTTGGTCTCTGAAATAAAAACTATGCATCTCATCTGCCGCTGGGGTTATAATAATATAATTCTATAACATAATATAATTCTATACAGGACATGATACACTCAAACCCAGAGAAAAATCATGCCAAGAGTGATGTGAATAATGGACAGGACCGTTCTAAACTTTTCAGCCAACACTAAAGAGAAAGCTGAGGTTTGAAATATTTGTTTAAAATTTTGTTAACATGGGGTTCTGGAGGTGGGTAACATAAAGGCAGTAAGTGGCTGAGCACAGCCCCACGTCCATAGTGCTGAACTCCCAAATTCTATCCTGATTCAAACTTGGAAAGAGTAGATAAGGCTATTTTCAGTGCTACGATGTTTCGCTAGACCACTTCAACTGAAACTGCAGTGTCACAAAACAACTGCATTTTTTTGATTCCAGAAGCTTCTGACAGTCAGCAAGGATTGTATCCAAACAGTTTCACTCCAAGTGTTAGTACACAGCTTGTTCCAGTAAATGCATTATTACCTATTAAACATTTATACAGTAGCATAAAGTTACATGAGGATTCACAAACATAAATAAGACCCATTTTTTGCACTGTAGAGTCTCCAGTCTAAATCATACTTAGATGATGACATACAGCACAGCTGCTTATAGGAGGAAGGGTGAGAAATGTTTGAAGGAAAGGTGATTTCTGAGAAGATGGTGACTGGAGAAGGGGATTTGCTGGTCTAGGAACTAACAAATCAGAAGGTGAAAATCAGAAAGTAAAAAGAGTGAAAACAGGATTTGAAGCAATATAACAAGTTGAGGAGGTAGTTAATAATGGAAAAGAAGTTGTTAGCTATGAGGTAAGCTTGAAAACAAAACGGCCAGGAATGGATAGGAGAATTCTCTCTTGCCGCTTCTTCACATTCAAGCAAAGTCTTCAGTATCCAGACCTGATTGAAAGCATCTTGCCGATTTTGAGGATGGGACACTTGAGTGGCTTTTTACCAACATTCTCTGTGTACCAGCAGAATGGAATAAAGTCTGTGAAAGTTTCTGTCTTGAAAAGCAGTAAGTATTTATTTGGTCTACCCTCATCAAAATGCAAGTATTCCTTCATTACCTGCTGGTTTTCAGAGCTCTACACTACTTTTGGTTTTCTTCTGTGTTCCACCTGGGAAGCTTATTTTATTGCTTTGGTGCTTCCAGAACTTAATTTCTTTTCTGTAGCTTAATGCTGAATTCTTGAGGCTTCTCACAGTTTTTCCTTTTCTTTTTTTGCAGCAATATCAAGAGTGCTACAGATGTTTTTATCTGTTGCCTGGAATGTGTCCTATACAGAAGCTATAGGAAACACTGCATAATGAGCTTCCAGCCAAATGGAATCTCAGTAAATCTATAAGTCTAGTGGACTATGTAGGAAGAGAGAAATAGTGCTGATGATATCTGGGGCTGGCTCTGAGCAAAGCTGTCTAGGACACAAGATAGCCATAAAATAAAAATTTAAAAGGTCCTCTCTGGTCTGGAAAACAAAAACTGTCAAAGAGAAAGAGTACATGAAACATGAGATAGTTGGTGTTGAGAAAGAAGTGGCATCAGTTGCTACTTTTTCTTCTTGCTGTCTGTTGGCAGTACTGGGCTCTGGAGGAATTTCGACACAGACAGATTCATCATTCAAATGCATTCAATCTTGCCCATACTGCTGGGAAGCTTTTTGCATATTAAAACTAACAAGTGCAAGTTCTTAGTAGTTTGTAAAAATAATTTCATGGCAGTGCTACAAAATTATGTAGGTTTCTGCCAATTTTGTACTGTGGTGCTTTGAGATTTCATCTGAGATCTGAGCAAACTGCAAGTATTGTGAAAGACTGAGTATACAACCTTGATATATGTAGCATTAATGTAAACTTTTGCCTGTTTATAAGATGAAGTGACTCAGCTCAGGTCCTGGAGAGAGGCTCTGGGTAAGGTTGGAAATGAAATTAAGGCCTTTGCCTCAGGCTTTTCAGTGCCTACATGCCCATTTTTTTCCCTGCAACAAATTTGCATGTGGCATTTGGAAAACAAAATTTTTCTTTGCCCAGTACTGCACTTAATGTTCTCAGACCATTAGACTTCTCTTTGCTTTCCCTCACACCCACAGTCATTTTTAGTATACAGCTATCGGAGGAGTTACTAAACATTTGGCTGAATGCAGAAATTTTTATTGGAGCACTTGTGGAATGTGGGAAATCAAATGCTGGAGAGCTACTTGCACAGAGACAGCAAATTCAAGAGTAATGCTGTCAGAAAAGGAACATCCTGTCACCCGCTTTTTTTGTCTGACACAGTTGCCAATGAAGTGAGGGGGCAGGTCATGCTGTCCGTCCTGCCTGACTGCTCTGCCAGCTCAAGTCTGTCTGTGAGCAGTTCTGCAGTGTGACAAATGCTATGGCTGCAGGACATAGCACAGCTACTAGGTACTCTCTGCTTGAAACTGAGACCAGATTCGGGACTTTAAAGAATGAAATCCCTGTTGACAAGTACTTTGTGGACTGTCTCTGTGTAAGCCTCCATTCAGAGGGCTTTGACCCTGGTTTGGACAAAATCTTCATGACTAGTTCCAGGTTTCTGGGTGCTTGGGTTCTTCTGCTGATCTGATCTATTGGCAGCTGTTAGCACTTCATGATCTGATAGTCACCCAGTCCTTGAGGCAGGGCTGGTCGACCAGCCTACAGAGCGTAGCAGCGTAGCGTTATGTGCTCCTTTTGTAGACTGATGACAGTGTTCAGGACTTGGACTAAAGTGAGTAGGCCTGCTCAGAGAAACATAATATTGCATCAGAGTGTATGGAAGCGCTGCACTCATCCCTCTCCCCACAAAACCTATCTCCACATAAAAGTGAGCGGAAGTTGTAGCACGCTAAAACTGTTGCTAAAGTACCAGTCCAGCTGGAGTGTGTTCTTTTAGGTTTGATCTATGGTTAACATAAGCTTGTGAGATTGTCTTGAATTGGCCTGACACTGAAACCAATTTTGGAAACATGAAGCAGAGCAAAGGTCATTTGTATAGAAGTCTACTGCCACTGCCGTCACTGGTGCCAAGGAAAAACAGCTGGAGAGAGGGAAATGTCACAGAGAAGGGGGATGGGACCTGTGAAGTATCTATAAACTCAAGATTTGTATCTGTAAGATTTTAGTGCAGCTAGAAAACAGGGGGATGAAGTAAAAGGGGAAGTGGCAAATGATGCAGGTATTAATCCTGCATAACAAAATATTTCCAAGAAATAAAATTTCATCCCTGGAGGAAAGCCAAAAAATACCGAAGCCAAAGCTGATAGTCTGAAGGTGAAATGGGAACAAAAGCCTGTGCCAAGGTTAAACCTTCTTTTTTTCTCCTCCCCATGTATTATCATGGGGAAAAAGGCAGAGACTGCTGCTTTCTGCCTGACACAGAACTAAGCTGGGCAGGCTGTTTATGGGATGCTTGCACAGATCAAGGAGTTACTTGCAATTGTTACTTGCATTAGAACAAGTTGGGGTGGGGAAGCAAATAAAGGGTCAAACACATGGAAAACATCTGCTCTAAGGAGGCATTTTAGAAATAAGCGTCAGCAACAGGGAAGGAGAAGCAGCTGTGCTGCATGCAGGGGACCACCAGAGCTGCAGTGGGAAACAAGAGAAGAGGATGCAGAGCTAGTGATAAGGCTTCAGCCAAATCCAAGAAAAAGGTGGAGGGAGGACCCAGACTGCAACTTTGTGGCTGAGATACTCTCTAGTCTAGACTGAAAGTGACAATTTAGAGTGTTTGTGGATAGTAACCTGCCTTTACCCTAGACCCAGCTCAGGGAAAGGAACAGGGTGATTTGAACTTTTGCTGAAAGCAGTGTAGGTGGTAAACATACAGAATGATTTATCAGAAATGGTGTGTCCTTCCTGGAGGGGGAAGATATCACTGTGTAATCAAGAGGGAAATGAGTTGTCTGGAGAACATTAAGCAGCCAAAGAGGGAAGGTGCTCAGTTAGGGCTTCCAGACTCTGCTTCTTACTGTGTCACAGGTTCTTTAGGTGACTTTGAGCACGGAACTTGAGTAAATTCAGATGTTTGGTCCTAGGTCTTCAAAAGTGCTAGGTGCACTGCTCTGGAAGTACAGACATCATACTTCTTCCCAAATACTGGTTTACCTGAATCTGTGCTATTTCCCAGATCCTTTTTTTCTGGAAAGGAAATTTTTTTCCCCTACATTGCTGAAATTACACTGTCCATGTGCTTTTCTAGTTGTCTGAGTTCATATCCTTTTCATGTGCTCAAGGGACACTCAGGCAAAGCCCACTGAAAACAGTAACAGGATTCACATTACTGATAGCAGACTTTGGATCAGAAATAAATTCATTTATTATGCCTTGGGGTTGTACTGTTTATGCTTCACAGCTCAGTTTCTATATCCCATGTTGTATCGTTAAAGACAAGTTGGAATAAAATTCATCCTATGTATCCAATTGTCTCTATTACCCTTTGAATTTATGGGAAGTTCTTCTTGTACTTAGAGACCACAATAGCCCTAGAGTTGATCTAATCCCTGTTTTCATAAAACCTTTTTTTTGGATGAAAGCATCTCAAAGTGCTCTACAATAACTATTTTCAAAGCATTCTGGTACAACTCTTTCTGTGGTTGTGCTACATCACCATTCCCATAATGAGCCACAAGAAGTTGCAGTTGTGGGATTGTTTCCTTGCAAGTTGAAAAGAACTGTCCACAGATGGGCACAGTTATACTGGGTTTTGGTTGGGACTAATATTTCTTTCCAGCCTAAGCAGACTGGAGAAAGAAAACCAACAAAACTTTCCATGAACCAAATTAAAAGAAAGCTTTGCTTCCCCGGTGAGAAGAGCCATTTCCAGAGTGCTCTCTGGGTGGGTGAGGAAGTTAGCTGTAAGGGAGAGTCTTCAAGATCCAAAGAACAGATTGAGAATGTTGAGGTTCTGCTTAGCATCTCTGATGCTTAATCACATTGTCTCAGCCTGCCAGATTTCGGAGTTAGGTCAATCTCAGTTTGGTTCCATAAAGCATGTGCACTTTTTTTAATAGATCCTGAGAAATCTGAGCCTTCTGTGCTCAGGATGGGTATTAAAATACCCCATGGGACTTCAACATAAGCATATCAGTTTATGGTGACCTCAGTCAAAATGGGCATGGGCAACTTGCTGGTGTTTGTTGAGAAAGTGCTTATTTTTTTAAAAGATAGCACTGCTGAGGAATTTATTAGTGCATGTTAGGCTGAAAGTTGGAATTGAGATCTTATCCAGAGGGCCCACTGATTTGCTTGCAGATGCTAGTTAAGAAACAGTAGCCCTTTGTTAACTTTCAGGGTTTTGTGTTAAGACACCAGTCAGGATAGATGTTGTCCACTGGAAGGTTTTCAGTGGTCTTGCCTCTGTGAAAACACAGAGCTGGTTTTCAAGGTAGACTGTAGAAGTCGTCTGAAAAAGTCAAATGTGGCAGAATTTGAGAAAAATCCCATGAACCCCCTGATTATATCATAAAAACAATGGTCTGAAGCCGAAGTTTATAATCTTTCTGTCACTAAAAACACTGCAAATTTTCCAAAGGTCATAGCATCACTAGTAATACAGTACATGCCATTCCAGAACCAAAAGCTGAAGGGTCCTTGTTTTGATACATTTGGCCACCCAGTCTATTTATATTGCAACTGCCCTCTCCCTCTCAATATTGAATTTGAAATAATTATGAATGTTTCTAGATAGAAACAATTGCTGATCAAAACTGTAAAACAAAATGTGGCAAAAGATCTTACGTTTTAATGGCAGGATTGACTGCATTATGTCTCAGAACAGTACGAAGTTTTTCCCTTTTCAGCTTTGAAATCCCTTCCTTTCCTTGAAAAATTGTTCTCCCATCCTTAATGTTTCTCCATCCGTAACCTTTGCTCTCCTTTCTTTTTCATCTCTTTGCTCCATCCAGTGGAAGAGGGTAAGGATTAGGAGATATCCCAAACTTGATTTATTACTTTAAAAAAAATATTTTTTTTAATGAGACAAGGTGAAAACCCTGCACAGAAATTCTTGTTGGATTGCAGTGGCTGCAATATATTTTTATGCTGTTTCAGCTTATAACGCAGGTGTAATTCATCAACTGGGCATACTGAAGGCTATCCAGTTCCACCTTCAAACACTATAATGACTTTCGTGATCTGTAAAAACACTTGTGTTTGAAGGTTTTGTGATAATGCACTTGTTTAGAGGAAAATGTCAGTTATTGAAGGCTGTCTACCTCTAACACCTAAGAGTCTTCCTATCTAGATATTGAATTGTCACAAGTATGGTTATTTTGATGGAGTTGCTATACAGAGGAATGCCTGTGGACATGGAAGCATCCCAGAACATGTCCCATCAGTGTATTGTTCTCTCATTCATCTACTGAGCAGAATATCTGATTGCACGTTATCTGTTGTTTTGATAACCAGTATTCCACCGTGTTGCACCTACATGAGTTACTCCATCAGTAATTTCCTTAATGTCTTCTGACATAAGAGGTATAGTTGAAACTGAAGATAATGAGATTTCCTCCAAGGCCCTCTTGATTCCTCTTGAGTTACTATGCAACTTATAAGAGCGAAAGAAAGGTTGGGGAAGAGGCATCTCATCAGTTTTAGTCAAGTCTTGAAGAAGGGAAGGTAAGACTGCATCTAGGAAAGGCAAGTTATTTCAAAATTATTTTTAATTCTGATGGTTCTTTAGCAGTGGGTACATTGTAAAAGTGAAAGAGATAAAGGATGGACCTGTCAGGAAACAGTGGTGAAGGAGAGTCGGGATCACAGTTTGCTGCCATGAATAGATCAAAGATCAGGACCTAAAGATTATTGATTTGGGCCTGTGTAGGAGGAAAGAGAACATCTGTTCTTGTTCTATCATCCCCTGCCCTGGTGGGGAGGAGATGGCATGTACTCTTCAGGTTGGGTGAAGTGAGAGGGGGGATAGGAGTAAGAGGCAAAGCCTTGTTTACATTTGTGTCTTCACCATTTTTCAACTTGTTAGTGCTGAAACACTCCGATTTTTTCCAAAAGGCTATTTCAGTGTAGGTGTGAAGATTTGCACAGGAAACATATATTTTCTCAGGTAGACCAAAAAGTCTGTGATTTGCTAGTTTCTAGTGACTGCACATCTTGTACAAGCATAAAGCCTTGACTAGCGCAGAATTTAGAAACCAGGTTTCTCTTCGTGAGACTCTTCTGCAGCTTAAAGAAACTGTCTGGCAAAGATGGCATCAGAACTTTCTTTTTAACATGAAGAAAAATTTTTGACAAAGAGAACAGTGCCAGACCTTAACCTGGATTACTTAGACAAGTAGTAAGCAAAAATAGGCATCATCTCTATTCTATGCTGTGGATGGAAAGCAGTAAATATTTATATGTCCTTTCCTTCCCTTTGAAATAAACAGTTAAGACTCTGCTGTCATTCAGATAATCTCTGTTTCTATACTAACCATCTCTTTAAGGGCGACATCTATTTCCTATTACAACTATATAGAGGCCCTGAACTAAAATATTTGGCATTCCTTTGCAGGCCTCCGGGAAACATTAAACACACAAGGAAAGTACAAACAGCTATGAAGCCCCTGTTTAAAATTAGGACCAGAGAAGGGAAGCAGAGTTTGTGGCTCCTTCTCTCAGACCTGATCTGAAAAGGATCTTAAGTCAATTCGCTTATTTTGCATAAAAGTATCTTGTTTCTCAATATTAATTAAGACCAGCTGTTGAACCAGCAGGGCCAATGGGCAGTTATGCCTTTTACCACGCAATAAATGCTTGGCCAATACAAGTGTATTTTTAACGTATGTCTTCTATTAAAAAACCCTTGATTGCACAAACTATTTGCTAGTTGCTGCTATGAGAATACTCATTATCCAGTGATAGTCTGCTTGCCTTACACTGAAAAATGCTATTTAACAATATATAAAAAGCATGTGTGTATTTGAAATAGCTTTGCTACAATAGGATTTCACTATCAGAATGCATTCATTTTTGTAACTGTAGGCAAAGGGAGGGAGAAAAGAAAACAGGAATAATAGCTGCTGAAATCATTATGGAAAAACTCTTGGTGAATAACATTGCACATGAAAGTAGTTATACTGGAATGAACAGCAAACCATCACAAGTGCAGGGATTTGAAAGTCAGACCACCTCAGGTGCTGCCCTTGGCATATACAAAGTCACTTCAGGATGACTTTTAAGGGTAGCACTTAGCTGTTGAATTGTGGTTACTAGTCAAAATTTCCAAAGACCTGTGCTGCTTTGGGCCTTAAAGTACATAGTTAATTCCCCATCTGTGAAATGGACCTAATAATACAGATAATTTCTCATTAAGGGCTGTTGTGAAAATTAGATAAATGGCAGTGTAAGAATGAACACAGATGTGGCTCAAAGATCCTTCTAATGAAGTTCTGCTGCTCCGGCAATGGTCAGTGTCACAGGTCTAGGGGAAGGGTAGAGGGCAAATGCAAACTGCTACTTTACCTTCCAGTAGTTGTGGTTAATAACTTCCCAAGGTAGGGGTTTTAGTTTAGGATTGTTCTTTCATTTTTTTGAATTTCATTTTTTGAGCTTGATCACACCATGAACCTCTATAAGATCCTGTGGCAATGAGCTCTGCAATCCAATTGTGTATGATGTTAAAAAGTTATCCTTTTGTTTGTTTTAAAACTTCTGCCTAAAGATTTCTTTCAGTGCACCTGAGTTCTTCTGTTACCAGAAGGAATGAGTTCCCAGATTAGTGGGTTTGGTCCCTTTCACCATTTAATAGAGCTCTCTCATCTCCCCTTTGCCAACATTTTCTCAGACTGAAGAATCCTTGTTTATTCAGTGTCGCCATATCAAGAAACAGTTGAAGAGCTTTCATTGTTCTTACTTCTGTTCCTTATCTAGTTCTAACTTTTGAGGTGACAATCTGTAAGAGGCATGCTATCAATTCTAAATGTTGCTACTTGTGAGATAATATTTGTTGTTTTCTTGGGACTTCTTGGTGGGCAGTCATTTGAGATGAATTGAGTACTACGTTACACAAAGATTTAAGTGTTATAAAGCACACACATACTCGTACTAGTCCTTGCAGGGAGGAAAGATGATTTCTGAGGGATCTGTTTTCCTTTAGTGAGATGTAATGATTTTGAAAATGGAGAGCTAGCTATCCACTATGTCATACTTATTTCTGATCTGAGTTAGAGACAGTTCTGTAAGAGCAATGCAGAAGAAGAATGAAATTCAGAAGAAAAAGTGGTTTTCTTACTGAGATTCCAGAACAAAACCATTTTACACCTAAAAAACTTAATCAGAAACTGCCTGGACATCCTCTTCCTTTCTACAACAGCTGTTTCCACTCTGTATTTTAATAAGTGGGCTGAACTAAAACCTTTGAGGAAGGGCTTTCCCCTCCCTCCCCCATCCTTGGCATCCCTACTTAAAAAGCTACACTCCAGTATCACACTATGTGCTTCTGTTGAATGAGTAAATGCTTATGTCTGGACAGTCTAAAGGAAATGCTACATCATGTTCTCAGCTAGTTAAGCTCCTTAATGCAAGCTTTTTAAACTTTTCCTGGATATATTCAACTGATGTGATTTTGGCTTCAGGAAGTAAGTATTTAAAACCTCAGAAGATTTAAGATCTTTCCAGTCTCTTCTAAATTTTCTGCTATAAATATCTTGTTGGTTTTGGAGGTAGATTCTGTTTGAAGTACTTCATTTTACATTTCCTGTTAACTGTTTATATCTGTTCTGAATGATTTATAAATTCCCTAATGTTGCATACTAAGATTCTTGGAAGAAAGTAACTCAAATGGTGTTGTGTATAACGTGTAGTGGAGAGTATCGAGTCCCTTTTACTGTGTAACAAAATGAGACTTAGTGTTTCCAAACTACTTTTTGAGTCCCGTATTTCTTGATTTATCTTTGAGTGCCTTTTTTTAAATGCTGATTGCATAGTTTTATTCAGTATCTAATCAGTCCTCCTTATATCTGCTGAGAACATCTGCTTTGCAAGTTTGTGTGCTTTTACAGTAATACAATAATTTCTCTGTCTTTTGTATGCTTTCTCATACGAAGTAGAACTGAGAAAATGGTGAAAACAG
>NW_020799105.1:4082477-4198634 GCF_003259725.1 Athene cunicularia
GCGCGGCGAGCCGGGCTGGCCGGACCCGCTCTTCTCTCCCCCCCCGCCCCCCCCCCCCCCCCTCCGGTTTTCCTTCGGCACTGGATTACATTCACTAAACTCAGCAAATAGTAGAATTCCCCTTGGAGTACTGGGAAGCAGCCCAGACTCACTACAGTTGCATTTTGCTGGACTACTCTTGTAGCAGGGTTTTCTTTTTTCCTCTCTTTCTCTTTTATGGTCTGCTGAAATTCTTTCTGTTGTAACTGCATTCCTGATTGATTCCATTCTCAAATAGGCATCTCTTGCCTGTTAAATTTATCCAAATGAACATCCTGGAAAAAAGTAAAAGAGATGCCATGCATCTAACTGCAAATTTAAGTTGAGAAATTTATTACTAAAGCTAGAAGTAAGATGGTCTCAACTTCAAGCCTTCTTCAGAATTTACTTAATTTGGGGCTGAAATGATTGTGTTAATTTAACAGAAAGTTGAGACTGATATTAAGCCTTAGAAACTTAAAATTTGGGTTTGGTTCTAGATTTCTCTGCTGCAGCTGGAACCATTTAGGGCCAGACTCAAACATGATGATTTGACAGAATAATTTGTAGCACAGTTAAAACATTTCAGAATAGACCTAGGGTTAGGTCTTTCTTAGTTATGCTGGCATAAATATGGAATAATTCCTTTCATTTTAAAAGTTCCAGTCTCTGTGAGCATGTGGACACTTGGACTTTAAGACAAGCATTGTTGTTATCTGGGTAGGACCTTCACTCTTGCTTTCCAATTTTATTCTAGTCCAGTAATCACATGCATCTGTCCTTGCAATATTCACCTCACCTGAGATTTGCATGGCAGCAAATAGCCAGTGCTTCCCCAAAATGGGGTATGGCTACTCTGGGCATTCCTATGGCCACAGGTAGCCTGTGCTGTGTAAGAGCTATGTAGTTGTTCTACAGGTTTTGGTTTGAGAAATTAAAACTGCAGCTAATTTGGGTTTTGCTCTATCATAGCTCCTGGCTACTAGCCTATCTGTTCTGGTTGGGAAAACCAGGCTTAAACTAAGCCAGATAGAGGTTAATTCCAGGATCATTTAAAAACCACTTTGACTTAGGTAGATTTGGGTGATGGCTGAAGATGGTAACCCAGTCTCTTTCTCATGATGGACTTCAACTTTAGTGTTTCCTTTAGATATTCATCTACTTGCTTAGTAACTTATGGCTTTCTGAAAGGCTGTGCTGTATTATGTATTGTTGCAGACAAAAGGGCTACCTGCTGCTGCTCCCAAGTGGAGAGGAGTCCCACTCTGCAGGGCCTTCTCAAGCACCTATGAGTGCCTCCCCAGTTTTCCCGGTGACTAGAGATGACTGTTAATGGGCTGAACTCAGGGGGCTGAACAGTACTGAACACCATGCCTCAGTTTCCTGTTAAGCTCTTCCAGATGACTTCCTTGAAGTTTCAGTGACAAAGTTTGTTATTCCACAACTTCCTGAGGCAAACAGTTCAATAGAGGCAGTCATTTAGAGGAAGAGCCAGAACCCAGACCATGGTTAATAGCTTTTAAAGCACCTCATAGAGAGCTTCCTGCACGTTTTACAGGAGAGTCTTCTTTTGTGAGACTTCTCTGAGGTGACTGAATGGTCTCCCCTTATGCAAAATATCCTCTCTGTATGACCATTATATGATAGTTTAGTGTCTTGCGTGCCTGTAGTCCAGTCCATGGCCAACAAGGGAGAGAGAGAAATAAGTAGATACAGGTATAAAATGGCACAGCAGCCTTGTCCAGCCTGCCCCGTGAAAACAAGCTTTGGCAGTGACCTGGGGCTCGCTAGGAGGAATAAGTTTAATACCTAACTCTGTGTCACTCTGTGTGATCTCTAGCATGTTATTTGATCTGTCTGCATTGTTTCCCCACCAGTGAATGCAATAATGCTTCATTTGTCTGTACTGGCTGTGTGAACTAGTCTGATAAGACCTATAGTCTTATAGTCTTATACCTAACACATTAGGGATAGGCTTTGACTGGACCTTTAGGTAATGATAAAATAAAAATACTGAAATATGAAAACAGATTATTCCAGGTAACTGCATCATCAGTATTTATCCATACAGAAGGTATATGCTGAATTAAAGATCTGTTAAAAGCTTTATTAGGAAAGAGTCACATCTGTCACATAGAGTGTGTCTGTTTTGCTTCACTTTACTACATTAATCCACAGAAGTGAGATATTTTTCTCTTATTTTTGATTGGGTTTTTTTATTTAATTTCTGGTAATAACTGAATGGAGGGAAGCAGAGATTTATGTTGATGTCCCCTACTATGCAAGCTGCAGTAATGTTTAACACATGTTTTAATGTAACTTTCTAAATTATTTTTAGATTCCATTAAAATCTGCTGGCTCTGTATGTGGTAGATTCTCCAGAGCCAAGTGCACATAACTTAGGGGTATCCTGTCACATGAAACCCCATCCAGACTCTGGCTTGATTAGTTTCTGAATTCCCACAGTTTTATGTTCTGAGCTCCCAAGACTTGTTAGACCCACTTAATTTTCACAGAGAATAAACTCTGAAGCCTGTTTCTGTTTTGTCTATGTGGTTGAATTGGCATAAATGTTAGCTGGAATATTCCAGGAGAATACAGCAAATAAATGTCAGAATCTGGTTGTTTTGGGGTGGAGAGACTGAGTACTTAACATGGTGATAAAAGTGCAAAGCTTTTATAGTGTATTGATCATTTTCTAAGTGATTGAAAAGGAGACTGGTGGTTTTAGTTCTGGTTTTTGAGAAAATGAGACACTGCTCTGTAGTGCAGTGATTGAAGAAGACTGGGAATAAAGCTCAGATTTCATGAATTCAGTTCCTAAATGAGCTCTTTGAGAATCTGAGTCCTACTGAATTATCTTCAGGGAGGAAACATCACACTGAATTGTGATTGCTTAGCAACACTCTGAATAGGAACATCCTAAAACGTTTGAAAGTTCCATGTTAGAAAATCCATTTTTCATAAAGGCAAATCTGGTAGATGCATGGATAAATGTCTTCAGAAAATATGGGGGGGGAGGGGGGAGTGGCAAAAAAAGCCATCTCCCTTAATTCTATTTGCATCTTACAGTATTACCAGGAGCAGGATGTTGTAAATTCCACATGCTTATGGGTAATGTCTTATAATTTTGTAAGCTTCCATACAAAATTTCCTGGATCTTTCCTCAAAGTGTTGTGTTTGGTTTGTTTTGTTGTTTTTTGGTTTTTTTTCTTCCTGAAATGTCTGTTCTTTGTAGGAAGAAGATGACTGCTGTAATGTTCTCCCCAATAAGTCATGTGCTGTGAGGAGATAGTAACTTTAAATTGTGTTAGAGCTCTTCATGTGATCAGCCGCTCCTAAAAATGGCAAAACATTACTGTTTCATGCACACTGAAGGGTTGTAAATAAGTAACTATCCAAAAATACCATCGTTTTTGGCAGGGACAAGAATATTTGGCAGGAAGTTTTTCTGAATATAACACACAAGACTACTACTTTAAATGTTGGTTTCTTCTTTTTTTAATAAGATCAAAAGGTTTCCCACAGTTTTTGGCATGATAATTTGTATTTGAACCTGTTTTGGGGCACATTGCATGTAATTAAGTTTATAGACTTGTCCAAAACCTCAAACTGTGTGCTTCTACACATAAATGGCAACTCATCTATCACATCTTCAGTAGCAAGGGGGAGCAGGCTGTCCCAGAGTCATTTAAAATGCTTTTCTTTCATATTCGCCAAGTTCTTTTATTCTCTGTAGGTTTTAATGACTCAGACCTCAGAAATCTCTTCCATACATGGTTAAAGTATAACCACTGGTTGGGGGTGGAAGGGGAGGATGGAGGGAACAACTTACTGTACTGATAAAGTTTTAAACAAACTTGAGTGGTTATATGAAACAGCATTTTGGTCCAAAGTCATTCATATATATTCACACACAGGGTATCTCTCAGACGTAATCATGCTGGAAGCTAGTATCCATATACAGTGAATGCAGTGTGTTTGCATCCAGCAAGGGTAGCTAACCTCAATCCCTCATCCTGGTCCACCATCTTAGCCAGGATATTTTTCTGGGGTCTTACTTTTACAAGATTCCTTCAGCCTTTTTGCCACTGTCCATCTTTTACGTGTATGTTAACGAAATAACTTGGTTAATATCACCTTCTTTTAACAATGGACCCACTGCAGATCTATCTTGTTCTCCCATTAAAGTAGCTTAGCACAGACAGACTTACTTTTGAGCAGACTAGTAA
Organism: Athene cunicularia; assembly: GCF_003259725.1. Classification (NCBI taxonomy): domain Eukaryota; kingdom Metazoa; phylum Chordata; class Aves; order Strigiformes; family Strigidae; genus Athene; species Athene cunicularia. Next base: position 4,086,728 of record NW_020799105.1, read on the forward strand.
TTAATGGTCAACAGAACTATCAGATCAAATGTTTTAAACCCATTTCTATTTTTAAAATATCCTTTAAAATAATTTAAACTTTTCTGTGTAACTGAGCCCTCTTCTATAGTTAGACACATATTCAGAGGGGCAGATTTGGTCTAGTGCTTACTAACGTCAGACAGACTTAGTTGTCATACTATCTCTGTCACAAGCCTGTTGTGTCGTGTTGGTCAAATCATCTAGCTATTGTGGATAGGATTTTCAAAAGCACACAGTGCCTATGTAAATCCATTCCTAATTAGGCTGATAGAGGCATAATTCTTATTTCCACTAAGGCTTCATTACAGTGTCTGGCAAGGTCAAGAGCCTTAAAATAATGCTTTGCCCTGCCAGAGGGCTATAACAGGACCCTGTGCAAATGAAGATGTGGCACTGACAATTTTTTCCATTGATTTTGGTGGAAGCAAAATTAAACACAGCACCTTTTCAAAAATTTCAGTTTGTGCTTGTTTCCCCAGTGTGAAAATAAGCCTAATAACACATACCTACTTAATACAGATGCAGCAAAGTTGATTTAATGTTTGCAGAGCCATATAAAGATGTCCGGTGCTACATCACTGTCAACTCACATCATTAACTTCAACTAATTTGTCTGCTGATCAGTGAAAAAATTTTATGATATTTTGTATCTCTGAGAAATATCCCCAAATCTAAGTAATTTAATTTTATTAAGACAAACAATATATTGATCATGAGTTTGAGAGCCCCAAGTGTGGTGTGGATTTCTGATGTGCAGGGCTACATTGTTGTGGGAGGGTTTCTGGTCCTGTGTTAGCCATGCTGTATGTCACAAGACTGTTGATGGGAGCCAATTTCTTTCTGTCCCAGTACTACAACAATCTATCAGTTGCTTATGGCATTTTGTAACAGATCCTTGTGAAAGTTCACAGGGATACGAGGATCACTGCCTTCTAAATCCCACGTGTGTTTTACAGACTGATAATGGAGCATTTTGTTAACAGAGTGAACTGCCTTTTCTTCTCCTAGTGACATTCTAGAGCTAAAATTAATACCACACCATGTAGCTCATGATAGCTTAATTTGTATTACAGTGCTAAAAAAAGTAAAAATAAAAATGTATTTTAAGGACGTTCTTGTTACAGCATGGAATGGTTGTTAGATAAGAGACCACAATAGTGTCAGTTTAATAGGAACATACAAACATACACTAACAGATGCCTCAAATCCTTGCTTGCAAGAGAAATCCCTGCCTCTGTGAGCGACTGCGTTGCTGTCGGTGGACTTGCTCGTGAAAAGGCTGTTTGTGTATGAAATTGCAAAATCAGATCCTAAATGAAGAATGCTGCACAGTTATTCTGTGAAAATGGGGGTTTATCTTGAGACATAGGGCTTTTGCCATCTCTAGGTATATGAGTATGGTGTAAAAATGATCATGATCTAAAATGTTACTTCAGGAAATATCTCATTCCATTTCCATTCCTTAGTGCTGTGCCTGGATTTACATGATCAATAATGTACATAAACCTTTCCTGGACTTAATCTGTATTTCCTTCTCTTTGTGTTGTATTTTTGTCTCTGTCAACATTAGAATAAACAGGATCTGCCAGAACAGATTATTAAATACAGCTAATGATATTGACTGTTTCTGGAATGCAACCTGGTTTACAATTAGAAAAGCTAATTGGGGTTTGTTAATATAGGAACAGTAAAGCAGGTTGGAAATGAGTCAGCTACCTACAGCTATCAGAAGACTCTCTAACCACATCTAATGTCCAGTGAAGCATATGTTAAGCATATTATATTTAAATGCACTATGCTTTATCAGCTACAATATTTTATAATTGCTAACAGTTGTCCAGATCCCCTGGTACTCCAAAGAGGTTGTATCCAGAGTTTACCCGTGATGAATAATCATCCTTAGCATTATGGCTGCAGCCAGGGTGCAGACTTCCTCTGAGGAATCTAGACCCACACCCAGCTTTTAAGAGAAGGGCCCTGGCCTCATCTGTGTCAGAGCAGAGAGGGGTGCCAGGATTTTAATCTAATTTCATCAGGATTTTCATTGAATGCTCAGCCATACAGACTCCATGGGACCTTTGGGAAGGTGAAAGGGTGACCATGTTACAAAGTTGCTGGTTTAGTGTTCCAGACCTGCCACTTTTACTAAAGGAACTGTGCCATCTGACATTTGATTAGTTATCTTAATGCTGTGGGATCCCGAATATTCCATCATAGCCTGGTTGATATTTTAAGTATAATCATATTTCCAGTCTGGAATTGACACCTTCAGCTGGGGTATTTACACCAAATGTGGTTGGGTCCAAACAACCTCTCTGCCAAAACACAAACCACAAGTATATTACAAGCTGACACTACAAAACTACATAGGATACTGTTTTGGTGGGAAAAGAAACTGCATAGCTGTTCAGGGCCAGTTGTTCCCTTTCCTTCTGTAAAGGATTAAACATCTCCATATAGCAGGGAATAAAAACAGCTCTGCAAATGGGAGCTACTGCCTGTGTGCTAGGATCTACATCTAGCTAGTTGCCATGATCTCAGCTATTACCATTACCACCTGAAGACATGACAGAGGCTTTATTGCTGTATTTGCTAGGGGGAGGTAAATCGCACTCCTTTGTGTAAAAACTAGGTTCTCAGGATCTTTCCACAGTGAGTAGAGAAGGAAAAGCACTGCCATGTGGTGATTCATTCTATCTTATATACCTGTTTTAGGACAGGATGACTTGTCCTCTCAAAGCCCTTGTCACTCACTGTTGACTGCATAGGTAACTGTCTAGGTGCCTGATATCTTGTTAACTCTAGTTAGGTGAAGTGGATCCTGTCATTACTGTTTATCCCTCATGTTTGTACATGAGAAGATGTCCATGTTTAGAATCAATGGCATCACTAATTGTTATCTTAAGTGAGGATTATGTTTTACAAAGTTCTTCTATGCTGGTTTGCAAGCCACACTTTGGCAACATTTTTTTTTTTAAATTCTTGCTGCTGGAAAGCACTGGGTAGCTGATCTTACTGGGAAATAGAAAGTAGAGGGTATAAAGAGAATTAAAACTGCAGCTCTGCGAGATTGAAAATTTCTGAAAAATTAAGATGATTAAAGTTTTGTGCTACAAATGTTTCAGGAGCATGGTGGTTAATCAGAGTTGAATGGGATTTCACCTTTTTGCATGTGTAAAGTTGTTGATCAGGAATGGACAGTCCTGCTCCGAACACGTCACATAATGTTGTGAAAACTTATTGTTATGAATTTGCAAAGAATGTAAGTATCCAGAGGAAGTTGGGGCAAAGTTAAATCTGTTTTAGTAAAGTCCTATGGTACTTGTATAAATGGTGTGCTGTCTCAGAAGCTTTCTGCAACTGCAGCTGTTTGCATCCTTAAAATTATGGTAATACCTAATTCTGCTTAGTGAAAGTGATTGTGTGCACAGAGTTGCAGGGATAAATCCTAGTTTTGGGGGTTTTTTTTGAAACCTGGACCTGCTTACGTCCAAGCTGTACTGGGGGTTCCTTAATAAATGGTATACAGGGAGACCCAGGTTATTGTTCCAGCAGGAGGGCTCGTGTTCTGTTTGTGTTTATTTTGTTGGAGGTGGGAGGAAGGAGTTTCAGTAAGATGCTGTGTTCTTCTTGTCTCTTTTTACATTGATGAGGAAAGAAAACCTGGTTTGATTGTCAGGCATACTGAATTCCTTTATCAGGGGCCTGGTATACCATGGGTGGTAGCAATGTCAGATTTTACTCTGCTGTCTGCTGTGCTGCTTCACTGATGTGACCTAAGCTGTTCCTGGTAGGGCTGGTTTGGGTGGAAGGCGCTTCCATGCATGTGTGGCAGTTCCTCTTTGCAAGGTACTGGGGAGGTAATTTGTTTCACACAGTCCAGTAAAGTTATGATATGGACTTCTGTTGATATGATATGACTTCTACTCTTTCCTGGACTGCTTTCAAGATACTGTTGTCCTGGAGAAGTTATGTAGAGAGTGGTTCTCTTCCGAGTCATCCAATTTCTTCATTTTGTTTTTTACATGCTCTCTAGCCATGCTTGTGGAGTGTGTCTGCTGAAGGATGTCAATACTTGACTGTATAAGCATGTTAATTAAATCTTAATATTTTTATTATAGACATGAAGCCCAAATCCCTTTGGTTATTTAGAGAAGCAGAGCCTGGAGAGGGCTTGCTGTATTACTAAGGATGCTTTTTGTCATTTCAGAGTCTACTGGCAATTGACTGCAGTGTAGACTCAGTTCATCAGGCCACTTGTGGCTTCCTTTGGGACTTCGGACAAAACATCCTGCCTGTGCTTCAATTTCTCCATCGACAGAGCAGGGACAACTCTTGCATAGTCATAGCAATTGGGACTTCTCAGCTTAGAGTTCCTATGAAGTTGTTGAAATTACATGTCTTATAGAAATGTATAGTTTTATTCTGACTGAAATCCAATATTACTATTCCCCTTGCAGGTCTCTTTAAGAAGAGTGCCAGGAGTTTAGTGCTGATAGCAGTTCTCTTACTGCATGACCAGTCAAGTTCTTGCTATTTGTAACAGCATAGTTTCCAGTTGTCGTGACAGACTATTTCTAAGTCTTGCTCATTATTTAGGACTGGGTTATATCACTTTGTTTCTGTAGATGTTTTCATCAGAAACCAAGTCCAGATGTAGTAGGTTGGCAGTAGATCAGGTTGAACTACCCAAGGTTTTGCTGAGACTAAATAAGGCTTAAATATTTTCATTCTGTTTCCTTTTCACCTTACTTAGCATGCTGGCATTGACAGAAGCAAGGCTGCTTTCCTGAGTGTTGATTGCCCTTCTGCATAGTCAGTAAGTGCTGTTAGCAATGTTTAAAATACAAGTGACTTGTTAATGCAAGAGAGAGACAGAGGTTTGAATAGCTAACCCTCCTTGTTTTGGCAAGCCTATTAAGATGTCAAGTGGTTCATGTGGTGGACAGGATTCAGAGTCCTGCAGTAGCACAGCCCTGACATTTGGAACTGGCAGCCAGCCCTGAAGGTAACTGCACTCAGTCTGTTTTCACAGTGATTCTCCTCACAGGTCTATATCTGGTAATAGGCTGCTGCTGGCAATTTACATGGCAATTCAGACTAATTGCCAACAGCATTGTCACCTGTCACAAACAATTCATAATCAAACTGTGCCTCTCTGCAACTCCGGGCAATTACCATGGGTGTTACAAGATGTACTATAATGTACTGTGATCAGTAAACAACAGCAGTGTACCGACTTTTGCTTTCTGCTTCCTGAAGTGTGCTGGTGGAAGCCAAATTGCTGCAAGACCTGGCTACCTCTGGCCCACAGAAGATGTCCTTTGTTTTTTGTGTGCAGGAGCCAAGAACGAGGGAGGGCTTACACTCAGGTCAGAGTGTGTGACAAAATACTACTTTAAGAGCACTGATACCCCAAAAAGGGCCTTATGGTGAGGCAATTTGACTTTAAGTCATCCTCCCAGAATAAAAGACACAATCTCCAACCCCTCAAACTAAAGTCTTAGAGCAACATGGGCTTTATGGAAAGCGCTGTTCTGATATTTAGCAGTTCAGTCAGTAAAACACCATGAGTTATAGAAGGCATCTAGTTATAGAAGAGGTTGGGGAAGGATATAGCTTGCCAGATATGTAAAGCATTTGTGTGATTTACTTCAGCAAAGATGTGAAATACATCCTACTCAGTCTGTGCTAAAGAGGAACCCTGGTGTTAGGAAAGCGCATAGTTTTGAATGGCAAATGGAGAGTGGAAAAGCTGTGACCCCCCAAGGAGATGCCTTGTCTCTCACCTGCTTGAGGCCCTCCTGTGGTGGTGACCTCTGGATTCATCTCCTAAGACAGTTCTCTGTGTAACACAGTGAAGCAGTAAGATTTGACAGAAGATGAAAGTGAGTTTAGGCTTTTGTTTCAGAAGAGCTGCTTCAGTGTTTTGTGGAATGCAGAATGCTGTTGGAACTTCCTGGGGCTGTTAGGGTGCCAGTGCTGCTTTTCTGCTGATATGGAGGTCTCTGATTTGTAATACAATTCAGTTATGTATGAAGATAAAATGTCAACTGTTCGTTCCAGTCTTGTTTGTTTCCTTAAAGCTGTCACAGGAAACATCTCAAACACTGCTAGCTAATTAATTGCAGATACTATTTAGTTACCCATATCAAATCTGTTGTATCATCTTCTATATATGGACTTTTGACTTCTGAAAGCCATAAATTAGAATTTGTCCTTTTACTTATCTGGGGTTAGGCTTCCTGAATACGTTCCTATGAATTATGCAAATGATGAAGATAAAATGGGTATACATCCAAATTTGGTTCACAAAAGTTACTAGAGTAGAATTTCTTTGCATTGCAGAATTCTGTCTCCTTCCAGGAAATACATGTACCAGTGACCTCAGAAAATCAGTCTTCTGTGGAAGATCTTGTTCTGTACAACTGAGATAACTCACTCTCAGATATGTAATCTAAACTGCATTAAAATATCTTTAGTCACCTACCTCTTCACAGAGCACATACATCATTCCTCTTTCCTTGTTACTGCGTGACAATTCTCTCTTGCTTTGCTAACAGAAGATTAATTTGTACAGGAAGTCAGGTGAGGTCCACGTGAAGAGTATATCACTGCTACACTGTCATGGAAACATACGCATATGGTGAATGTAAGTTATGGAAGAACTGCACCTTCTGGACATAGGTCACTCCTCCTTCCTCATTCTCTAAAATGAAACAGTAGGATCCCAGTGCATGGGTATAACTGCACTGACACAAGCTTGGTAAAGTTAGTTATGGGTCATGCTTCATAACAGTACCTCAGCAGATCTGCTTTCCCTTCATCAGCTCCATCCTGTTTCAAGGGGCCTGGTCTTATTCCTGTTAAACAAAGAGCTGCTGTTTTATTGCTGCCTTGAAATCAGTGGGTGTTTTGCCATAGAGTATGCCAGGCTGATCTCCTGAAATGTTTATCATCACCAAGACAGAGAGGTATGATAATTGCTGGCTCAGGTCTGTGGAAAGCTGTGGGCCTGGCTAAAAAATTCTTTTAGTGTGGAAGTGACTTTGGGGTGAAGCTAAGGCTCAACAGAGACTGTTCATGTAGTTACCTCCGTGTCATAGATTTGCCTTGATGTGCATACTTCTAACTGTTAGAAAGCCTCCCTAGACTATTCTGTGGAGCTCTACTTTAAAAAACACAAGAAGTGTCTGTCTCAATAAAATGTAGGAAATGAGGAGAAAATTTGTAATAATTATTAAAAATGTTTTCAGCTTCTCTTGACATAGAACACAGCTGGGAGCTTCTATACCATATGTGAGTTATGGAGAGTTTAGAATGAAATAGTTCTCCTTCTATGGTTTGAACATGCTTCAGAGTAAAATATGTTGGCCGTGAGCATGAGTTACAAACAACTGTACAACAGTTAAGCACAGTCACCTTCCCTGTGTATAGGTCTTGAAGATTTTAGCAGTCAAGAAACAAAGAACTGAGTCTGTAATGCTGCATGCCTCTTGATACTGATCTTTGGACTGGGGATATCTTCCTAACTCATTCCAGTCCTGTCATGCCACGAGCAGCTCTGCTCTGATTACAGGGAAATGTGGTTAAACAATGCTGGCTTATGCTTGCTGAGAACAGGAGTACAATGCAATGGAAGTTTCTAAGATCCTGGCAGTTTAGCTAACGGACGTTGCCTGTCTTTGTTAGTGTTTGAACATCTGTTTAATTAGTAAACTCCAAGACAAGTGAGTACCTTGCTCTTTTTAGGACAAAACTAATAAGGTTTGAACAATTTGTTGAAAATTTTTTGGCCCGGCATCATTATAGCTAGCCCAGCTGTGTTACAATAAAACAAAGCCCTTTATTGTCTGAATAGATGGATGGGAAAAAATATTTCTTATAGCCAAATACAAAGCAACTGAGTTACTGGTCTTCTGAAACATGGGTCCCTTCTACTATGAAGTCATGTTGAAAAGGTCTTTGTGGCCCTTACCATTCAGAGAAAATTGTCTGCTTGAGTGAAAGCATTTTCCATTTCAGAATGTATGGCCAGACTCTGCTTAGCAGACTAGGACAAGCAAGCTCCTTACATGGGGAGTGTCTGCTAAATTTCCCACCTTTGTGAAAAAAGCACAAGTGTGATAGATGATGAAAGAGGTGAAAGGAATGAGAAGAGAGTTTATTAGAACACTTGTTTCTCCACAGCACTGATTTGGTGTAGCCTGTGAAGTTCCATGAAGTCAAAGGAGTCTAGGTATAAATTTCAAGTCCTTAGGTCTGAAGGGGAAGAGGGTCTGCACAAGATCACTGGTGCAGGGTTAATAGAGAATTCATCTAACTGAGATGTAGTCTCCTAAATGGCAGCACTGTCTCAGGTTGAACTTGGATTAAACATTTTCAAAGACATCAGTAAGAGTAGCTAGACTTTTATGCAGCACTGAATAAGAAACAGGCTGAGTTTGGTCTGGAAGTCTAGTGCCAGATAAGTTACTCATATGCTTCTCAGATTTTAATAAATTTTCTTGTTTTTAAAGATGGAAAAATGAAGCAATGTCACCTCAGAACCTTTTTACGAAACGCAAGAGTACTGGATATTTTTTGTGTTGGCCTTACAAACAGTATCCTTCCTCCCTTTTGAAATTCTGCAACCATATTTGACTGTGCTATCCTAGATATCTTTGCTGCTCTTGTCAAAGCTTAGTTGTTTCTTGGCACCAATTTGTAATTTGCCATATCTTTTGTCTCTGACTTTTTTTTAAATGATAAGTCTGAAGAGTTTATAGTTCATTTGAATATTTGTGAGATGTCCTCATCTCTCAGATATTTAAAGACCATATTAGGGAAGCTTTGAAAACCCAGAGAACCTAGTTTATAGGATTAGTTCTGAAAGTTTCTTATGCTTACAGAATTTGGAAAACTACTTGAATTGATGGCTTGCATTTTATACAAAGCTGTAAACAAGAGGAGAGTAATCAAAGCTTGGCTGGTTCACAGATAGGAATACTTTAATAGTATCTCACAGGAAATACAAGAACAGACCAGTTTCTCAGGTTCATGGGTAGCATATATTCTGGCAAGTAACCTCTTGGAGTAGCTACAAAGAATACATAGGTCATACTGTTGTGCTACCCTTTCACCATCCTGAGTTAAACCTCTAAAATGTGAGGACCCAACATACTAGCAGTGTGGGATGAGGAAGAACTGATGTTAGTGCTCTTTCTGTAGAGACATTCTGGGAGATGTTTTGCACAACCTGAGCAGTTGTGCTCCATTCTTCACTGGATTACCATTATGTATCTCACATCCCATGGGATATTTAGCTACGAAGTGTATCTGCCTCTGCATTTTGGTATAATCCTAATGAATAGAAGGACTTTCAGTGCAATAACAAGGTGGTTGTTATTAATCTGTTAGGATGTACTTGGATTTTTAAATAGTGACAGGATCTTTCTATGTCACTGATTTTTATTTTCTTCTGAACCTTTGATAATGTCTTTTTAAACTTACTTTCTATAGTCACAGAGAGGGCTGAAGTTCTTAAATATGTTCCTTAATTTAAAAAAAACACAAAAGAAAACAAAAGCAACAAACAACAGAAAAATAGCCCTTTAAGGATGGCTATACCTACTCTGCAAGGTGATGGAGCCATTACAACTCTTCTGCCGTGGAAGTACGGTGCTCGCTTTTGCAGAAAGTGCAGGTAGTTATTGGTTCTGACAGCCTAGGCCTTCAGAGGCAATAAACAGGGCCTCTAAAGGGAAGTCAGTCTTCAGGAAGGTGAGAAGTAAACACCCTGAACCTTGTGTTTATTTGCAGTGGACATACCCACATGAACACTTAATTCATCTCACTTGGAGACCTGGAGCAGCCTGTCTTGTGCTTGGGAGCACAGTACTGACATAGCTAGGTATCAGCTAACTCAGGGCTTGCTCACTTATCGCTGTATAGCCCTGTGTTGTGTGAAGTAGGCATTCCCAGAATGTTGTTATTTTTTTGGTTGAAACCTAAGATTCCTGGTTACTGCATGGGTTGCAGCAGCTCAGACTTCACAGAAAAAAAAAAAACAAAAAAAAAACAAAAAAAAAAAAAACCCAAACAAACAGCTATCATGGGAATTACAATCAAAGCACAAGAGTTGGCATGGCTGGGCCTTCTGCATTCAGTCCACATTTGACTTGCAATTGGTTAGTGTCCCCTGACTTCACTGGGAGGGAAATCCTCCTGGAAGGCAGGATCAAATGCCTGCTGCAGAGTAAACTGTGAAAGGAGATGAACCCAAGGAGAGCTATTTGCTTTGACTCTTAAGCTTTTTTTTTGCTCAACTCAACACCCCATTCTCGTGTTTCTCAAGTCCTGGCTGACTGAGGCACATCCTTCTGCACCAGGGGAGGAGGACAGAACTTCCCATCAAGTATGTTCATGGAAGACAGATGGGAAAGCAGTGTCCTCTTTGAGATTCAACGCTCCCTTCTCTTGAGATTTTGGGATTACTGGACATGTTAGGCTCCAATGCTAGGAGACTGAGACTGAAGAAAACCTTTGATTTTATTCAGGTTTGGCTTTTTCTAGCTATGCCTGACACCTTGCAGGATGTAGTGGCAGTCTGAGATGCTTGCTGCTCTAGGTCTCTGCACAGGTGGAAGCAACTGAGCTCTGCTATGTGATCCTTAACTGAGCACAGCATGGTCCTGCACCCAGAGCACCCATGTGATGATCAAAGGGAGGCAGTGGCTCCTGAGAAAAGTCACCAAGTATTTAGAAAAATCATTCTGCTCAGCAACATTTCAGCTTCTTATTTTATGACTCTTCCCTCCTTTGTCCTTTGATATTGTAGGCCTTTACATTGCAATAGGTTCTGTGTTTCCCAATAGAGAATGCCTGGAGGATGAAGTCACATATTTTATGTTCATGGTATTGCCACTGCAAATGTTATTGAATCAGCCTGTGGCTCCTCCTACCCCAAATTGATTTCACTCGAAGACTCATGAGGGAGTTTTGTCATGTAAGAATATATGTTAGAATGACTTTTATTTCCCTTCTGGTTCTGATCCTTTCTGGTTCTTCAAGTTTTTTGCTTTATTGTGAGTGTCAGTAACTCCTTGATTTTATTTTGGGTGTTGGTTTTTTATTTATTTTAGATGAAAGCTAAGATTCTCATGCAATCTTCTGTTTCCATCAGGTGAAGGTTTATGAAAACATAAGAGCTGACAACACCATACTAGGTTTGCAGTGACCAAGAGTGGACCAAATAGGGAGGTGGCACTTTGTGCTGTGCCCATTCTTAACTGACTGGAAGATTTTATATGGTTTAGGGCAGCTCCATAAGTGACTGTGGGCAATTCAGGATAGGTTCAAGCTTGGAGAATCCCCCAGGAGATTTTTGGTTAAAGACTGAATATTATTACTTGACTAGAGCTATGTGAGAAAACTTCATTATTTTTTGTAGTGCCATTTTGGAACTATTTGAGTTACTGGAACAGTGGATTTTAAAAATCTGGGCTGGTATTTTAGCACGGGGGCTTTGTTGACGATGGTGGCTTTTAAAGCCACTTCATGAGAAATGAATCTCTGTCAAAGTTTGTGCGTTTTGTGGTGGTCTGAGTATGAACACCAAAGATGGAGGGGTTTTTGGTGCTTCTCTTCATTCATAGGAGCAGACTGAGTCACAGCTGGGGCAGACTTCAGGGAGAGAAGGACTCTTGAGCTAAAGTAAGCAACTTGCTGCTATGCTTACAAGTTTTCTAGCTTGCTAGAATAATAGAAATGCCTCATTGTACCAGACAAAACTGTAGGCTTGCTCAGTGGTATGGGCGTAACCCAGAACTTCTGAAGAGAACTTGAAGCAATGCTCCCCCACGTTTTGGGCGCCTGTCACACACAAGACCATGTAAGGACCAAATAGGAATTTTACAGCCTTTTTGATTCCAACAATGACTCAGGAAGGGCAGACCCTGCCTGAAGGAACAAGTGTGGGACTGCAAAAGGAAGAGAGTGAAGCCTTTGGGCTGATTATCCTTGTAACTCTGTGTAGCTCTCCCAGCTGTAGTTATTATTCATGTTAATATAACTGTCTAATGCTTTTTGAAAGCCAGTAAAGCATTTCTCTACAGTATTCCCTCCATGCCCTGTGACCATAAAAATTCCTCAGGCTGCTTTTATGCCACCTTTTAAAAACTATTTTTATAAAAGAATATGTATTACATTTACTGCATTTGTATATCATGGAGCAAGATAAAACAGCATATCCCAAAATTACTTCATAATTATTCATTCATTACTTCACTTACAGCTTTCAATCAACCAGCTTTTCTTCTTGTCCTTCTATCTTTTCCAGCTAAATACTATAATCTTTCCGTGTAACCTCAATGTATGTTTGTCATCTTTAGTCTCTTAAGCACTGATTTCATCCAGTTGTCTGATCTTTCAAGTTTCCTCAGTATTATTGATTTATATATTGGTTAGCAAGTCAGATTTTCTGGGCAGCTGCTCTAAGAGTTTGCCTAATTCTTCTGTGGCTGTTGACTGGACCATTATGAATCCCAGTCCACGTAACAATGTGGTCTCCAGGACTTTAACGGCTACCATGTACCTGGTCGAGAGCTGTTTCTTCCATTACTCCTCTCCTGTGCTTGAGACAAGTAGGAATTATCTTAAATCATGTTTGTGGGGCCCTACCACCATAGGCAGGTTGCTGCATAGTCTAGCAGCAACCACAGCAGCTTTGAAACTGCCTCCTGTGATCCCCGCTTCAGCATCCCATAGTAGTACCCTGCAGTCTGTGGTAGTTGTAATTTAGCATGCTCTGGCTCAAACACTGATCCTCTGAGGGCTGCTCTTTAATTGGTTTTAGACTCCTAGAAAGGCTGTCTGAGCAGGAGATGTTTATTACTGAGATGTTTTCACCCATTTTAAGGGTGCAATCATACCAGATGTGACTTTGCCAGCTGCTTTGCATGTACAGTGTTCAGGCACAAAATACAGAATTGACAGGGAATCTCACAAGAATTTTTCTCATAATGATTATAATCAATTTTCTTTTCTTCTGCTATGTATAAAGACATCAAAACAACCTGAGGTTTAAAGAAATATGAAATGTGTATTTGTTCTTTAGAACAGGAAGCATTTTTCTTTTCCTGTAGTCCTGATTCAGATCCTTTGCATTTGCCCTTTGTTTTGCCAGGAACAGATTGCGTCTTTCAGGGTGTGAGTCTAATTTCTGAATTAGAAGAGTAACAAAGAGAAGGAGAACTCACTTTATAAAGTCTCAGTGGAAAAATAAAATAGGCACATATGCAAATACAGGGGTGTTTGTGTAAGCATGTGCACAGACAGGGACAGAAGCAAGCAATGGCTACTTCTGTGAGACACACTTGCAGTTTCATTGTGACATGGAGCTAACATACAGAGAACATGGGCATTTCACATCAGTTACACAGCTCCTGGACAGTATGCCTGTGTCAGCTTTTCTGTGAGCCCATGGTGACCCCATGCAGCGCACCGGGTTTTTTTCTCATTTCCATCTGTTCAGCATTTCAGTTTCTCAAATCACTGGAAGCCTGCTATTGATTTTTAGATGTCTTGTAAGTTTGTCATAAATTTTATATAGTGACCTCATACTGCCAGAAAAAAGATTTCAGGACACCTTCCACCCAACATCTGCACATAAATAAATGGAAGATGTTTGCAAATCATTGCAACCTATTTATAACCCTCTGGGAATGCCTAAGCTGAAAGAGAATCACCGCCACCTTAGCAGTTACTGATATCTGCAGAGTAGATTTTTCTTTTCAGGGGAGAATTCAGTTTGCCCTTTGTTCTCTATATTTTGGTGTATGATCATCTCTCTTCTGGTATATGCACAGCAGCACTAATCATAACAGTTGTGTCTGTCCAGCATGTTGTGATTTCATTTGCAGGCAATGCAGTCTCTGTGTTAGATCAGACAGATTCTGCTCTGGCAATGGTACATCTGCCTGACATGCCCCATTGCTCTTGCAATCTACAGCCAAACCCTCTTTATGTCATTCCACTGTCCTTTTCTCATTTCCATCTGTTTGTCATTCTAGAGTTTCTTGAGTAATGGAGACACAGTCATTGCTTTTGAGATGGGTCATAAGATTGACATAAGCATTTTCTTTCCTTTAATAGCCCCCTTTGCCAGGCAGTGCCGTTGGAGGCTACAGTAAGAGGAATTGACAACTTATTTCAGCTGTTCTGCTGAAGCAAATGCCAACGGCTTTTCTGTGTGTTTCCCTGCTCGCTGTCTGCATTGGTTTTCTATTATTCTTGGCAGAAATACTGAGGCCCACTATTGCAGCCTCTGAAAATTAAGGGGCCCTCGTCCCTTGAAATGTTATAACAAGAGAGATTTTAGCATTAGGAAGATGAGGAAAATAAGTCCTTGTACTTTAAAGGATTATCGACATAAAATCTAAGGCAAAAAACTTACTCCTGTTCTGAATTTTGCATGCTTTACCCTTTCTGTGTTCGTTGAGGTAAAATTCATTACCATAGTTGTTAGCTGTGAAAAATTATATTCACCATGGAGTTAACTCATGTGGCTGGATTTAAAGTCCCAGGTTTATTTAATGTTTGCCACTTAATGTTTGCCTCAAGCTGTGACAAAGACCTTATACCTTAGGGCTCCAAGTGATTTGCAGAGTGGTCAGGTAGAAATAAAATACTGTCTTCCTTGCACAGTGTTCTTGAGATGCAAAGGGAGGATGCAAGAGGAAAAGGCGCCTTCCTTCCACAGGAGTACTGGGTGCTGGCCACGGCCAGGGTCAGAATGTGGTGGTGCTGTGACCCAGCAAGGGTGGGATCTCTGCATCCCCCGGAGATGTGGCTGCCGCCCCCCTCCACACGTGGAGTAAGTACCTCTCTCTCCGACTGCAGCATTTTCATCTTTGGTACAAAGCCCTTCGTGAGTGATACTGCACAGGGTGGGGAAATCTGCCTTCTCTTTTTTCTCCCCTTTTCTTGATGTGGTTTCTTTATCATAGGCAGTTATACAGTGCTCAGCCTTTCTGAACCAAACATGGTGAGCATGACATTAGTGAGATTTTGTTGCGTTATTTTCCCTCTCTTGCTGGGATGAGGGGCTATTTTTTCCTCCTAGAGAAGTGTAATCAACACTCTGCCTAGAGGCCAAGTCACTATGTGTTTGACCCTTTGCCTTGGTCACTGACCCACATTTTATTCAAACACTTTGGTAAGTAGTGACACTTCTTATGTCTTTAAGATTTATATAACAGAGAGGGGAAGATTAGAATTAGAGGTATCCCCAACTGTTTTGGGGCCTGGGCTGCCTGCCAATTTTACTTCTCAAGAAACAAGTGTTTAGTTTTTTGAGTATGAAGCATGTGACTTGTTCTTCTCCTCAACATGCTTTAATACATGTACTGAGTGGTGATTTACATGAGGATGCATTGAGTCTCTGCTTGAGTTGACAGCACTTGGTACATTTTAATCTCACATGTGGAAAGAGGAAACAAGTTAGTCTGCAGTTAAATATAGAAGTGATGAAAGAGGTGGGAAGGGGAGGGGTTAAATCTAATCTCACTTAGGTTGGGGGTCAGTCGAGAGTAACCTCTGTATCTGGATATTACTCTGGGGTAAATCATATCTCACCTCTGTGGAGCTGACAATATTAGCTAATGGAAAATGGCAATAAAGTGAGAATGTGCCCTAAACTCTGGTTTCACAGTGTTGTTCTTTCTGTTCATCCTTTACATGTTGATGACACTTTTTTCTGTTGTTCTCCTTTCGAGAGGTAACCAATGCATTGTAGGGGTAAGCAACTGCACATTGCTGAAATTACATTTTAAGGATTAAATCTGAGAGGGGATCAGTGTTGATCTATAAGTGTTGATCTTCGTTCTCTGTGATTGTCGTGAAGATGTACCATGACTTTGTTCCTTTCTTTGCAGTGAATGTGTTTTCCGTTTATTCCTGTCTTCAGCTTTGAGCTGGAGATGCAGAATTGAGAAACTGGGATACCTCCTCCATAGAAATCCCCTCCTCTCCCTTTGCATGCAGATGTGTTCTTAAACCATTCTCTCCAGCTTCCTGCATGACTATGTGTTTGGTTTTTGGGAAGGCTGCATTATTGTATTCCTTACTGGTGTATATTAGCTGCTACTGAGCACTCCTTCTCTGCAAAGTGCTTTTGGCATGCTGCCTGCTGGTATGCCCAACCAAAAAGACATCCGCACTTGAGCAGAGAGGGGCGCACTGCTGCCAGACAGGGTGCGCTGCCTGTCTGTGAAGCAGTATGTTGCCTGCACTGCATTGGAGGAGAGGGGAAATGGATTTTGCTGACTCATTTGGGCAGGTAAAAGCAGACTTTTGATCGCAGGCTGAACAATCTTAAAGAGGAATTTCAGCAGTAGCCAAGAGTTGCTTCTTTTGAGCAGGCAGCTTGAGTTAATCTGTTATGTACTAACAGTGTTTTCTCAACAGAGTTGAACCCAAGTAGTCCATGTGAAGAGTTTGCATTTGGAGATCACATACTATATGGCTCATGTTTGTTGAGCAGTAGGTGAGGAAAGCTACTGGTTTACATAATCTCCTAAAATGAAAGGTCTGTCAGAATAGTTCATTTTTATATTGGAGAAAATCTAAACCAGTTTTTAGAGATCAAGATCTACCCTACTTGCACCTCTTTTGTTGATTTCACTGGGAATCACATGATTTTGCAGGATTTGGCCCGGCATGTATATTAGTAACAGCATTACTGTTGTCTTCACTCTTCCCGTTGGCCCAAAGGAATACTCTCTGAGTCATTCCAGTCCATAGACACAGGCTGAACTCTGGCCATGAGTACCTAAGCAGTCCATATAGAGCGCATATAGACAAATTGTTTGGTGAAATCTAATAGACTATCCAAAAGCCTATAATGTTAGAGATGGCTTATCAATAACAGGCTGATTCTCAGTATTATTATTAATTGTTATTAGCAAAAATGTTACCAGAATCTGATCTTTGCTGCACTAGATGAGGATGGCATTTTTGTTGTATTTGATACTTACTAAGCTAGAATAGATGAGCTTAATTTATCTTCACTGGTTGTTCAGTTTAATTCGGTGGATTCTGCTTTCTGCAGATTATGGAGTGCTCACATGGACACTTCTGCTGCCAACGCTGTGGGGAGTGGTAAACTCCAGCAGGTGGGATGGTGACAAGCAGTTTTCAATGGGAACACCTTCAAAAGATGGGTGTCGATTTCCAGCCTTAGAGGCAGTACAGAACAGTGAAAAGAGCATTGTGCTAGGAAAGGGGGAGCTACAGTTTGTTCCTGGCACTGATCCTGGTGTTACGTGGTCAGGTCAAATCACTTCTTGTCCATGCATCTGTTTCCCCTTCATCTGTCTTGTGCATTTAAACTCCTTGGAAAAGGGGCTGCCTGTTCCGATGTGGACAATGGCAAAATAATAATATTTTTATCCTGGTAGTCTTACAGAGCTGCTTAAATTGTTGTTTTCTAAATGGCCTTTAGATCTGGGTAGTTTGGTGAGGTTTTTTTTCTTTCCAACCCTTTGCTTTCCTGTTGCAAAGCTGACCCCACACTGATGTGCTTGATTGTTTTCATTGCCGTTGTACTTGCTTTGATTTTGCAGCTCGGCACCCAAAGCACATGGTGCTGTACAAACAACATGATGAAGTCAAGCAGGGTTGGCTCCTTTCTCTTTTTACCTTGAAAACAACATGAAACTCCTATGTTTCTTTTGCTTGGCACTTCTAGTTCTTGAGCTCAAGGCTTTGTGTGTGTCTGCTGCCCTCCTGTCGTGTTCAGGTATGAGATCACTTGGACAGTGTTTTCTATTGCTGTCTATGGGGGTACTGGAAGCTGTGCCGTTTGCTTAGTTGTGTGTGAGATCAAGCTGTGAAGTGTGGAAAATTAATGCAAGAATAGTAGCGTGCTGAGCTGATGACCACATCTACAGTGGGTTAGTTGTGACTAGCTGCTCTTAATGGGGCTCACAAGTGTACACATAGACTTATCTTACTGGATCATGCTTGGCCACTGCCTGTGACAGGGAATTTTCTCCTGTTTCTCACCTCTCCTTTTTGTTTTTGGCAGCATTCCTTTCTCCGTGAGGATGTGGTTTGAGTGTGGCCCATGTCCAGCCCTTTTAAGAAGTTCCAGGTTACTGGCTGTTGATCTGAGAAAGGAAGAAGGAGCTGGATAGCTAGATTCTGCACTACTGTAGTATTGTCACTGTATCAGCCCTCAGCATGAACAGAGCAGCCTTCAGAAACATCTGTAAAAACGTGGACCTTGGTACTTTCGTACTTTATGTTCATCCCCATCTTGTTCCTACTATTCCCTTCCCATGTCGTTCTGAAAAGCCCCTTATGGCAAGTTTGTGTACCAGGACAGACTGAGGCCGTAGCTTGATGCATCAGAACTACATAGACTGTAGTTCTCCCTGAGCCACAGTGATTTATTTGGCTGTGGTTTTGAACATTCTGAACTCAAGGAGTGTCTAGAGTTTGGGAAAGCCCTACTTAAAAACAAACCAACCACCTCACAGGAAACCTCCTTACCAGCAGCATGGTGAGGTTTTTCTGGGTTTCTGGTGATTTTTTGTTTTCTCCTCAGTTTGCTTGATTTCAGCACTCATTGAGTGAGCACTGATCTGGTTATATGCTGCTTTTTGTAGCTCGCTGAGCAGTTCAGTCACCATCAGGGGCCTGGTGTGCTGGCTGCTGCTTGTGCAGGAAGAGTTCAAGTACCTTTTGCATTATTCAGTGGAAACTCTTTCAGCAGACTTTTCTTTTACAGTGGAAATCAAACTAACAGCAGATAGTCAGAACACAGCTGAAGACTAATAAAATTTAAATTAAATAACGTTGAAAACTTTTTGACAATGTTTGTCATCTCTTGACACTGTCAGCTGCCCTAATTTTGCTGCCACTGACAGGAAGGGAAGTTTTGTCACTAACAGCAGTGGGCACAAAATTCATCCAAAGTGAATCCTGAATTGATTTTTCACCAGAAATAGCTTCTTATGGTCCTCCAGGAGCTAATGCAGGGCATATTTCCAATGGGAAAGTTTGAATATTTAGCTATCTCTTCTAGATTGGGGCACAGAGCAGCCATAACCTGCATCCATGCTCCCATGTCTTGCTGCACTCCCTGGCTATGTGCCAGGCTAGAGCCTTACTTGTAACAATGCTTAGCACCGGAGGAGTTTCTATCAGTTGCTTTTCATGCCATTTACTCTACTCCCCCTCTCAACCTATCTCTTAGTCCTTGTGATGAGTAACAAGTTCTCTGTTTTGGGCAGCTTTTGGTAGCTGGGACTCTGGTCAGCTTCAGCTTTTTGCCAACTTGCAAGGACAGGGCAGGTTGGGAAAGCAAACTGTAGTTAATGCCAGCATGTCAGCTTCTTGTGTTGCAGCAAAACCAGGCCTTGACCTTGCCACTGGAATATTAACTCTTTCTTGGTGCATACTCTAGACATCTTTATAGGAAATTTTCTTCCCAGTACTAGCAACAAGCCTTTCAAATGTGAGTCTTTCACTGACCCTTTTGTACTTGTCAGAGATGGAGAAACTACTAGACTGTCCAGGACAGAACAGTCTAATTTGTTTCAACTTCTGTTTTCTTAGGGCTATTCTAGTTTTATAGAAAAACTAGCCTGGTTCTTCTAGGTTCATGGTTTGGGATATTAGCAGGTCTTAAAAGAAGTCTTGGGGCTTGTGAAAACAGCATGTTATTTGGAGCTTTGTGAGTGTGCTCTAAGATGGCTCCCAGGAAAGGTCCCTGATACTCTGTGAGTTTTCTCTGTGAGAGTTTCTACCTCTGAGCCTCACCTTATATTTTCTCCATGTCATGTTTATGCCCCATGGTTGTATGGCTGGTTGTACAAGGCCCCTGGAGGTTCTGGTCTTGCATTGCTTGTTGAAAGAAATGTGACTCTACCCCCCACAGAGCTTGTATAAAACCAACGTAAGTGTTTGGTCAGTCATCCAGCATAAGCATGAAGCTTTGCTAGTTGGTCTCCCAAGTTCTCTTTAAAGCTGTTGGATACAGAGAAGTATGAAGAAGGTGCTGTAGAGAGAGGCTGGGTTGCCCTCTGGAATAACCTCTCTCTCCACTCAGTACAGAAGAAGCTTAGGGTGACTGGCTGACTAGTTCAGCCTGATAAATTACATGATTAAAGTTGAGGGGTGTCAATTCTTACCTTATAAATCAAACTGCAAAGGCAGCTCACTAAAGCCAAGCTGCTGTTAATGTTATTGAGTGAAACAATAAAGCTGCACAGCCATCTATCAAATCAGTGTAAAATCTAACCATCTAGACAATATTGGACTACAGTTAAATAGTCACAGATCAATGCATTAAAAAAAAAAAAATTGTCCTCTGTGAATTCTACCTCTGTGGCTGTCTGTCTAGCTGTGTACCCTAATCAAGGAATTTGTCTGAAGACAACCTGATGTATGTTTCTTAGTATATGTCTACTACATGCCCTTCCTTCTGAGGGTTTTTATTCCTGACA
This sequence comes from Athene cunicularia, assembly GCF_003259725.1. Classification (NCBI taxonomy): domain Eukaryota; kingdom Metazoa; phylum Chordata; class Aves; order Strigiformes; family Strigidae; genus Athene; species Athene cunicularia. Next base: position 4,107,241 of record NW_020799105.1, read on the forward strand.
GCAGGGAGTTACATTTAATGGCTGCTGTTAACCCTAGCTCCCAGCCCAGTCTTTGTGTTGGACAAACCCATTCTTGCATCAAGGATAGCTGCATGAGATGTGTATTCACTTTTCTTCTTTTTGCATTTTGCAAACCAGTATACTAAATGAAGCTGAAATCAGCAGTGATTTACATTACTAAAGAGACTGTAGGTTGCAGGGAGTTGTGAGTATTTCTGCTATTCAGTTGTCCTTGCTACTTGGGGGGGAATCTCTAACAGAAAGGCAGGAAAACGGATGTGGTTTCAGCCTTCCCTGGAGACAACCATAAATGTCGGTTCTCACATAGGGGATGCTAGGATGTGAATCTGGTCAGACCGCTGTTTATACTATGTTTCCTGCATGGTAAGCAGAGGGAATTGCTTCATCTAAAATTAACGTTATTTCTGTGAATGGCCAATTGCTTTGGTACAGCCCTCTTGGTAATTTTGTTGGACAGAAGGACTAGGGGCACTTATAGCATTTTCTTCCTCTGACTTTTGTAGGTATGTGCTGTTACATAGCAGTTGCATGTGAAGAGAAGAGGGAGTGGAAGTTGCTGTCTGAGAATCCTGTCCTTCTAAGCTGTGCCTGAAGTGTTCAGCCAGCTGACTGGCGTGAGTACCCTGAAGGGGAAGGGAAGGAGCATGTCACTGGGAGACCTCATCCTGACTTGGGGCACCAAAATCGCATCTATCTCTATCATGTGCAGTGAAGGAGTTTTTCTTCCTTGTAGCAGTCTACCTGGGTTGTGCAGCAGAAAGCTACATGTTGATGAGAGCACCACTGTGTTATGTGGGGTTTTGGTAGGTAAGCTCCAGTCCTTGAAAGAGGATCAAGCTCCAAGTGCTATTTTTGTGGTGAATCATGGATGTATTAGATAAAACTAACAGACCCAGCAAGAATTAAATTCAGCTTTGCTGCCATCATATGTATTCCTTGTTTAGTATCTGAATTTGTGACATCATTTTCTGTTTAATTTGATGCTAGTGCCAGTAATTGTTTTGTGCCTCAGTCTAGGTCAGAAACATATGGAGGTAGTGGGATTTTGGAATTGGAGTGACAGTTAGATTTTAGGGTAAGGATTAAAGTGTTTAGCCTCATCTCTAAGAGGCCATTGGGCTTGGTTTAACTGGGTGTTGGGATGTGTGACTGGATGTAGGTTTAGAGCAGATAGGAGCAGTTTGACTGGGATCAAGGTTTAGGGGAAATTATGAAGTTGATGACATAAGGTAAGGTCAGATCCCCAGGGGGTTACTGGGCTAGATTTATGGTAGCTTCAGATAGGACAGCTACAAATACTGGTGAAGCTGATTTGTTCTCTTTAGAGAGGATGGTGTGGGGTCTTTGGTACTGTTTGGTCTAAGATTAAGTCCTGGGTTGAAAGAGACTTGACAGTTCTGAGATAAGGTTTGATATTCTTACTTGCCTGAGGCAAAAGCACCCCAGCCTTTGAGAACTCTGCACTGAAGAAGAAGACTTAGATATGGTAAAGACTGAGTGAGGCTCACATCTCAAGCTCTTGAGACCATTTTTTCCCATTAGGATGTCTCTGATATAGAGCCTGTTTGTGTTCAGGAAGGCAAAGGTCAAAGCAGAAGTTACAGGAGACTGAACCTCTGGCATCCTAGAAATGGCAAATACAATTCTTTTGGGCTTCTTTCTTTGTTTCAGAAAAGGCTGAAAGCATCAGGGGAGCAGTCTCTCCTGTCTCTTTCCTTCCCTTTCCTCTGCGCAGATTCTCTACTGGTCTTAAATTTCAGCACTGTGTGATCATGTCAACTTGTTTCTCATATAACACTGTACCTGATGTTTGTTTCCATGCCCGAGTGACATCCATACTGACATTGTGATTCTCAAGGATTCCTTATATCTCTCTCCTTCACAGCTGTTCCAGTAAGGCTGTGCTAGTCTCTTGCATGCTGAACATGCAGGGGTGCTTGTCAGCCTGACTGCACTCTGTCTTTTATGAACTAGTCCTCTCTGAGGAATGAAATCCAGGCTGTTGGAGAGGAAGCTGAAAAAACTTTTGGGATTTATCAAGCTAAGTTTTATGTCATTCTCTTCCTGCTGCCTCATAAGCAAAATCACATGGACCCTGCTGTTGAATTAGCACAATTACTTGGTCTCTTCTAGAGATGTCTGTTTTACACCAGGCCTGAATATGATCCTGTGCTTTGGCTGCTGAAGGGAGGAAAGCTCCTTCCCCTCAGTTTGACTGCTTAGAGAGAATGGAATGTGGTACTTGGTTCTCCTCCAGGCAGAAAGATGCAGTCAGGGACATGTTCTGTTTCCAGATCAATGCAAGAAGCCTTGATTCTCAGAGACATTCCTGGGAGTCGCAGTGCTTCATGCTTGCTCTGTAGCTGACCTATGCCATCATCCAAGTGATAATATCTCCTTTCCTTCTTCCTTTACCCCCGATGCCCACTTGATCCTACTAGCTGTCAAGTGACATCAAGGCATGGCACGTGTGCTTCAAGGAGTGCATAACACTGAGTACCAGGGCTTGGATAGCCCATATAGGAGTTTGGAGGAGAATGACTTACTCTTATAGCACCCATTTCAGGTTAGGTGGGGCTCTAAATGGCTCTTTTTACATTACCTTTTTATATGAGAGAAAATACTTGCTTTGCTGTAGTCTGACTTTTCCTTTTGTTGGAGGCTCATGGGAATGCAGGGAAGTGCTCATATACCACTCTTTTTTGCATTTGTTCTTAAGATCTAATTAAGACATTGTGTTTGTTTTTAACGTGATCTGCAATGCATGCTGAAGATCAACTATTTACTTCAGACCTTTAGTCCAGGTGTCTGGCTCTCAGTGGAGACAAACAGTTCCAGCCCTGACAAGCTGCTGGACCAAAGGCACAAAGGGGGGAAAAATACCTACCCAGTGCACCAGGAAACAAAGTAAGTCTATGAAAGCACAGTGGGGAAATCTTGACTATGCCTTTTGCCTGTCATAGGTGGGGGAGGCAAAGTGCAGAAAACACTACCAAGTAGATACGAGGCTCTCTGTTTCTCTTGCAAAGGAGGAAAACTGCCCTTGGTGAGTGCAGAGAACTGTTGAAGAGGTTGCTAGAGTTACTATTCTCACTGATGGCCAGATTTCCCAGGGCTGGTCAATAGCTGCTGCCTTATTCAGTTCCCGAATTCATAGCTTCAAGTGCATGCTGAGGGTTACTCAGACAGGGTGCTCTAAGGTGCAATGAGTCCTCCTTTCACTAATTCCCTCATGGACAGAGAAGGATGTCTTCCAGAGGAAGGCATTGTCCAGAGTATCATTTTGGTTCCAACCAGCTCCACACCAGCTCTGCCCATCTTGGACTATAAAAGAGGTTTAAATGGTGCAGCACTGTGCCAGAAACCAGAGCAGTTAACAGTGAGAGTGAGTTTATAGAAAGCAGGAAGATGGAGTTTTCATTTTTTCCATTGAACTTTTGGGAACAGATGGAGAGTTGATGAGGCAAATATCCTGGAAGGGACAGCATGTTTCAAATGTTCCTTAATGTCTTCCCAGTCTGCTCATAGATTCATAGCTCCTGCCTGTTCAACACAGGGCAGTTAGTATAGGATGTGAAAACTTCAACGCCTCCAGGCCTCCAGAGGTGGATGAGGCTTGTTGAGCTATGTATTTTGGGATAAGGAACTTTTGATACATCGGGTCATGGAGTAGCTCATGGCATGATGGACAACATTTTTGTTTACTTCATTCCAAGTCACTACAGTGAAGGGTCTGGACTTTCTGGATACAGACAGTGACCGAGGAGCATCTTGACTGAGCCCTGTACTGATGGTAATAGGCCAGTCCTGCCTCTCTAAATGGCTAATGTTTGTGTTGGTTTGGGGTTTTTTTAATCTGGTTATAAGCCAAGAAAAATCTAATCAGAGCCCAGTAGTACACTCAGCAGAAGTCATTATCATTACTCAGTCATCCAGTTGCCTTCTTTGCTCTGACAAGAAATCTTGGTGTGGTGGGAGGGGATGGGGGAGGATCAGCTTTGTCTCCTTGAAAAGAGGTTCAAGCACGTTTCCTCTCAATACACCTCTACCCAAGTGTTGCCCTTAGAGGACAGATTTAAAGTCAGTGAGGCCTTCAAAACTCTGTGGCAACCACAGTTTGAGGGAGAGGAATCAATGAGAAGGGGGAGCTTAAACCCTCATTAGGTCCCAAAGGCAATGACTTTCGGCTGTGAACTGTGAGATATGATTACTCTCTCATTAGCTTTCATAGTTAAAAATCTAACTGGTTAATAATTACAGCCAGCTGGCCAAGTTAGAAGCAAATCCAAATTTCTCCTCAGCCTGGTGTTTTGGGTTGGATCTCTACTTATTAATGGCACACACAGCAAGTACATTGAGCAGAATTGCTGGAACTTAATTTCCATGAATACCCAGGCTTGTCTACTGGAAGACATGTTGCTACTTTTGGCTCTATAGTTTTATTCCTGGAGAACAGAGCTGTGGGTAGCCTGATTTGATATTCACTTGTCTTTAGCAATTAGGGTGCAGGGAAAAGTATTACAGAAAAACAGTGAGATGGAGAGAGAGAACAGTCTGAATTTTCTTTGTCGCTTTTGTTATTTCTGCTAGTTCTTTATTGCAGTCCTACCTCTCATTTTTTACACTCGACAACCTACCAAATCACTGTCATTAGAAGACACAGTAAACTAGGCTGCTGACACAGAGATTATGCTAAATATCTCAATATTTTGAATCTGAAGAAAAATGAGAGAATTTTACAAGAATCGGCTTCCTTGCATGTCATATAGGAGATTATTTTGTACTGACCATACCTTAAGGTTAATTTAAGCTCTACAACACAAAAGTAAGGTTAAGAGCACTGGTAAACAGTTAGTGCCATTACAAAAGCTTTTAATATTGATTGGGCTATATTCTGTTACCTTCACAGCCAGCAGTGACTTTCACTGAATGTGGTGGATCAGTAAGTATGGCTCTAGCCTAAACTAAATGTGTTACAAGAAGTGCCATTGGTGGTCTTCTGTACTGGAGGAAAAGAGCCTGGGTTCTCCTGCCATACACAATCCAGTCATCACTGAGCATAATCCTTGTGTCTCACAGCCCAGTTTGGCACATATGGCACAAGTAACTGTATGCAAGTTTTGCTTCCATTTTGCCAGAGTGTAAGTGGCAGTACAGGGTACAAAGGGCTGGCGATGCTTATGTGCAGGTGAGGATGCATGTTTTGTTGATTTCATGCTGTAACTGCCATTAATTTCCTTAGGACTTGGGTAAGCATAGCTGAACCCTAAGGTTTTTCCCTGCAGTGTTGTTTTTAGCAGGTCCTGAATTGTACAAAATTGCCTGGACTAAGGTCAGCAACTGTTCAAGGTAGATGGGCAAGGTTATACTTTCTTTTATGCATGAGAGTTTAAATAGGTTGGCAGATCACTGGGAGCTGGGAGACCTGCTACTCAGGTGATTGCTGAACAGCTGATCACTCCCAGCGTGTGTTTGTGTGAGGCAGTGCTTTCCAACTCCTGCTGAGTTTTCCAGTCAGAAGACGAGAGCAGCAGGAGCCATGACTCTCAGAAATATTCCTTAAGATGCTGTAGATCCCAAGTCCTGGTAAACCGTGATCCTACCAGGTAGTATTTTTTTTCTGTATTAAATGAGAGATTACCAGGCTACAGCATATCTCTTACCTCCAAAGGCCAGAAGGGACACTAGGACAGCTCTTCAGTCTTCAGCAAGGAAGACAAATTCTGCATTTGTTTTTTTTCAGCCGTTTGAGAAAAATTTTCTATCAGTTTGTCTTTAGCCTGTGATGTTCTCTCTGTACACTTAGTAGGTTATGTGCTTTCACTGAACTAATACACTGAGGTGGTTTAGACCCTGCCGGGACCTGAGACCACATTTCCATCGTCCCTCCCCCACCCTTGGACCTGACGGGGCAGGGAGTGAGATACAAACGCTGGGGTGGAAATAAGGAAAGATTTAATACAACAGTGTAAGAAATAATAAACTGAACAACAACAATAGCAGTAACAATAAACAGTAGTAACAATGAACAGGACAAGAGATATACAGAGGTATACCACATGGATAGAGCAGCAAAGGGTGGCGATGACGAACCAAAGCCGTCCCTGCTTTTTCCGCACTTGGGCGTCTGGACCTGACTTCAGCATGGTATTGAATAACCTGGCTACAGCTCCCTCCCCACTGCTGGGGAAACTTAACCTTATCCTAGCTGAACCAGGACATACACACATTGTTACGAGGGCATATTGCTAGCCCTTAACTTCTTGTGCCATGCAGACTTGCTGCTACTGGCAAATTAAGTTCTTAATGTAGAGCTCTTAAGAGGTCCATATACATCTTTACAAGAAGTTTTGCTCAATCTCTGGTGACAGTCTGAACCCCTTCATGCCATGCAGATTCAGCTGTAAGTGCTTCCTGAGTCCTTGAGCAGTTGCACCAAGCTGCCTGGCAGGTTGTAGGGGCTGCTGGCAGCAGTATTTCATTCTGTGGGGACACTGGTTCCCATAACATCCAGCTGGGGAGAACTGAGCTGCGGAGTTCAGGCTCAGGTCTGAGGCATCCAAGGGGATCTGGGTGTTGGGAGCTTTGGGGCAAGCTAGGGCTCATCTCTGAGAGCAGAGAGGGTGCTGTAAAACTCCCCTAACCAGAACCTGGGTGGCTGTTCTGTAGCAAAGCAGAAGCTCCAGCCCAGCAGGATGAGGATGTTGGGTGAATGGCTTTGTTCTCATTCATGGTACTGGGTGGAAGTCTAGCAGCAGAATGTTATTTTGGCTGAGGTGGTTGGGTTTGAGTTTCGGTTTTTTTTGCAGTTTAAACCCTAGAACTCAGAAGGAACTGAACTAAACGCATGAGCATGTTGTAAGTTTGCTTGCATTCCTCCGTCTGCAGAATCAAGTAAGCTCAATCACTTTTGCTCAGCATCTCCCAGGTCTATCCAAAGTACCTCCGTTTCTAAACTGCACGTCACAGCACCTCTTTGACCTCTTCTGGTTGCTGGAAAGTCTAGCCTCATGGCATATTGGGATGGCATAAAGGAAATACTATGGCTGTGTGACATTTATCAAAACACAAAAGCTGTATGGATTGTGCAGCAAACTTTCTAGGGTACCTTATAACTGGAACAACCCACTCCCTCCAGTGAAAAGATTTGTTTATGACTTTTGTAGCAAAACAGACATGATGAGACTAGGTTTGTCCAGTGGCTTCCAGAGCAGTAGTCCACAATATCCCAGAACTGGTATCTGCCCCATTATGTCAGAGACTTCCTTTGTTATGCAAATGTTTCATCTCTTTTGCTATTTCCTTCAGCTGTTATGGTGATGGTATCTTTTGCAAAGACATGGGTATTATGGGGGAAAAATACAGCAGTGATTGTGCTGCAATGTACAGTACACTATTACTGTGGGTTGATGGTTAAACAGCAATACTTCATAAAGCTTTTTACCTTCACTCAAGGTTGACTTTGGAAACAACCAAGCTATGTGGGCTATGTGGCTGTGCAGCCGTGGAAAGCTTGCTGCCCAGTTCTCTCTTCACCCAAGTGGAAGAGCAAATTCTGTGAAAATGCGATTTTCCATCCAAGTGCATCTCTGTAGCAGAAACTCCTTACTCCTTGCCAAGCTCTTTGAAAGTTGTCTAAGCTGGTTCCTGCGAAGACCAGAAGTGTTTGAGACCCAATCCTTGATCTGAACTTTCCTATCTAAGTTTGAATTTGAGCCAGCCCCTGGATCCTTCCCTAATTTGCTTCTCCCTAGGTGCCATTCTTTCATTAACTCACTGTTATTTTTACAGTATGATTTCTACTCTCAGCATTTTAATTGCAATTATCTTTATTACCTGAAGACAAACTGTCAGAGGCTTGTTTATAAACCCCTGCTACACATCAAGCAGGGCTTCCAGCTGACACACTCTCATGTGGTCCAGGCCCCACAACAGACTTGAAAGGGATCAAGGATGTTTTCTTCTGGTGGTGAGGAAGGTCTCCTGTTGCATACTGTTGTATAAACAAGTATGTTTCAAGTAATTGGAGCTCGTGATGATTGCACAGCTTATTTTGGACAATGTTGTGAGCTTTTTTTGTTGGCTTTCCTTGTTTGTTTTTGAGAACAACATGGGGGTTTTGGGGTTTGTTTGGGTTTTTTTGCACAGAGGACAGCTGAGTCTGACCACTCAAAACACAGTGTTTTCCATTATCCTGTATTCTGAATGTCGGTATGTCTGAAATAATCCTCTTCCTCCTCCACCTAAACCAAATACACCTGACTTTTAAAAGGGTTGGCTTCTAAACCTAGATCCAGACCTGAATTTTGCAAATGGTCTCTGATATCTGCTTGGGTAAATGAAACCAAAATCCCAGGTGCAAGCTCCCCAGCATTTGTCTTTTGGGATGTGGTAGTGAATGTGGGCTCAGGGGCCTTTTGTCTGCTATAATTAGGACTACCAGTGGCATGTTCACACAGAGGTATGGGATTGGTCTTAAATGAAGTAAGGTAGAACAACATTTTCCAACCTCTTCTAGTCCTTTAGCCAATATACCAAGGCAGAACTGTGCCTATATTGGCTAATAATTAAGTGCCTCATTTGGTAGGAGCTAAGTATTAGGATGCTAAAAGGTATATTGGGGAGGAAAAAGGAGAGCTTATGTTGCTGACAGAACCTCAGTCAGTGTTTCACAGTGCATCAGTATGGGTTTATGTGTGTACGTATTTGGAGACCTTTGTTCTGTGTCCTTCAGTAACATCTTGCTAAAAGAATCTGCAGCTAGAGTAAGCACTGACACACACAGCAACCTTTGCTCTACTCCCTTCTGCAATCAGCAAGTCTTGCCATCTGCATTGCTTTCTAGGTCTTATTTGAATGCTGAGATGCTCGCCTTGCAATAATTTTCAGTACATTTTTTCAGTCTGTGAGTTTGGCAGCAATCAGTGCCTGTACATGCATATTTGAGGAATCAAAATCCAGAGGCAGGCTGCAGATAGAGATACTCTGAAGTGTCAGTTGCAAAAGCCAGAAGTGCTTTGGTGCACAAGTTGCTGTAGTCTGATGACAAAGGACAGTACCAAGAGACTTAAGGGTCTCTTTCAGATTATTTCTACTATTAAGTCACCATTTGGTCTTGCATGAACCAGCCTCCAGGGTCTCATTTCAGGAAGTCTTGGTCCCAGCTGTTCTGTAGACATTTACTGTGGAAGGAAGGGTGATCCTGTGCTGCTACTCACCTTCCTTACCAGCAGGCTGCCCAGGCCTGGCGATGTGTGAGTATACCCTCACTTCTAAAGGCTGACACCACTTCCACTCCAGTGCAGGTCTTAAGCTGTGTAAAGGGGAGCCAGGCTGCACTGTGGTGGGGGCACTCTACTCTAGGAACACCCTAGTACAGCTTGTGGCTTAAAAGCTGCTTTTATGTCTGTGATGATGTCCGTGGAGTGGGCATATCATATGCAATAGCCATGCAATCACTTAGTTTCCCTTTGTGTCATGACAGGCATTTATGCAACAATCTCAGCTTCCAAGTGCAGAAGCTTTAGCTGCCCCTTTAGCTCCTATCCATTGAAATAGGATCCGCCATATCAGTGCTAATGAAAATATTTCTTCCTTGACAAGCAGATGCTGCCTGGTTTAAAAAACAAAAACAAAACCCAAAAAAGGTGCTTTTTCAGGTACTTTCCCTGTAGTTTAATATTCTTCAAGGTCTGTCTGTCACTTCCGTTCTGAAATGCGTCCTATACCTGTGCTACCATGGAGTGTCACATCCAAACTTTCTTGCTTTCCTTTCCCCAGCTCCAGAGCTGCAGGAAAAGTCAGTGTCTTTCGTGATGACAGTGGCAGGGGAGTGACAGGCAGGCTGGGTGGGGGTGGCTGATGGTGAGCAAGCCTAGTGACAGGATGGGGTGACTAAGAACCAGCTGGCTAATTAAAGCACAGCAGTAGGAGGAGCAAAGTATTTAAGGGTGCCAGAGAGAGAAAGAGCGATGCCTCCACAAATTTCTTGTTACACCTCAGCAGCCAAGTGACTGGGCAACACAGTGAAGGGTTTCCTTAACTCTTTCATGCCTCTTATGGAGTGAAATCAAGGGACTGAGAAAATGGCACCATTAACTGAAAAGCCTGACTTAAGGTAAGGACACTGGTAAGTTTCTTAATCACAGTTAGTCAAAGCTGGCTCTCCTGAGCTGCTGTGAGATGAACTCCTAGGACTTTACATGGCACTGGCATATGCTAATGTGCACTGAGTGGGTAGGACTGTTGGGGCAGTACACACTGATTTTCAGATTGCTTCTTTCATTTGGATACGTATTTCTAGTTGCTTGAAAAGAGAGAAGATATCAAGGTTGTCGTTACGTGGGTTTGTGTTATCATTAAGGGAAATGGGCAGGTCCTTCCCTCCTTACTCTAGTAACTGGATCTTTCTCCTGACTGTTTTTTGGGAAGGAGGGATTGAAAGCAATTCCTGAATGCTGATTCTGAGGCAGTTGCTAAAATGAAAGTGATGAGAATAGATGTGGAGTTCTCAGGAATATGGGAATTTGGTCACCTGAGGCTGGAGGAGTCAGAGGGAAGTGAAGGTGAGGACTGGCTTCTGAAATGTAATTTTCTGCTATTACTGGAGATACTTTGAATGTCAGACTGTTGCTTAACCCAGGAGTTTGGTTTTCTCAGAGTGTTTTCAGTACTGAGTAGAGGAGCAGTCACAGTGTTCTACATACCAGTGTGTAGGTGACTTTAGAGGCAGCACAGTCCAACAAGGCTAGCAAGCCAGCACTCCAGCCTGAATTTCTTGGCAGGCACAGGTTTGCTGTCTGGCCTTGGATGCGTGACAGTGACCAGCTGTCTGGTCTGAGTTTAGTGGGACCCTTCAGTGCCTGACATTCAGGTAGATGAACTGGTTCCCTGGCAGTTTTTTCTAGTGTAGCAATACCTTCACGTTGGCAAAGGCTAAGGAGAGTGACCCTGTCTAATTTCAACTTGCATTCCTAGGCTTGTTAAAGGTGTTTTGGGAGTATTGTATGCCTAGATCCCCATATGCATTGGCTAGACTTAGCTTTATGTGGTTCCCTGGAGGTCGTTGTGGTTGTGTGTAAATGTGACCATCTTTCAAACTGTTTTTGCTTATTCTGAAACTATAAAAAACAACCTGTAAGACGCATACATGCACCTTGTTACACTGTGCCAGCTTAGCTGATTTCAGATGTTGCACAAAATAGAGGCCTGAATCTTCCATCTCTTGTGAAATGGGAATATCACCTATATACCTTGAAAAGGGTTAGCTGTTGCTTAGTGCATGTTTGTGCAGAACTTCAAAATAACTAGTGCTAGCAGAGATCATAATTAAAAATTAACGTTTGGTGTGGTTGCCACCATGAGCACCCGTTAATGCCTGTGCAATTCCTCTGCCTTACACAGCTAGGAATCTCAGGATACGTTTGAGATGGTATAAGGTGGTCTGTAGCATTAAAGGATCTGGTTTATATGTCAGAGGTGCATCAGAATCTTCTCTCTACCCTCATTTTCGTTTGTAATCTGGATTTGAATTGTGTAACATTAGTCACTCTCTAATTAGTATTTCTACTTAGTGCAACTTCCTCTTTACTACTTATGTTTGACAGTGTGTGACAGAGGTGAAGACAGCCTTTGTAGTCTTTGTATATACAAAATCATGCAAGAGAAGCTGCTGGTTGTTGTTTAGATGATCTAATTGATTGTATCTGTAGAATGCTATTCAGTGTAGTAAATGCAATGTAGTGTTTGTGTCCCTCAATTCTGCAGTCAGCTGAATGGATCCATTGTTATACATAATTAGGGCTTCTGGAATTTGGGTCTGTTTATTTACAGCAATTGTTCAGCAGAGGCACAAGTGGCCCCATATCAGAGGTGTACAGAGAGTTAAGTGCAGCACGCAGAGCACCCCAGCTGCACGGTTCTTACAAGTCGTCTCATAACAGCTTGAACTCAATTAATCTGTTTCTTCCAGCTGAAGTATAAAACCAGCATCCTCTTGGCTAGGTGCAGTCATTGCAGATTGTCTGAAAGATTGCCCTTTTGCAAAAAGGTAAATCTGGTGTCATTGAATTAATTACCCCTTAACTGTAAATAAATCCCAATTTCAATAGTTAACGTGCTCCCAAATTCCTGTATGACTCTCAGTTAAGTGTCCTGAACTGTCCCGGGTTGTGGTATGCTGTTAAATCATTTACAGCTTTCCCTCTGGAGTTTTCATCCAGAGAGCTGTGCCCAGCGAGCTCCCTTGTATAGTATGTACATCAGCTTGTTTGTAAAGTGCTTCCATCTATTAAGTGTTAGCATATGTATCACGGATAAATCTGAGAATAAATCTCAGCTGCTGCTGTTCTCATGCTGTGCTTGTGTCTCCTGCTAAGATGAATATAAGGTTTTATTTAAAAATATCCTAGAAATTTTTAATTTTCTTTCTGAAATGTTAAAATGTTCATGTGAGCTGCTTGGGTGTATGGGTGTGGCACAGAGGCATTTGTTTTTTTGGCAGACATGAATAATACATGGACCCCAGATACTGTCACCATGACCTCAAGCCATCACATAAAAACCCAAAGGACAGTCATGACAGACTCAGAAGGAAGTCCTAGCCTAGTTACAGTGTACTTAAAATCTATTGTCATGAGAAGAAATGTTTTCGACTGTAAGGCTACTGATAAGAGCAGTTAACTTATCCAGAGGGAACCAGTGATGCACTGCATGTCAAGTTACTCTTCTGTCTGCTCTGTGCCAGACAACCCTCTGGACGACTGTTTTCCAAGCCCTGTGTCTGTTGCAGAGCAGGAGGTTGATGGCTCAAGCAGGAGCCACCTTTCATCCCCACAACCCTGCAGGTATAAATCATTGTCACTTAATAAAGGTTTAGTGGCTGATATGAAATTATTCCATTCTACTTCTTTGCAGGGAGGTCCCTGTAGACATCAAATCACTATCTGAATTAGCAATGACCGTAGAATTGTTTTTAGCAGACGGGCCAGAATTAAAATGCACCAAAAAAGCTGATTGACCTTTTAAACCTTGCTTTTCAGCTGTTGGGCATGTCAGTTATAGGCTTTGCTTTCTGGTTCTGTGACATTAAGCAGAGTTTAGACTTTGTACTGCCAGCCTTTTAAAATCTTCTGTGATTTGCCAGATTTTAATGAGATGGGTAACAGCATGCAGACCAATTGCTTTGGAAATACTTGTTTACAGGCTTGCAAAATTAAGACCCAGAGGTGCAATCGCTTTCTAAAAATGTATGGATGACCATGAGCACAAGGAGGGAGAGCTGCTTAGACAGAGAAGTTGTGTTGGAGCAAAACAATTTAGCTGTAGCTGTTCATGAATTAAATTTAGGTTGCAAATCAGAAACAGCATTCAAAAGCCATAAGTGGAATGAACTCTGGAGCAGGCTTGCAAGGAGGAGCAGTGAAAGCGAGAAACCTTACCAGTTTTAAGCTAGAATGTGAAATGTTCTTGCACAGGATTGTATAACACAATTGCCTGCAATAGCATGGGCGTAGGCCTGATGACCCAGGAGATACTTTTCTGCCCTCTGCTCCAAAAGTGGTGACCTTGAACTGAGTTAGCTCAGGTCACAGCTAAACTTTGTTTACTCTGAAGTTGATGACTGTAGGATGACTTAGTTCAAAAGCATCTCTGAGTTCTTAAAGCCACATGTCCTAGTTTACATTTCCTATTGGACTTTTATTATTGAGTGGCACTTTCCTCTTAAAATTGCACAAAAGCTGGTACATATGCCCCAGCTGACTTAATTTTGCCCATTAGGAAGGAAACAAATATGCACCATATTTAAAAAAAAAAAAAAAAGCAATATGAAATGTGCTGTGTTTCATTCTAACAGCTGTAAATTCAATTATTTATAAGAACACCTTATCCAAACTCATGTTCTATGCCGCCATTTGTTTCATTTAGTGAGCTTTCACTGCTCCCTCTCTACTGCCTTAACAATCGCTGAAGAGCGTGGGGAGACTCTTTTGTACGGAATTGTATCATTCTTCTGTGTGCACTGCTTGCTTATTCATAGTCTTCTCACAACATTTATTCTTAGGAGAATAATGTCTTCTGAAGGAATGACAGGATGTTCTTTAACCCTTAAAATAAAAATTACATATTTCAGTATTTCAGGATAAGAGAATAATACTTGGAGAGAGAGCTGATTCCTGGTCTACTGTATGCTAGTTGTTTTTTTCTTGCTACATTTTATGTGATACAAAGTGAGAAGTACAGAGGAGATGTGCTTTCCAGCAAGTTCCTTTAAGTAGAGAACCTCCTGGTAGGAGGCACTGGCTGCAGTGCAGCTCTTTGCACATTTCCTGGATTTGGGACTCCACATTGCAGGCATGGCTGGTGGAGCAGAGCACCTGGGTCAGGGATGCTGGTGGCAATGTGAGGAAGGGTCTGAGCTGGGGGCTAAATGAGTGAGTACTGTCTGTGATGTGTGAGACCTGACCAGGTGAAAAGTTTTGTGATTGATGATCATCCCTCAAGTCTGAAAGTCTGCCATTTTTCTAGAAGTCTCAACTTCTAGATTATACTAATATAAATAAGAAATTGATTTTTCATTTAAGTGCAGCCACAAAACACTTAAAGCTCTTGTATATGAAAAGAAAACTTTGAAAATATAAAAAACTCAGAACTGAGAAGATAAAGCAGGAGTTCAAATCAAATTCAAAGCAATAGGAATGTAACAGACCTGCACAGTAGTTTTTGAATGGTTATCTCATGTTTAGCAATTGTTTATGAAATCCAATGCAAGTAATCAGAGCTGTCCACAATAATGAGAGAGCAACCAAAAGGAAATAACTTTTTCCCACATGCACATTAGACCACAGAAAATAACCACCACCTGCAACTCTTAGCTGATTTACCAGTGATTTAAGGACATGTGTCCTTGCTCAGGACTATTAATGAGGTGTTTGTACCCCCTGCTATTGTAAGGGGAGTATTCGAATGTTTAGAGCATGTGAGATAATCCAGAGATTGCTGTGCAGAAGTAGTTACCACTTATCTGCATTCCTCCTAAATAGGCTTCTAAATGCACTGCTCTCTTTTCCACACCAAGTAGGGAAGGAGCTGCAGCCTTGGAAAAAATGTACTGGGGGTGAAAGGGAGGAAGGAAGCATTAAACATCTGTCTAGAGGTATGACCGAACTGTCAAGAAGTTGGTGGATATGTATGGACGTTGGCATGTTCAGGGTTACAGCTGCTGGTTTATGCCCTGAGGAATTCATTGCCTTTCATTATGTTTTGAATGTCTGCAGCTTTGAAGCCTTTGTTGCTATGTCTGTCACATTTTGAGAAAGGCATGAATTCCAGTCTGGCAAGGAGACAAGGGCTAGCTGGATAGAGCAGGGAGCTGCAAGAAGACACTTGGGGGTTTTGGGGTTGTTGTTCATTATTATTAAATTTATTTTGTTTTGCCTGATCTGGCAGTACCAGTTTCTCTGATTTTGATATTAACATAAGGTATGTAATTTTTGGTTTCCTTCGAAAGCCTCCCTTCTGAAGTGCTCCTTGTGCGTACTTGACTGCTTGTCTACAGGAATGGCTTGGCCATGTCTACAGGGAGGTCTCAAGGGGAACTGGGTGCAGCAAATGTTTCCAGATTCACCTGCTCCCACAGCCCATGGACAGCCTGTCTGGCCAGCCTGGCAGGGACTGCTCTGTCTAAGGATGTACCATCCAAAAGCTCATGGCACACTGACTTACAGCATGTACCTTCCCCAGTGCTACAGAGGGCAACACTTTGCTATACTGGGACGGTGGAGCCAGATGTGGTATCTGGCTGACTGTGTATCTGGTCTCAAGAGCAGCCTTAGGGCTAAAATAGGCCTAATAGGACTTCAGTATGTGGTTTGGGTTAAGCACATGGGAGACGGTTAGAATAACTGTAGCCCTGGTGCAAAAAGGGACTCAAGCATGTTTTAACTCCAAACATGAACCTTAATTTCCTCAATCTAAACAGCAGTTATTTCTACCTGCATGCAGCAAATCTGTATGCAGATCCTCAACTGATCAAAATAACTTTTAAATGGAGTTTCTGGAGTTACACCAACCCAGGCACTCAGGATTGGTTATGCTTACTCCAAGCACACTAATCCATTCTGTGTATGGAAACCTGCATCAAGTATGTGTTCGATTGAGTGCTTGAATAATGATGATTAGTTTCACAGTAAGTGGACACAATGTTTGTTATTTTAATTGAAATTCCATAATTGCTACTGTGTAGGAATATGTGAAAAAATAATTTTTCTAGATCTATGTCTAATGAGTTTGTACACCTCCTCCATTTAATTTTAGAAACCTTCTTTAGTTACCACCTTATTTTTGACTTCAAATCACTTCTTGTGAAAAATAATTTGTTCTTTTAAGGCCAAATAATTGTGGGGTTTTTGGTGTGAATTATTTCCTTAATGCTTTTCTTAATGCAATGAAGGCCAGTACAGTAAGCAATATTGAGATGCTTGAATCAAAAAGACATCACTGAAGTCAGAGTTTTACAGCAGTTGTGATGTCACTGTTTCTAAACAGGTATGAGACAGTTTAAAAAGTATAAAGCATGGGGTCACAAGTTTAATAGCTTGGATACTGCCATCGTGGAAGGGGACCCACGTTTTTCTGGGATTATAGCAGCAGTGGACCCTGTTTTGCTTAGGCACATAAACTAGTATTTCCTCTTTTGTCTCCTAAAAGGTAATATACTATATTTATTCTTTTTCCATGCCCTTTTTGTATGCTAGAGGAAAGCATGCAACCTTTTGGGGATGCTTGGAGTAGAAGAAACTTTCTGTTGACTTGCATGAAGCCCAAGGAGAAGGCCAGCACTAAGTCAAAACTACTCAGTTTCAGAATGGTTTTAATCATAAAGCTGAGCTGAGACTTACTGTAGTATTGTATCTTCTTGTAGTTTTCTCCTTGCCCTATGGAGGGACTTGTATTTATCCAGTGAGTTTAACTGGTAACAGTTTTCCATCCGTAGAAGAGGGTGATACTGTTACAAACCTCCTTACCCTGGAGAGCCTATCATTTTAGCCTGTTTTTTTTTTTCTGTTTTGCTTGAACTAAGGCATCTTTCTGTATATGGAATGTGCGGAGATCAGAAAGATCATTACTGAGTACATTTGTCTAAATTTTCAGGCTGCATCAACCATTACTATTTCAGGGTACTTATTGCTAATATGAAATGGTAGAAACAAAAAGCAGATACTCTACAGGCAGGCTATCGGGCAGCAGACCTTTAAGTTGGGCTCAGCTTTTGTTGTGGACTGGTTTTAGACTGCACCATCCACTTCACATTGTTTTACTGGGGATCAGCTTGGAGGTAGGCTGTATTCTGCCGAGCCTTCACCAACCCACAATGTTTATCTTATTTTAACAAAATATTTAAATAATTAAGTGTTGGCCCCTGTTGCTAGGGTGACATGCTGGAGAGCCCAGATATTGGCTGGTTTTACAGAGTGATCTGTTACTATATTTACTTGTTGAATTTTCTTTTGAGTATCTATTGAACATACTCCATTATATTCTGGCTGGTATGAAACAAATGCTAATGAAGAATGGGGATGTTTAAGGCAAGGGAACAAATTCAATTCCCTGAGGGCAATTTCCACCTCTTAAAATGTCCCACTACTGCCTCCAGTTCATGTAACAGGAAAGCAAGTATCTCCAACTCTCCTCTTCAGTTTCTTGTTTCTTTGAGCAATTTTCCTCTATACTTCACAAATTAGGGTCTTTGTTTATGTATGATTTTGCAGCTTCAGATACTGCTTCCTATTTGTGTCATAGAAACCATTAATTGGCTGGAGTCACACTTGATCTCTTTAGTCTCACACTCTCTTTAGTGCTAACTTTTGCAGGGTGGAAAGATAAACAAAATTAAAAGATTTGTAATTTAGCCTAGGACCTTCAGAGAGTTGAGAGACCTTGGCAAATGTGGATTTGTTTTTTAAAAATACTCCTCTTTGACTATTGAAACCAACATCTGTGGTGTGACATTAAGATTTGTTCATTTGCTACAGATATCGCATCCCCATGGGAGTGGGCAAAAGGCCCCACAATTGTCCTCTGTAGACTGTCATGACCATGAAAATTCACTTTTTCTCCTCTGGTCCCCATCTGGTAGTTTTTCTCTTGGGTTGGAAATTTCACTGTCTTTGGTCCCCGGATTAAAGCTTCTAATTTTGAAGTTTCACTTACTGGAGTCTGATCGGGGAAAAAAAAAAAAAAAAAAAAAAAAGGCAGACTTTGACACTGAAGTGCCATATGTAGGACCTATGGAATAATATTCCCACTTGATTTTAGCACCTTATCAATTCTTATCTGGAGTATTGTGTCCACGTTTTAGCACCACATTTTGAGAAAAATGTGAACTATTTGGAGAAAGTCTAGAGGAAAGCTCGGAGACTAATTGGGGTGTGAAAAATCTGATTGGGGAATTTGGCTTAAGCATTGATAAATTTTGAGGTTGTGAAGCACTGAAACAGGTTGCTTTAGGGTGATACTGGAAGTTTGTAAGAACTTGTTAGACAAACATTTGTGATCAGAGACAGAGGTAGAATTATTCAATATATCAGGAATATGGCTTTAGATGACCCTTGGAGGTCCTTTCTAGCACTGTTTTCTGTGTTTCTCTGAATTCACAAGACCCAGTTTTATTCATGTCAGTTGAGAACGTTACAGACTTGAAAAATCTCTCTTGAAAATCTTGTCACTGAACTAGATGCCATATGAGCAGACAGAGACAGTCCCTGTTTAAAACAGACTGTGATCCAGGTAGGCAAAGGAGAAACAGTGGTGTCATCCAAAGGAGATTTGTTTCTCCAAGCAACATCTCCTGAGATAGTAGGAATACTTCCTAGTTCATGAATCAAATAGTGCTGACCCGTGGCATCACCTTATAGTCAGAGGTTAAATTCAGTTGCAGAGGTTTTAACCCAGAAATAATCTGCTTCTTCATTTGTTTTACAGAGCACAAAGAAATTGATATTGCAAAAACTGTTGTCAATGGGCTGAGCAGCAATGGACAAGAAAAAGGTGGGTTAAGAGCTTCAGAGACATCTCTGCAGCTCCCCCTGCATGTCAGCTTCGTGATGTGGTTAATTTCCCGGACATTCACTACAGCCAGGGTTTCCAAATTTAGTTTACTTGGCTACTGATACAAGAAAAGCCTTGTGCGTGCACCGTTCCAGCAGCAGCAACATTTCTTAGCTCAACAAGTGTTCTTTGTCTCTTAAAGGTGGCAGGCTGGATGTGCCTCTGTATATTTTTAGTGCTGTACTGAGGAAAGCTGTGCACTACTTGTGAGCACCTGTGAATCAATATCTGGGTGTATTTAGACAGCATGAGTTTATGGGTGCCTATGTGTGAATCCTAGTAACTTCAGTGGATGGTTAAGGTTTGAGCCCAGGTTTAAAGGACAGTAAGTAATTAAGAAAATATAAAAATCTGTCATTAGCAACAACAGTTAAAACCCCAAACTTATCTAAACAAACCAGTCTTCAAATTAACAGGTTTGCAGTGTGCTTTATAGCATTCAATTTTGTACAGTGATGGTGTGTGTTTTGACAGGGTGAAAGTATGTGGTTGTACAGGTTGGTTTCATTTCCTTTCTTTTCCTTTGATGCCTTTTTATAGTGGTTAGTATTTTGACTGCATTGTGAATGGATGAATTCAGTCAGTTAAAGAACAGAACAGAATTAGGGTTGTTTCCTAAACCACAGGCCATTTGGATTTGGGATCTATTGTTATGGCAGGGTCTCCAGTGCTTGGGCAGAAGCATGAAGAACAGGGTTTGATTTGGGTTCCTCTTCTATAAAAATTTTAAAACAATCCCATCAAATTGAAAACTAATTATTTTGAGGTTTGAAAAAATTCTATCAAGCTGTCCCCCCATCCTTTTGCTTGAGAGGCCTTTTCTAGGTTAGTGAAGTCTGTGCTTTCCAGTTTTGCCAGAGACCACAAAGATCTGCCACAAGAGGGGGTGTACACACCACCCTGATGTCAATGCCTGGCTCAGACTGGTCCGGTGCTCAGTATTGGTGTGTAGAAATGTGGTTCCTCTTACTCCTTATTTTGCAGGCCTGAGAGAGATGTTGGGGAATGTGAGGAGGCATCCAGCATTTTCTAGTTAATATGTACAGAAAGCTGGTAGGTTTAAAGGAGAAAATCCTGACTCTGCAGAAATCAAGAGTGCAGCTCAAGTTAATCTGATGGAGCCATGATTTACAGGATTTTATCTTGGCAGATCCTGTTGAGCTTCAACTCTGAGTAGTTTTGCCTTTGCCTTTTTGTATGGCCACACCTCTGTTGGTTTTGGGTTTTGTTTCGGGTTTTTTGAGTTCCACAGGTTGAATGGAGCTTTGAGCAACCTGATCTAATGGAAGGTGTCCCTGCCCATGGCAGGGGAGTTGGCACTAGATGATTTGAAGGTCCCTTCCAACCCAAACCATTCCATGATTCTATGATTAAGTGCAATACAGAGTTGGAGAGAGGAAGTACCAGCTGATTTGGACAGTTTTGTAACAATTGCTATAATTTTTCACAGTGCTATGTATGGTTTTCCCTTATGTTTCTATATCATTAGTATGCTATCTGATGAATTCCAGTGGAAATCTCTTCACTTTACTGTTTAAATGGATGGACTTTTTCTGAAATTGATATTTTGATGCTCCCCTTTGGCATGAGGCTATTTTCAAGATGATTTCCTGTTTCACTTTCTTCTGTTGCTGAACTTGTAAAATCTGTGCCATAAAATTCAGAATTCATGTAATGTGGCGAGTTTAATGTTCATCTTTCAACCTTTCAATCCTTGTGTTTTCACTTTTTGTTTTAACTGAGCCATATTAATGTTAACATTTTAATTTTTGCATGTAGTGTATCTCTACTAAATAATTATACTAAATATTGTTGATGGCTTCTAAAAACTAATGCTTCCAGGTTCTTTTTGCCTGCAGCATAGTGGCAGTCAGCAGTTAGTCAATTCAGTAAGCAGTTCTGTATGCTACATAAAACAGACATGTTCTGAATTAGGGCGAATGAAGGGATATTTTTAACAGTTGCATCACTGCTCTCTGGACTGCTTTTGTATTTGAAATTTCCTGCTGTTGTGTCTCCAAGTACATTAGAAGATTTTTGTGGCATGCTTCCCAAACTCTGTTCTTCCTTTTTCGGATGTGCCATTTACACTTTTGTGTTTGCAGCTGTTGATGTCCCTTTATGTACACGCTCTATTTCTGCCGTTAAAATAATCCCTGTGAAGAAAGTGAAAAGTTCTCCTCACCTAGTGCTGCCTACAGGTATCTTCTTCCTTCCTCCCCTCAGCCATGCATTAGTTGGCCATCATTTTCTTTCTTCTCTCTCTCTCTCTCTCTCTCTCTCTGCTTCACCCACATGCTTTGGCTAGTTTTCAGCTTCATCCTCTTCTCACTGTTTCCAGAGTTGTAATTTCATCGGTAGATTAAAATACAGTTAGGTCTCAATGGCACAATACACTGTTCTCAATTATGTTGTTCCTTTGCAGACATAATTGTGTCTACTTGAATCAGGGATCATTGTAAGCTCTTTTACTAATGCTCGATTGTGAATAATATTATTATTACTGCATTTTGAACCAAACTCCTGATGAACCAAGGAATGTTTGCTCTGTATCTTTAGTCTTTATGAAAGTAAATAGATGTCAGAGATGGAATTTTACAGGTTCAAGCATAGTTCAATATTGGTGGCATGGTTTTGGTTTTTTATACATCCACTGACTTTACAAAATTTTTATATGGATAAATAAGAATGTTAGGCTGTCTGGCACACCCTCCCTAAGCACATGTTTTCCCACTAAAAATACGTGATTGTTTTTTACTCTGCTGGATTTGGACAGTCAGACTAGTCTAGCTGATACTGCTTGTCTCTCCTATTCTGTCACACATGTGCTCTGTTGGACTAATATAGTGCTAATGTCATGTTCATTAGCATTTGCTGGATTTCTGTACTGAGAGATTCAGATTTTTGTTTTCACCTAAATTGTGAGAGAATTCAACATCTTACATATTTGTCTTCCTTTCCCAAATTGGAATAGTCTGACAATATTTTATTTTCAAACCTTTTCAAAACATTTTAATTTTTGAGTTCAAAACATTTTTTTCTGATTCTTATTATTTTAATTTGTTATACAGGTTTAATATGTTGTATGAAAATTAAAAAGAAGTACACTGATTCCCAAATGGATTCTCCTCTGGTATGATGGAGACTTTTTTGGCATGTCAAATTCTTAAGTGTGTCCATTTCTCTCCAGTGCCTGTGAAGGGAATCTAGGTGTAGAAGAGTAGGACAACAGCTATGCTGCTCTCTTCGTGGATGTCTGAATCAGGCCTGGTGACTCTCAACAGTATGTCCATGCCTCAGAGTTACAGTACTCTTGAAACTGGAGTCCCAGAGCTTAAACATTGTCCTCTGGTTTGGAAGTAGGTCTGTAGAGTCCCTAGACTGCATGTTGTGCTGTGTGGATGGGAATGGTAGCAAGAACTGGACTTGTGTCCTGGCGCTATCTGGATCAATGCAAAAATCAGTCAGAGAAGTCAACTTCTGTTTCACCAGGCATGTGGGTGACCTTAAGGCATGATCAGTTGTGTGGTACGAGTGCAAATGTGGTATATGTAAGGAATAATCAACATTTGATATATCTGTTTGGATTGTGTTTTCCCTCACAGAGGCTGCCTTAATGCTGCCTAAATTAACTAAAGGGTGAACTTCATCCTCCAATTCCGTACTTGTTCCATCCTTTCTGCAGTCCTAAGTGCGGATCTGAAGCTGTGCTTTTTGAGAAATCCCTAAAGCATTGGAAGCCCATGTAAAAGTTTGAATTGCAGTGATTCCAGCGTAGAAGGCTTTTGATGTGAGCCAGGTGTTTGACATTCATTGAGTCTTTCCCCTTACTGCTATTGTCCATCTGGCAGTATTGATGTTTCCTTATATTGTGGCCACCTTGGCTGTGGTGTGTGTGTTTTGCAACCTTAGATAAGGCATTGTCATGGTATATAGACACTATACTGGTGTGGATTTAATGGGGCATTATCTTACTGAAATCAGCTGGGGAATATCTGCACAAACATGGACTATTGTCAGTCCCGACAGAGGCCTTTGCCCCTCTGTTCAGTGTGAAGGCGTAACTTTGGTTATAATAACAGTTCCTAAAGAGGAGTTACATCCCTCCCCATGCAGAGATAGCACAATCATCACCATATAAAAATAAAAATCATCGTGTTGTCGTTTCTGTAATACAGCTCACGCTCAGTACCTCTTCAGGCTCTCTGTGTGGTGTCATGGTAGGACTAGCACCTTTTTTTAGGTAGGGCAAAGTGAAGTCTGGCAGCAGCTTCAGAATTAATAATAGTGCATGAGAAATGGTGGTGATGTGTTTTCCTGTGGAAGTATCTTAGATAAACGAGAGACTCTTTAGGCTTATTGTTTCTATAGGTATCGTAGAGGAAACAACTCTCCAGAAGGATTTTAAGTAAGGGAATGAAGGTAGCATTGAAGTACTGGTTTGCTACCACTTAAGAGAATGATAGGAAAACCCCCAAATCCATGGACTGAAATGCACAAAGGTAAGCCTGCACAAAAGTTGTGCTGAATCGGGCCTCAGCAAGGACACTGGCATGATCTGGTGTCTGTATAGGTGCATGTTAAATCTCCTTCTTGTTTTTGGGATTTGGATTCCTCTGTCAGAAGGTGAAACACTGCCATGAAACAGGGAGAGATGGTGAAGAGGTGGCTTGCAATGCATAGTTAAATTTAGCATAGTTACAAGATTTTATCTTCCAGTCATCATAAAACTTTTTTTTTCTCTTTCACTCTTGCACAAAAACTATTTTTAAGGCTTCAGCACACAAATCATTTTGCTTTATACCACTGGGACATCCTTATAGAAGAGCAACAGGTGTAATGGAAGAATGTCCTTCCTTGTATAATATTTCCACACAAAGCAGACCAAATAAAACAAATGGACCTGTGAAATTTGGTTCAAATACTCATCCTTTTTTCCTTCTTTCTTAGCTCTGTTACACTGACTCAGAACTTCTACATTCATCAGTTACATTAATATGAAACTACTATGACTTCTCAATGCTTTAAATAGAGAGCTAATCTTCATCTGCATAAACATTACTAGATTGATTCACCTGGAGGCAGCCATGCTAAAATTAATCCATAGAGCTCTGATGGCTCCTAATAGCTTTGTATCATCTGTTTCGATGTGTCTCCTCTGTGCATGTGCATTTCCTTTAGAAACAGATCCCACTAAAGTCTGCAGCGGAAAAGGAGCTGTGACCCTCCGGGCATCTCCAGCCTATGAAGAGAACCAGAAGATCACTTCACCATGTCCTCAGGATGTTGAGCCACCTGAAAGTAAGTGGGTGGAATGTTAACTGGAATATGTTACTCACAGTAACCTCAAGAGAGGTCAGTCCAGAGTCTTGGGGTGACTTTTTTTAGCTACAATTTAAAGCCCAAAATCTCATAGCGTAGTCAGAAGCCTCTTGCAAAAACCAGACCGG
Source organism: Athene cunicularia (assembly GCF_003259725.1). Taxonomy (NCBI): domain Eukaryota; kingdom Metazoa; phylum Chordata; class Aves; order Strigiformes; family Strigidae; genus Athene; species Athene cunicularia. The sequence goes on from NW_020799105.1 coordinate 4,131,819, forward strand.
TGGAGGCAGGCTGGCTCCTGTTCTCTCCTAGCGCAAGTTTCATGACTGCTCACTCATTGGCTTAAGTTTGTTTACAACTCCCTTTTGCTGACAGAAGCACCAAAAACTCTAAAATCTTTTTTTTCCTGGCAGGCCCATATCACCTCCTTTTATGCCAGTCATAAGGTGGAACAGAAAGAGGCTGAGCAGTGCTGCTGCACTGTAGCATTCACTTGGGTTGTCAAGGGAGCGGGGGTGGTGTCCCAGACAGTGTCGCCACAGAGCTCTGCTATCTTTCAATAGCAGATGTGTAATTACTTAATTGTAGGAGACAGGCAAAGCGAAACAAACCTGGCCAGTGTCGTGGGTCTGGCAGAGTGGATGAACTCCCAAAGGCAAGATGCTGTTAAGGGGGGAGGAGGTCAAACTGGCTCTTGAAAGCAAAGCGTACATCATTTCTGACTCTATTGTTGGAGGAAGAGCAATTCCATTAATTCCAGCCCCAATGTGCTGCTTTCTGTTCTGTTTTCTCCTCCCGTTCTGCTCCACCCGTGACCTACCCTCTTTTCATGGTTGCCATTCTCTGTCTTCACTCCTACCCCCCACCATTGCCTCTCTCCTTTCTGTTGATGGCTTCATAAATTTCCAGCATCTTGAATGGCAATAAGTCCCCATTACTATGGAAATCAGCTCATTAATATTTCCTTTGCTTACTCTCTCAATCACTTTATGAAATGTACTTTGGAGCTGGAAGAGCTTTTGCATATAACTTAAACAGCAGAATGGGTAGAGGGGTGGGGAGGAGCCCAGTGGGAGGTAGGTAAATAGGTGATGAGACTAATGCATCTAGCTGCAGGGACTTGGTTGTAAAGTGACGTACTTTATAACTCACTTCATGCACATGCACTTAGTCTGCAAAACTGGATCTATGTGTTGGCAGTCCTTTCTCAGTTAATCATACATAGTGATGTTGATAAGGATAGATATGTCTCCATAGCTTGTATCATGTCTGAATACGAGGTCTCTACACCTCCAGTAATTTGCAGTGTCTGGACATGAAACTGCAGCTCTAGACAGTAGCTAGCTGGGCTGCCTTTCTTGCCTCTGAAATAAGAATGTCAATGCACAATTGTTTCTTCATTCCTCTGAATGAATTGCCTTGTGTTTACAAAGGTCAGAAACAAGAAGGGCATCATGTTTAGGGCTGGTCTCTATGGTAATTAGGCAGCCCTGTCAGAAAGCATTTTATGTGTGAAATGAAGTAGCTCAACTCTTAACTTCAATTGGTACATGTTTTCTGTAAATGTAATGGGTTATTTTTTCTCCCCCTTTCTTTTCCTCTATGCCTGTCCTCCACCCCCACCTCTTGTGTCCTTCCTTTCTATAAAATGCTTAGATCTGGAGCCAGAAAACCCAGGAAGAGGTACAAACATTGGCTGCTTATGTTGTTGCTTCTGTTGCTTTCTTGGAATTACTTCACGTTGCCAGGGGGAGGAAAAAAAAAAAAAAAAGGAAGAGTCCCCTCCTTTTGCTCATCCTGTAACTGGAGGGAATCCTCTGTGATCTGAGTTTTCCTTACCCTTGTAGATGATTGGAGCTCGTCATCTAACACTGATGCCAATGGGGATGCCCACCCATCTTCTCTGGCTGCCAAGGGTTATAGGAGTGTGCGTCCAAACCTTTCCTCAGACAGCAAGCCACAGGTAAGCCTTTCTTCTGTGACCCTGAGGGTGATCTTCTGGGTTCAAGCACTGGATACATGGTCAAGAGTCCTGAGTTGAACTCCAAGCTTTGCTGAAGACTTGGGTAAGTTGCTGTGCCTCAGCTTTTCCTACCTTTAAAATGGGTAAACACTGATATCATCAGAGTGCTGTGGAGCTTGTGTGTTCAGGCAGCCACAGTGTTTCTTTGGCAGATGAAGGAGGACGACAATGCATTTACAAGAACAAAGGTGCAGTAGTCATCTATTACTGTTTTGTCTTTTATGTTGGTCTATTTCCTAGAGGTTGCTGCAGGCTGAATGCAGAGTTACAACCTACATTAAAAACAAGGTATCAGGAAAGTGCCTTTCAGTTTTAACGCTGTAACTGATATAAGCCAACAAGGGAAAGGTTATTTGTACCTGAAGGTAAATTGTTGAAGTCAATCTGTTAAGTATAACTTCATCCTTTTTCTTTTGCGTGATCGGTCTGCACAAAAGCAGTCTGAAAGCTGATAAGGAAACCTTTAATTAAAAACTGATTTCTTATGTGAAACAGTCCCTTTAAAACCTTGTCCCCCTATCAGAGTGACTGCTCCCATCATCAGGGACCTATAGCAATGCCACAGAACAGACACCATTCCTGAAATTGTAAGTGGAAGAAGGCACAACTCAGATGAAGGCATGGGAAGGAGTAGCACCCTAAAGGAGAAAGCCATTTGCTGCCTGATACTTACAGCTGTCCTGTAGCCCCTTACTGATTTTGTTGATGAACAGCGTGCGCACTGGTGCACATAGTACCTCTTATACAGATCTCAAGGACTGCTGTCCAAACTAAGTGAAATGGAAGAAAATGGAAAACAACAATTGCAGTTGGTGAATTATTATTTCCTGATAATACTATGTAGCAGTAAAGTGAGGCTTCACCTAAGCTAGGGAAATGTTGTGGCACTCTGAAGTCTGCAGACAGAAACTACTGTCCTTAAGGAATCAAAAGGAATGAGCCTGTTCCAGAAGCAGAAGCCCTTCAGAAGGACCACTTACAACTCACTTCTCCACTCCCTTACACGTTAGGGAATGGGGGAAGGAGAGAGTAGCATGAGGACAGTAGATTTCAGGACAGCAGCTGTAATTATACGAAGCTATTCTAGGTCTGTATCCATGTAACAAGAACAGGTGCTGGCCACAACTTGTCATATGTAGATGAATTTAAAGGAGGCATTTCTTTTCAGATTTGAATGTTGCAAGCTGTTAAGGCATCTTCATTCTCTGGTTTTGGCCATTTTAGCAGTGGCTTAGCCAGTTTTTGCCTGTAAAGATACGACAACAGGATGTGTTTAAAACTTGATTTCATAGGCTCTAGAGGGTTAATTTGCAAGAATGCAGGGAGCTACTGTTCACTTGGTGGGTGTTTTAATTCTCTTCCTTTCAGTAGTTTATAGTTTTCAGCTACTGGCAACAAAGCAATAAATAAAATGAAACCTCTTTATTGCTAAGTTATTTTACTTCAAACCAGTTTGGCTTTCAGAAAAAATTCACTGTAATTGGGAGTTGGAGTCAGCAGGCAGTTGTGGAGCTAGCAACCTATATGTTGCAAGGTACCAAAAACAGTAAAGCTTTTTTTTTTAAATTTACTAGAAGCAGGATTTCTCTCTTAGTAATCTTGATTCTGGAGGCAAATTCTTATGAATTCAGTTCTTCAAGGAACTTTAATTGGTCTGGTCTTCTTGAAAGCATTTTCAGGACTGAAAAACCCTGAAGAAACTTTCAGAGCTAGCTTTTAGAAGGAAGAAATGCTGACTTTTTATTTAGCCAGCTGTGGTAGGCTATAGTATTCACATGATGTCTGCTTTCATTAGCACTGGGGAAACTTAGCAACCTTCATTTTTTGTCAGGGCACTTAACATGCAGAGATGGCTTACAGCTCTGAATTTGGCTTTGTGATTCAAATGTTCCCGGTGCTGGGAAATATTTAGTTACACAGGCATGAGCCTGGGTTTAGTTAGCCAGGATGTTAAATCTTGACTCAGGCTATCCCAGAGGCATGGTGGGTGTTGTTGTGCAGGCCTCTTAAAACAATACAGCACTGAGATTTATTTAGCCTAGAGAGTAATATGTAGTCATGGACTTGAGAGCTGGGTAAAGTTTGTGTGCTGCAGTGAGCAATGCTAAGAGGGAATGTGTGAGATGATGTATGTGAGTGAGTTCTGCACTGGCCTTTCCAGATACTGTATTTGCTTTTTGTTCTTGCTGTATTAAAACCTGCTTAACCCAAATCTAATGACCAAATTCATTCTTTGAATTTATTTTTTCCTTTCTTTTTCCTTTCATTTGGTGCTGCTTCCTCTCTCCCTCTTTTCCCTCTTGAATCTGACTGAGCAGGCCCTTGCTCCTCCCTGTCCTCCTCTTCCCAAAGAGGAGAGCTTTGCATGGCGTCCTCGCACTGACACTAAAGTGACCAACCTGTTGCCAGTGCCCATCATGGACTGTGTGTACCTGAATGCACCCAAGCCTTATACGCAGCGTGCATCACCAAATGTCAGTGCGCGGTGTTATTTCTCATCACCTACCCCATATGGGGCCATCCCCAGTGGTAAGCAAGGCTTGCCAGCAGGGTATTCTCCCTCTTCAGGCACCAAAGATGAGGTGCATGCTGGGCAGCCACTCTTGGGAAGTTGCTCCTCGTCAGATGCATCATCCATACAACACAACCCTGACAGGGCAGATCCCAGTAGTAAGGCTGGAATGAATTCCAGTCATGAGATGAAGGCGGATAAAAAGGTCACCAAACTATATGTAGCTTGTTTATCTAACAACACTTGCTCAGCCACATCTGAAAATTCCACTGGCACTGCACATGATCCAGCAGCCAGCACCAGTTTGGGCGCTGAGCTCACTCAGGCACCAGCCACCAACATTGTTTCCTCTGTAACAGATACTGGAAAGTCTCTTCCTGCTCCTCCTCCTCCTCCTATTCCTCCCAGGCCGTACTTTTACATTGTCCTCAGTAAAGACGCAGTTAGTTATGGTGCGGGCCAGCCCTCCTGGACTCAGTCATCACCTCCGCAAGCTGTGAGGGACAGAGTGCTAGAGCCCCAGAGCACAACTGCCACAGAGGACAGGATGAGAAAAGAGCCCTACCTTACTCAGCAGCGACAGCCACCATACAAGGCAATGGGACGCAGCATGGTACATGTTTTCTCCATAACCTTGTTTTCTTTCAGCTGTGTGAATGGTTCTTTAATTCATTACAATGTTCCCTTAATGCTTTATTCTCCTCCTACCTAATTTCTGAGCACTCATTGTGCCGCCCGAGTCTTGTGTTCTTCTACTCAATAATACTTAACACCCTACGTGCACTCCCCCAGCATTGATCTGAGTGTTTGTGCCTGTGTGGTGTTTGTAGGGGGTTGGGCTGGCCAGGATCTTTCTATTTTAGGGAGGTGTAAGAGAAACAAACTCTGTAATGTGATGGTTGGTGCTTCTGAAGCGATGGTAAATGCAGAGCTGTTCTGTGGTTTGATACAGCCTTGCTGCACAGAACTGGAGAAGAAGGGTGGTGTGGGGAAGGAAGATTTTTGTGAAAAATTGTGCATGTTCACAGAGGCCAGGGCTGCAAGACTGAAGAAGTATGTCTCCCTAAGGAAAGAAAATCTGTATCATTTTGGGTGCATACTTGCATGACACTATATGGCTGCGTTAGACTAAAGTACCAATCTCCCCCGTTGCATAACACCACCTTGTTTCCCACAGGATACCACTGCCACCACCACAGCTCAGCCTGGGGTAATAGTAGTCCCCCTCCTCCAGGTTAATCCAGACAGACAGCAAGAAGGCAGCTCCAGCACTCCACCACCGCCTCTGGTTCCTTTCGTGAAAGGCTCCGTATTCCCTGAGACTGTTTCTCCTGGCCCACACTTGACTTTTCCAACTCTAGATGATTTCATTCCCCCACATCTCCAGCGGGGTTCCCACCATATCCAAGCACCCTCCGCATCTGGCACATTACCCTCTGTTTACCCGAAACTGCCATTCTTCTCATCACCACCTTCACTTGTCCCTCCAGTCACGGGGGCTTTGCACAGGGGCTTGAAGCCTGAAATCACTGGAGTCATCTCACGTACAGTAAGCTTGCCAAGTATCCTCCTCGCCCTTTTCCTAAATTTGTATTCCCAGATTAAAATTACTTTCTCCTTGCAATACTAAACTTGAGAGAGGAGTGATGACTCACTCCCTGCCAGCAGCATGACAACTGAAACCTTGTTTACGTCCTGTGCTAGTGCATGCGTGTTGCCTGCCTTGTGCAGCTTTGAACTTTCTATTGACTTCTTGCAACAACATTTGACTGTCTCCTTTTCTGCCCGTTCTGCTAGGTGATGCACACCTTAAGAGTCTTCAGGATTTGCTCAGAATAATTAATTCTGTATGAACAGAACAGCTGCACTAGCTGGTCTCTTCAGGCTCTTTTAATAGCATACTTAATTGTGTTTGAATAACATTTAAATTAACAACAGCCAACCAGTTAAAGGTTAGGGCTGGCTTTCTGTTCCACTGTGATCCACAAGACCGTATGGTCTCCACACAAATCCCTGCTGAAATCAGTGTGAGATTGCTGTCAGTATCCAGTGACTTACAAGCAATAATATCAGTTACTGAGCTAAGAGTCTTCCAAGCATGTAGGTGCTATGGGATAGATAAGGGGGAGGAGTGTCTCTTCAGTATGGAATTGCTTGTCTTTGCAAATGTTGAAAAATTCAGTCCACAGCAGTTTTAACTTGGAATTTACTGTGTGCCTCTTGTTTGTTTCTCTTTAAACTCATCACCTGTTTTAAAAAGTCCTCAGGGACAAGGAGGAAAAGTAGGTCTCAGTTAAAGTTGCAGAGGCGGCAAAAAGTACCTGACTCTCCTTGTACTGAAAGTCTTGCAACCACCATTTTTTTTACATGGTTGCTTGTAAGGAAAAGTAAGTAGTTCAGCAGAAAATCCCGTCCTCTCATGATGATGCTTTCTCTGCCCTCTGACTCTGTAGGGATCTAGCAGGAAAAAAAAAAAAAAAAAAAAAAAGATATTTTTTTAAAGTTTTCAGCATTGGCCTTTCTGCTTCTGTTGAAATTGGTGGTTTTTTACTACATAGAGCAATGAAAGTTTGTGGGTTTTGGTGTTGTGGTTTGGGTTTTTTTCCGTCCTTCCTTCCTTCCTTCCTTTTTGTGAGATGAGACTTTTGAAACGTTTTTTTGGCATGTTCACTTTCAGGCATATAGTCACAGAGCTGTTTTCCACAATGATTTAAATGGTCTTTATTGATGCACTTTGGTGACTTAGCTGGGGCTGCTGAGCCTATCCTGATATGTCATCCTTATTCTTTGAGAGGTTCTTTATATTTTAGTTACCTAAGTGAAGCTGAAACCCAACTGTCTCATATTTCTCCCCAATTCCCACTCCTTTTCCCAAATTGTATTGTTTAGAATATTATCACAGGCAGCAAAATGGGGCTGGGTCTCTCTCTTGGGGCCATCTATTTCTGAAGACCATTGATTTTTTTTCTGTCTTCATGAAGCGTCTATGGTCTGATCAGATGCTGTTTGGAGCAAGATTATCTCCATCCAGCTGAACAGGATTGTTTTCCTGTATTTTCCCTCTAGGTTGGAGAGACTGTAGATGTTTTTTCTGATTATGGCAAATTCTCACTGTGATTTATCTCAGCTCTGGTGCCAGGCCTCACTCTGGCCCCTCTTCAGTCCCCTGTCTGATCCTGTTAAGTCCCTTCCCCTGACACTGGTGGGTATGAAGGGTACTGAGTTGCACTTGGCCAGAAAATCCAGGAGTAGGGATTCTTCTAGAGCATTATTCTGTGCATGTTCAGGTTTTTTTAAATATTTATTAAAATCTCCTTGAATGGTCAGCTCCATTTTACAGATCAGTGGCCTCCAGTATTTCAGAGTGGCACTGAAGTATGAGGAGTGCAGAAATCTGGTACGCTGTTCCATACTCTTTGTTTGGATGCTCAGTCTCCATTAGCAGTAATTGTATGTCCAAATTCCTTAAGAAGCTTTGAAAAATCTCAGCCTAAACTGGCACACACAGTCTTATTCATCATCCCTTCTTTATCTTTTCTCCTTACTATCAACAAAAATCCCAGTATCCCTGGACTGAGATTTTTCAAAGATTAACTAGTTTTTAAAGTCTTGCTGCTGACACAGCCTGTATTTCTACAGAACAACCAGAGCTGTGGTGATATCAGAGGTGGGTTTGAAATAAGTAAATAATGGAGCTGAATGCTTTAGGAGAGCAAGAGCGGCTTGCTGTCCGTGCTCTAGTGGCAAAGCCATGTCTAGTATCTTCCTTGCTAGAGTCCTGCTTTTTACTTTCTATCAGTTTGGGGAGTTTTTTGTTGTGGGTTTGAGGTTTTTTTAATTTCTTTTATTTCATTATTTTAATCAGGTAGGTGTGTCACTGTCTCCTGAGTCATGGTGCTAATCTTATTCCTCAGACCTTCCTTACCAAATCAGCTGCAGTAATAATGTTTCACTTGAGAGTTGCATGAGTTTTGCACGTCTGACTTCTTGCTATGAGAAGAATACTTTTAAAACAAATGTTTGTGTGTGTGTGTATCAGGGGAAAGATGTCTGTGTCTTCCCCCCAACCAGATTTGCTCATTCATTTCTGGCACCCTGTGTTTGCTCCAGAGAGTCTTTGGGATTAATTGAGTACCTACTTTTGGGGTTGGAGTTGTGAAACTCAACACCAAATAATTATGGTACTGCCTTAGCAAACTAATTGCATTAACAACGAGCAGGGTACATACAAGGAGCAGGGTAGCACTCATGCTTATCCCTTTTTTTACTAAAATTTGCTGTGATTATGCTTCTCATTAATCTTAAATTATTTTTTTTTCCCTAGATTTTCCCAGTGTAGCATCCTTCTGCATGCTGCTAATGATGTGTTGCTCTCCTTTTCAGGACCCAGGTCCTGTGCTAAATGAAGTGCCCCAGCCTGGCACTGGCACTGACTATCCAACCTTCACTTCAATCAACAAGTCTTCCTCTGCCTATCCCTCTACCACAATTGTCAATCCCACTATTGTCCTCTTGCAGCACAATCGAGGTAAGGAGACTTGTATATAGATATTTGTAGCTCAAATTAAGAAACCTGTTAGGCTACAAGGAACTGGAGAATGTGTGTGCCATGGACAATGAAGTCCAGACTACTAAGAGCTAACAAAGCTGCCTCCAGAAAGTTGTAGTGACTGGAGCATACAACAGGCAAGTAAGAGGTTAGAGGTTTGGGACAATGTCTACTGTCTCTAATTAAAATCTGTGGTTCAGAAGCCACTCTGAGGTTGTGGAAGGGTCTTATAACTGGGTTATGGACATCTGAGTCAGTTACTGCAGGGTAACAGCATATCCCCTTATCAGGTGCCCTGTCATGGTGGAAAAGGGTATATGCTTAGATTTAGCTATCAGCAGAAGCAAGATATCTTGAGTAGGTTCTCCCTCACTGGAAAGGAGGGAGCTTAGCTACTGCAGTGTGAAAGCTGCCATATTTTCAGTTACTGTGGGAGAGATTTGACCTCTGAATTCTCAGCAGAATTTACCCAATAGTAAATAATTTTTTTCCCCTGTAAGAACTTGGCAGTTTATTCCTCTATCCCTGACTGGATCAACTCAGACTCATACCGCAGTAGTGCTTGAGCTCTGGGTTTGCATATGAACAAAACAACCTTGTTTGATCCCTCCTGTGTTTACTAATCTGAGCCTTTCTCTACCTCACACCAGTTTCCTCTGAATGGATAGTTGCATCTCTTTACCTCTGACATTAGAGGGAAACTGTGCTTCTCATTTTTAGTTCTCCAGATGGCAGGCATTATACCAGCTTCCCAGTTACTGTGCATCACTAAACTGTAGCTTATAAAGGGCCACAAAGATGCAGTTCGATTTGCCTTGGTTTCCAGTGGACTTTAGAAACTCCAGGACAGACAGATTCCAATGAACAGTGGTATGACTTACCTTTTGCAAAGAAGAAAAAAATAAAATCAGAAAATAGGGTCAAGCCCTGTATTCCTTGTAGTCATTCTAATTACAGTTATGCATTGATGTGCTCCTTTGTAGCCCCTTGGTTTTTTTTCAGTGCCTTTTAAAACAGTCTTTGATCCTGAAGATGGTGTTTTCACTGTAGTTTAGCTGATTATAGGGCTAACAAGTGGGTTATTTCTTCCTTTTTGCCAGCATCTGAAGCAACTTTTTTTTATGTGCTTCTGAATGAGGGTGTCTGGATTCCTCAAGTGCCTCAAGAGGAGAAAATACTATTTGAGGCAGGCTTTTTTAATCTCAAAGCCTTTTGTTCTCTTTCTTGAGGTGGGATACTCTTTTGGTTGGTTGTCATATTAAATCTGGAGCATTTCAGTGTGTAGCACACAAGGGTATTTTCTCACTGTAGATTTTAAGAGCAGGAGAGACAAATCTGTATAATATGGTGATCCACATGCAGTGGCTCTGAGACAACAGGTGTCAAGTTGTTCTGTTTACTACCTTCATGGTTAATAATTTGTCCTGTCTGAATATGGCTTGCCTCTGACCACTAGCACTCATTATACTATATCCTGATAGATTTAAGAGCCTTCTCTCATCACAGGTTTTTGTTGACTGCAATATAGATCATGGCCTGATAAGCAACTTGATCAAGTCTATGAATTATCTCATTCCAGTGCCTGTTTTTCAGTCTTCATTAGTCAAACTTGTAATTTGCAAGAATCATATTAAACTGGTTTGACAAGGCATCTTAGTCATAAATCTGTATTGACCAACATTGTGTGTGTCATACTATCTACTTAGTAGTGAAATACTATATAAGTCATTACAGTATTTTTTTTCTGGCATTGTCGTTGACTTGACAGACAGATGTCCTAGCCATCTCACTAATGTTTTTAGAAGGTTGTCACAACATTTGCCTTCTTCCTTGTCCTGTGGAGTTTCCTTGGTATTTCAAGACATACTGAAGATGAATGTTAATGGTCCAATGAGATACTCTCTCCATAATCGCTCTCTTTAGAGTAGAAAACTGCTCTAAAACTCTTCAATACAGTTTATATGAACATGCTAATTTTCAAGTTGTCATTCAGTTGTCATTCAGCGTAGTCCTTAGTTACTGTTGAAGTGGAAAGTATTTCTCCACCAGGCAGTAGGACGTCAGACTTTTTTTTTTTTTTTTGCAAATGCAGAATGGAAATAGTAATCAGATGTGTCTTTTCTGCCCTCTTATTAACAGTTCCACTGTGCCTATTTGGTAAAAGAACAAGATTATTGCGAGGCTTCTGTTTATTCTTCATGTACCTTAAAACCTATTTTTTAGTCTCTGAGACATTTTGTTAATTCTTTTACTTCCATTGTAATTTTCTTTCACTTCCTAATATACATTACCTACTCACAGGTATGCATTTTCTTAGTCGTCCATATTTTTGTGTGTTGAGGGTTTCTTACAGTTCCTTATGCTTCCATTCTTATCTAGGCTTTATCCCAGCATAGCATTAAGATTTCTTTTTGCTGACTTAGTCTTTTTAAATAGTTCTCAGGTCTTGGTTGTCTATTACATTTCTGTCCTGGCTGACATGATTCATATTTAGAATAGACCTTACCTATTTAAAACTGATTTGTTCTCATGGCATATAACAAATTGTTACTAGGTTATGATCCACCTTCCCCTGAATGGTTAATTATGTTTTGTGCTCAAATCAATTCCTTCGTGTCAAGTTGAGGTTTAATATAAATTGTTAATAATATAAATACCCTGTGAATTAGGTATTTCAAGGTCATTTTAATGCTGGCAGGCTGAGATCTCCAGTAGTTTAGTTAGTCTTCCAGATGGATAATGTGGCTTTCTTTCTCCTCAGAGGATTATTGATTGCTTTTTAAGGAGCTGGTTATCTTATTCTCTGGAGTGACTGTTGTAGCAGACTTCACCCACTGTCCTATTTTATGCTTTATCTGCTAGTTCATTAATCTGTCAGCATGTAAGACTCTGATTTGGAGCTGTCAGAGACATAGAAAAACATAAGGCAATTTGAAGCACAGAAACTGCACTGTATCCTTTCTTTTGTCTGCTAGATGAGAGATCTCAGAATTTTTTCTGTTGAATTTCAGTAAAACCAACTGAATAAGATTTATGCTTATTAACAAGTCATATCAGATCCTCTTGTTCATTTCTAGCACCAAGGTAAGAATTTCTTCCCCTCATATCTGTTGGTGTCTTGATTAATTTTTTGACACCTTTGTTTTGCACTGAAGATGTACTCAAATACTTCTTTCCTCTACCCCTTTTGCTACTGGCTTCAAGTCTTAGTTTCTTCCAGTGCTTCCTCCTCTGGGAACTCTGAAGGCCTCTATAATCGTTCCTTCACCGTTGCGAGCAGTTATATATTCCTCTGACCAACCCTTTCTCTGAAAAGTCTACAAGTTTTTGGCCTTTGCTTACAGTCCCAGATCACAAGAGAGTGAAAGTCTCAGTTAGCAGGTGTGTGCCTGGGTCTGCAAGCTGGCTCTGGTCAGACAGGAGAATGAAATAGCAGACACCTCCTGCTCCTTCTGCTTCTATCCAGCAGCAGCAGCTCTCTTTCCTAGTCAAAGACATAAATGAAAAGGAAATCTCCTCTTCATGTAAAAAGTACTTTTTTTTTTTTGTTGTTTCCATGAAAAGTCTATTCATCCATGATATTCTTTCCCCTGTGGAAGAAGAGATAGGAAAGAGCTCTCAAGCATCGACTATTTGAACCACAGGTTTTTGTTAGGAGACCTTAGTGATTGAATGCAGTTCTCCTCAGTGAAGGTGATGGCTGAAGCTGAGACCATCCTCTTTTGCATCTCTTCTCCTTTCTCATAATACATCAGCCTACTCCTGATGGCCTGCTTAGAAGAGTGAAGCTTGCAGCAGGTGTTTCCCATCTACTTTTCAGATTACTAACCCTTCCTTTTACCCATTGCATGTAGAGGTTTGTTTCATATGTTGGCAGCTATCATGTGAACATAATGTACATGAGCAGCTTGCCATCAGTGGTTAGCAAGGCAGAAATGCTGCACTTAAAAGAACAGAATTCATAGGTGGTGGTGAGGGAGCTGCACTTAGTGAGGAAAAATATCAATCTCCCTTGCTGAGACAGTCCACTTAGTACAAATATATAGTGAAGGTGGGTTCTGCTAGAAACAGCATACACCTGGAGGATTGTTACCTGTGGCAAACTTGCTTGGTAAGTGTCCCACGTCACTCCAAAGCACAATTATTTCCTGGGCAGACATTGCATGGCATGGTTTATGATTAATACAATAGGTGTGATTAATATTTTTGAAATCTTTGCATTAACAGTGTGAGCTTTCAAGAGTGTTAGTATTTTGTATGTCAGTCAAGTAGTTTATTCTTTTCAAATTGCTTTCATGCTTTAAATTAAAGGAATAATTACTAGGGATTAGAAAGAGCAGAGAACAGAGCACTAAGAATTCTTGGTTTATTCTCAGTCATGACTTGGACAAGTCATTTGGGCATCCCTTTAGAAAGCAGCTGTGAGCATCAACTTTAGGGTGGTCAAACATGTTGGAAGATAGCACAAAGGTCCTAGTCTGAGAACTTAGTAATGAAAGGCCCTAAACCAAGGGGACCATTCTGAGAATCAAAAACTTAACCAAGCTGTGTCTGTGGGCAAATCCCTGAGTCTGTGGCTCAGTAGTATGTGATGAGACTCAGCAAGCACCAATAATGACTCAGTCCTTTCCTATATACCTTTGAAATGCTACAGCATTATTGTTTCAAAATGTCCTTCATGCTAATAGTAACAGAGTTGCCAAGTAGTCTGACTGTGTTTACTGTTTTTCAAATTGTCTCCTATCCAACTTTTTTCATTCTCTGTTGTTAAGGAAAAAAAAAAATAAAAAAAAATTAAAAGTTCTGTACAAATGTATCGGTCACTGCATCATGAGATTTATATTATTCCATGAGTTTGCTGTGTGGAGAAAGGACTGTGGGCTGTCACTTCAGCAGGATATTTGAAACCAGATTCTCTCCAGCAGCGGCTGCCATTCTGTCTACAGTGTATTTCTTGCGTGTCAGAAATGCAGCACCAGAGCACTTGCTGTTTATGTCTCACCCATTTGTTCTGTATTTCTTTTGTTTTTGTTTCTTCCTTTACCACAGAACAGCAAAAAAGGCTTAGTAGCCTGGCAGGTATGATGTGAAAGGTCTGCTACCCCCCAACTGCTGCCTCTGCTTGAAGCAAAGCTGCTGCTTTGTTAGCTTGTGGAGTACCTTCAGCAAACACACTTCCCAAGAACTGCAAAGGAATTAGTATAAATATTTGTCATGGCTTAGTCCAGGTCACTGAATGTTTCATTTCAGTCTTTTCTCCTAATGCTACCTGTGTGGCCACATGTTAATATACTGAAACCCTAAACTATTTGTCTGTTCTTCCTAAGTCATAAGATTTACATACAGTTTGATTGTTCTGATTGACTTCTGGGGCTGCCTTTAGGTTTATTCTTTTGGGGCATACTCTCAAGTTTCTTTACACAGCTGTTAGTCTTGCTTGTGGTAAGGAGAGAGGAAGAGAAATAAAAATCAGTATTTGCATGACTCCAAGAGCAGAAGTATTTGTGCCAGATGTCAAGAAATAGATGATAAAATTGTAGTGTGCAAGTACACACGTGTGCTGCCACACTTCTCTCCCCAGGCAGCTCTCTGCTCTTGCAACATGTGTGAGAGTGTCCTTGCAAGAAGAACAAGTTGTTCTCCTGGTCATCTTTCCCTTCCTGCACCCCAAAATGAAGTAACTCAGTCCAATGTTCCTATAACACTCACACCATATTGTGCACTGCTTACCCATATCGTTATTCTTTGCTTATAGCCATGGAGGGGTAAATGGAGAGACGAGCAAGAAGAGTGTCACAGATAGTGCCCAAGCACTTCAAATATCACAAATAGAAGCACAGAGAAGCCAATACTGCGTGGTCTTGCTCTGCTGCATGGGCCCTGGACTAGTGGAGTGTGCCCTGTAAGGAGAGCATCTGCCCATGAGGCAGCTGCTGACCTGGTCAAACTTCATCCACCTGGTTCCTCGGCTGTGACACCAGCCTGTCCCTCCTCTCCTCTGCCACCCTGCTGTGGTGACAGGCTGCATAACAGCTCCTTACTGTAGGTGGTGTCATCAGACACCACTCAGCTGCAAGTTTAATGCTTGGCTCCAAGTTCGGACAGAGGTTTCCTGTTGGTTTTCTGTTTTGCAAGCTGTTTCCCTTAATTATCAGGAACTCCTTTCATTTCTGAACTAGAGATAGCCACAGAGCAGTGTTACAGCCCAAATGATCCTCAGTCTGGAAGATTGAAGCACCTTGTGGCACAGCTAGGTCTGCACCTACTCTTGGTGTACCAAAACAATCACATAAAGCTGCTGGCTGACACCTCTCCCCCTGCTTTTTATGTTCTGTTGGTTACAGCAGTAAAACTCTCTTGCTGTGCAACCTTATATTGCTGCTGCTCTTGCAAAAGGATGGCCCAGGTGCCATGGAGTGTGCTGAATGGTGCAGTCTGGTTATTTGGGTGATTACGTACCAGATTTGGCTCTCTGATTTTTAAGTACTTCAAATCCTGGTGTGTACCTCTGTAAACTCTTTTGAAATCATTGGAGCTGCATGGCAAATAAGTCAGTGTGAAGTCCAGCTGTTATTCTCTAAGTTGTAGAGTATTGTAGGAAGCTGTGGTGAAAGATAGATGTCTGTTTAGTTCCTTCCTCTGCAAAGATGCTGGTGCAGCAGGTGTCTATGTTTGCAGTATCAGCTGAGCAGCCAAACTGGACCAGCATCTAATCTGACCCTCTTGGTAGAGTCCTGTGGACCTAGGAAGTACTTGCCTGGCAGGGTGCACAGGGAGGGCTTGACCTAATACAACTCAGGCTGTCAGAACAGGCTTTTCCTGCCTTCAGGGTTGTCAGTACAGCACCTTCAACCAGTTCTAAGTGGACTCAAAAAATTTTTGGAAACTCTTTTAAAATACATTACACTGGCTGATAGGTTTTTACCCTGGCTATGCCATGCTAGATAGCTCCCAAACCTTCTCATGTTTAATATTATAAGATAGAAACTCATGGTTGGGAGATGGTTGGCACAGGCCAGATGGTGGGTTTTGTTTTTGCTAAATCATCAAAATAAAGATTTTGCTTAGATCATGGCTGTGGCACTGGGACATCGTGATACATCTACCCTGTTGTTTATGTTTATATTAGGTATTTCAAATATTATCATTGTCGTTTCTGATGGGATCTACCTGACAAGCAGCCAACCACTTTTCCTGTGCAGGGAGCTAGAGAATGAAAGAGAAACAATATATATTTACCAATCCTGTCAGAGAAGGTCAATGACATTGAATTCTAAAGGTTAAAGCCTGCAGAAAATAATTAGTTTTCTAGACCAGAAGCTCAGAACTTGTAACATAAGCAGTGACAATGATACGTAATAGAAAAGCTGTGACCTTTCCTTAAGTTTGCATCCTCTCCTCATCCACATCCAAAAACCTGCTTACTTTTTGTCTTCAAGGTCATGGAAGAATGGTCTAGATTCAGTTTCTCTTTCTATGCTCTGTTTCTAGAGTTTTATTAAGTTCAGTAACGGAAATGGACCAAATATTTCCTAAAAATGGAGAGCCCTGTGCACCAAGGGACATGAAAGGACCGAAAGACTGTATACATATTCACAGGGAGGGGAAATAGGATGAAAATGCTAAACAAGGATTTCATAGATGCTTTTCCCCATTTTGAACATTTACAAACATTATTTCATTTTTCCTTAAAGAGGAGGAAGGCCTAAATTTTGATGGTAATTTCAAACCAACTACTCAAACACAAATCTTTCATGTACTAAGTTTCACAGGGCAGAATTGTGTTTGCTCAAGGTACCAATGGACCAATGCTTTGTTATGCATGAGTCTTTTCTCTGCTAACTGCCCCTTTCAGATTTCTGCACATTTAATGGCTTTGGGCAGTATGGTGATGTGCATGTGAATAAACATTTCTCTCTCTATCTCTATTTTTAATGCATGCAGTGATGTAAAAAGAATATGACTTGGCAAAGTCTTGATGAGGCAGACTCTAAAATCACAGATGTTTCATCTCCACAAAATCCACAGAAAACCCTTGATAGAGCCTAAGGGTTGTTGTGCTGCATCTCTCCAGAGCATAGTAGAGCTTCAGAGCAACCTGAGCTCCCTTAGTTCTTTGGTCAGTGGTGGTAGTGGTGTGCCTACTGCTACATGTGGGTGTCAGTTGGGCAGTGTCAAGGAATTCCAGGTAGAAGCAAGGTGACCTGGAGCAAGTAGTTGTCTCCTGCCATCTTTATGCAAACTCATGTGCAAGAGGAATCATATATAGCCTTAAATAACGGTGGAATTTGTTATTTACTGGTTAGGGCACAGAGATGATTTGGAAGCATCATATATGACTGTGATGAATGGGATTGTCAGACAGGTGAGTGCAAGCTGTTAAAAAGTAGTGCCCCACTACCATGTAGGATGCTCCATTAGATTGAAATCACCAACAGAAAAAGATGTCTGGGAGACTGTATCATGGATGTTTTTCGATGAAGAATGAGATTGCAGAGTCGCTGATTAGTCAAAGCTACCTGAGAAATGCTAGCCTGCTTTTGTTGACGTCAAACATTTTCTTGGTAGATTTCTTTTAGTTCAGGCGCTAGACACAGCTAGCAGTGACAGAGTCTGTCTCATCAACTACTTGCTAGGATTTTTGCCTTAAAAAGAGTGGAATATGGTGATGTGGTGAAATGCTGGGATGAGATAAGAATCCCTCATTGTCATTTCCAGATTCAGTGCCGGACAGACTAGTTTCTGATAAAGTTGACTCAGCACTCATACGGGACAAGCCAGCTCAGGAGCCAGTACCGAGTGAGAAGAGGACAATGGAGGAGAAGAGAAGCATTGGCAAGAGCCCTCAGCAAATGGCTGATACATCTGTCGATGATATTGGTATTCCACTGAGGGTAAGACAACACTGAGCATGTGGTAGATGCACAAAACTTGGGGCAGATTCTGCCTACCTTAGGACTTAGGTAGGCTCAGAGACTGTAGAGACTTAAGGGATGATAGAATTCTAGTTCTAATGTATTTTATTATGAATGCTTCCATTTGCTATCAGTGACCTGTTTCAGCTGCCTCATAAGAAAAAAAATTAAAAATTAATATATCTTTTCATCATATTTGAAAATACAGCAGCTAAGGCAGAGTTTTGTCTTATTCTAGCCATTTAAAAGGCAAATATATCTTTTATATGACATGTTTAATTTTATTCAGTGTTCAGGGGAAACTATCATTACAGGAATTATTAACCTCTTCTTACAACTAGTGTTTAGAGTGACTTGAACACTAAGGTTTCTGACTGTCCATTGAATACTTAGGAAAACAGTACATAAGATTAAAATAGGGTGTGTACTTTTAGATGTCAAATCAGATTAGTATGCAAAACCTTCCACACAATCTACAGTTCTACGTAGTTTACAACCTACCTCTGCAAAGCTTGCAAATTATGAGTAACTTGAGTGAAGCCTGTAGCTTCATTACATATGAAATTATATATCTGAGTGAAATCACTCATATTTCAAAGTATTAATTTCATATAATAGAGTGTCAACCTTTTCCATTGCTGGAAAGCTGGTGGAATTCATGGTTGTGATTATTTATGTGTATATTTGTTTTTCCAATAGAATACAGACAGATCGAAGGACTGGTACAAGACAATGTTCAAACAGATCCACAAGCTAAATAGAGGTACTGTAACACAGATGTTTTTTATTTACTTCAGAAGACCACATTGATAACACTTTGTTTCATTCATGTGAAGATTTGTACTGCAGGTTACGTAAAAGCATTTTATGTTCACTAGTGTTTGCTCTGCACCGCAGAACTCAGCCAATGTATTTGAAATATCTGAAGTCAAAGGTGAGAGAACAGTAAAGTCCAAAGAAAGGTCTGAATTGTTCTGAAAGGTGAACTGGTCTCATGAAATCAAGAGTACTGAGATCAGAAAGCTGCTAATATTTTCATACTTAGAGAGAGTAGATCCCTGAACTCCAGTTTTAGCAGGTAACTCCACTTTTAAAGGACAGTAGGTTATCACTGAAACTAGGCTATGCATAAGAAAAAAACTTTTTGCACTGTAAAGCTTTAGTACTTGCATAATGAAGCTTGATTTGGAACTCACTGAGACCAGTGGAAAGGTTTTAGTTGATCTTTGGTGAGTTCAGAATCTGAACTCTGCTTCTTCAAAACCTCAAATTTTCTCCTTTCAAAACCTTAAAGTTCTGGTGAGCACTTGCACACTTTGTAGGGGATCCCCTACTTCGGGGCACGTTTGTGCCTGGCTGCTGATAAATACATTTATGTTCTTTCTTCTGTGTGAGAAATGGCTGCAGTAACATTTGCAAACTTTGAACCCTCTGAACAGCCTGATGTGGAGGCAAAAATGCAATTCAGAACTGCACTTACATAATAAAACATAGAGCATGCGAAACTGGAGCTGTATTTGCTGCTGCAGGTGCTGTCATGATGGGCTTTTTGCATAGATAGATGCTGTGTTGTATTAGATGGAATGAAAAAGAGTTAAACTGTTCCTAATCCCAGTGCTCTTAACAGAGGTTCTTCAGCTCAGGGCACAGGCCGTGCTTCAGAAGGAGGAGATTGAGTTCAGTCCGCTCAGTTTCCAGGATCTCTCGCAGGGCCCACACATGCAAGGCAGCAACAAGCAAAGAGGCATCTAAGTTGTGTCATGGTAGAACATCAGCACGAGAGGGACTGTTCAGCAGTCAGCTTGTATGGATTCTTGTCTCGCCCTTCTTCCCCTTTAAATCTGTCCTCTCTGTTCTTTTTTGCAAATTACGTTCCTCTCCTTAGACACTCCTGAAGAAAACCCTTATTGCCCTACCTACATATTTCCTGAACTTCCTGAAATCCAGCAAAAAAATGAAGGTACCAGAAGTTTAGTCAGAGTATCTGTTGTCTTGTGCTTTGAGTTAACTGTACTATAGCACCCTAATAGTAACTAGATTCAGATTCTAGATTTCTGTTACCCATGTTTTCCACTGGCTGGAAATTCAGTTATGCCCAGTATACCTTCATGTGTGATGCATAAAATAACTAAGTCTTTGCTAATCCATTAATCTTTTTTTAAAGTATGATGCCATTTACTTTAGTGTTATTAAAGTAGGCAATAAAATCATATGGTGATAGGAAATTGGGGGATGAAGCAGAACCTCCACTTCACTGTGGATAGTCTCAAAATCCACTGCTTTTCTCTGCTGCAGAAGACAATCCTTATTCTCCTACATACCAGTTTCCTGCGTCTACTCCTAGTCCTATCTCTGAAGGTAATAATAAAGGACCATATATATTTTTCTGCACAAATGCTGCCTTATCCATTTGTTTTCTTCCTAGAGTTTTTCTAGTTGCTGAGCATTATGCTGCCTCATAATGATTTGCTGCACTCTAAGCATTGCCTTGACTGTATGATGCCTTTTTGGTTTTGCAGTGCTCCTCTGGCTTTTTAACTAGTGTTTGACTAATGCTACAGTCTTGGGGTTTGCTTGGTTTTATGTGCTTATCAGTTATATTTAGCCATGTGTGTGCAGTGATTATTTAACATGCCTAGAATGCTGACTTACATGTAAAGTTGTGATTTAACTAAGATTTCTCCCACTACCCTTTCAGATCAATAAATTACTTCTGGTTTTAATATTAACACAATATTAGGGCCAGACCCAAAATGCTGCTGAAGGCTACTGGTAAAAGCTGCTTGCTTCAGTGTGTTTTGGATGAGTCCCTCAATGTAGTCTTTTAAATATAATTTGGTAACATAGGTTCAGGGCTGGCCTTAGGTACATTTGGCATATCTAGGCAAGGACAGAGTTTGACAGTCTCATCAGCACATCTTGCAACTTGAAATAACAGTCTTTACCTTATGTTTTTCCTGTGCTCAGCAGATTCCTTTAAATTTCAAGTACAAACCAGAATCCTTTCTAGTCATGTTTCAAGGATGGTGAAGTAGCATCTATTGCAGTGATAATCATGTAACTGTGTGCATATACATGACAATGCTTATATTTGAGAAACACTGGAATCAGCTGCACACATTGGACATACAGACATTTCCTGATTGGGAAATTTTTGTTGGTGACAGCTTTATTGACTTGGTGCTCGAGTGTCACTTTAGATCCTGCAGTTTAGACTGTGCCTCAAGCCAGCCCTGGTGAGACTATTAATTAACCATTTAATTCAATGTTTATTTTAAATGTATGGTGGGTACTATGTAAGAAGAAAACATACAATGGAGGTTCTAGCTGAGATGCCAAAAGATGACTAGGAGATGTAAGGTGCATTTCGCTGTTAAAATGAACGTGGACTACTGTCATACAGGTATCTAAAGATACTAGCTCATTTCTTGGTGAAACCTGTAGGTGAAGAGTCCTATCTTGCAAATCTTAATGAAGTTTGAATTATTTTCTATTGGCAGAATGGTATGAGGGTATGGATGACATAGTCTCAATAACCAATCGATAAAGGAATTTTACAGAGCTTTGCTTTTCTTGTTTGTAATTAAGTTTGAAAATCCATTTTGTTCTTGTCTGAACTAACGTGGTTTGCAAAACCAATGATGATAATGTATTAAGAGTCTGGTTTCTCATTAATGTCTCCTATGCACTTATGGATGTGCATATGTAAGTAATTTGCTGGTTTAGGGAGTTGAAATTTTACTGAACCAAACACTTGATTTTAATTCTCAGTGCATTGGGAAATGTTTCTCTAATATTTGCTTGGATTCTTTCCTTGAAAAGGAATTTGAAATATCTGTAGATGGGTTGGTGTGCATGTTTCATATTTAGAGAACATTTCAAAGTTATATACTCAATGGCAAAGTGTTTATACAGAGATGGGTCAAAGCCTCAATTTCGTAACAATTAGCGTCAGAGTTTTTTGCTTTGGATTGAAGCATAGGATCTCCTAGAAACATCAAGATTTGGGCTCTCCTTTAAAATACCTTTAGAGTCTCTAGAAACCTAGAGTATATGGCCAACCAATGAAAAAAAAAACAAACAACAAACCACCACCCTGCAGAGTCTCTAGGAACTACAGGAGAACAGCCTTTTCTCACTAAAAGAGTCAGATTTTGAAATTATAAATTGGTGTTATCCTGTTCCATTAAGGAAGTTCCCACAGATAGAATGCAGTTCTGAGAGCCAGGAGATCTTGTTTTAATGCTCATCTCCAATTTACTCTTTAATCTTTATCAAGTCGTTCCAGATATCTGTGTTTCAGTACTCCTTGCTGTAAAAAGAGAAGAAATGTAGATACTCTTCATATGGTACTCGAAGAAACAAAATGTGTCTGTTCTCCTTTATTAATGTAGATATTAGAATATTAGCCACTGGAAAATAACACTTATCTGAAGTGAATTTTTATTGAGTGATTTTCCTGTCTGAATGATGAGCTATAATGAATGTTGATATTTCTCTTCAAGTAAATAAATCAATTTTTTCATTGATCACCAACACTAAATAAGACTATGAGGTAAATAGATGTGAAGGTAGTTTTAGAAATTTGGTCATTTGTATTTGTAGGGACTGAGAGTTTTGTGATTTACCAAGTATTTTGCTATCTGAATAAACCCATCTTCTATATAGGAATACCAGTCAATTTGTCAACAATTCAGTGTAATAACATTGAATAAATAAATATTTGTTGGCTGTCATTTAGGTTTAAAATATACAAATTGGCCTGAAAATTGACCTTTGCTTTTTTTAACCTGAAAATTATAATAAGCACACCAGAGTCAATAACCATCTGTTTGGAACTTAAACATTCTAACTCATTCACCAAGAGAACTCAGCAGAGTGGCTAAAAGTTAAGACTTCTTTGAGTGTTCCTGAAAGGCTTGATTAAGGCTTGGAGTGCAATTTCAGATCAGCTCTGTTAGCCAGATTGTTTTTTCCAGTTGATGAGATTGACTGTAGCAGCTGATTGATATCCTGCTTGAGAGAAGAGCTGGAACTGGTTTCAATCTATTGATTGACATCACTAAATTCACATAACACTTTTTTAGTAAGTTCTTTTCTTATCTACCTTATTCTAGCTTCATCTGTTTTGTTTTTCTTTTTATCTCTGTCACTTTTAGGGGTCTCTTCACAGAGGTATTAATAGTACCTTTGCTCACAGTTCTCTTTGCAGTAATTGCATTGTACTTTCCTGCATTTTTGCCTTGGAAGTCCTGTAGATGGTTCATATACACATCCCTGTAAGTTTGAACCCTCATCAACAGAGAAAGGTGATAGGCTTGTGGGTCTGATTTCCAGGTCTGGTCCCAACTTCTCCTGCTACCTCCTGCAATTCATTGAAGATTCATTCTAAAGCCTGTTGAAGATGGTGGAAAGATGCCACTAAGTATCAAGTTAAAGTCTCTCTGGCTGTGGAGTGGGGGATGGTAATGCTGCCATCCTCCCACCTTGTTTTGGGGCACATTTGCCTTGTGCACTACAGTTCATGTTATCTTTGAATAAGACAGTACATGGTTCCACAACTCAAGGCAGCAGTTGTGTCCTGGGAACGACAGTTGCTGTGTTTGTGCAGTATAACACTTTCACTGTCAAAGAGAGAATGTTGTTCAGCTTGGGGGCCAGACCACGCCACTCAGTTGTAATGATTGCCATCACTATCTCTTTTAGAGCTACTTTAATATCTCTATTGCATTCTATAGATGTATGTTTCCTATTTAAAAAGTAAGCTCTTCCTAACAAGGACAGTCTCTTGGTGCAAGTATACATGTGTGTGTCATGTCAGGAACATTATCTGTGCTTAAAAGGTAGTCTGAGTCAGTGAACATACTTCAACTTGGTGTGCAAGTTAATACAAGGAAGAGTTCCCAGCAGTTATCATATGTGATTGGGAGAATGACTGCTCAGCTCTATTCCTGTGTCTAGCACCTAATAAATTATTTTAGGCTTATACTATGGCTTTTAGATCCTCTATTTATCTTTCAACTTTTGATAAAATGGACCTAATAACCCTTGCTGTAGAAGAGTTTTGTCATTAAAAGTGATTGTTTTCTAAAGTGCTTTGCGAGCCTGGAGAAAAGTATTAGTGTAAGTAGTACATTAGTATTTATGTCTAATCTAGGAATTATATTTAAATGCAAATTAAACCTCATTGGGATTTTCTTTTTTAGGATCCTTTCCTTGTGGTAAGTATTGTACTTATCACTCAAATTATGGCCAGTGTATTAGTATAAGAAATGGAAAGGGTCTCTGGTGCTTCTTCTTTGGGGCTCTTTCAGCTTACTTGCAAAATGGTTTTGTCTTTCAGATGAAGATTCTGATTCATACTCTCCTCGTTATTCCTATTCTGAGGACAGTAAGTAATTCACATTTCTTGTATGATTTGTCAAACAGAAAGGGCATGTAAAGCATGTATTTATTTGCCTCCTATCCAGTTCACCAATATTCCCGTATTTGATTTATCCTACAGGCAGAAGCCAGCTTTCAGTTCCCCGCTCCAAGAGTGAGACGGACAATATTGATTCAGAGAAGGTTGTTAAGAGGTCTGCCACTCTGCCACTGCCAAACCGTACTTCATCGCTGAAATCAAGCCCAGAAAGGTGACCTGAACTAAGATACACTTGGAACGTTACTCTGAAAGCTGTGAATGGGATGCGTACAGAGATGGAAGCTTTAGATCCACAACTGCAGTTAAACTTTTTTTTGGGAAGTGAAGATGTAGTTTTGGCTCTGACTCTCTTACAAGGCAGCAGTGAACTACTTCATTGTCACAGCCCAGTCCCCCATTTTGTCTGTCTGTTTTTTTACCAGGCTTCACACATTCTGAGTGAGGAGTGTCTCCCTGGATGTCATGCCTACACAGTGCCTTCCACAGAGGCACAGTGGAAACTCTTGGCTCAGTGTGACACTGTAAAAGCACTTCAGAATGCAAGCAAGTAGAATAATTGTGGAGAAGCAAAATTCAGATTTATGTTGAGCCTTGGTAAAAGTTTTGTTACATTTTTCATTTCTGAGGAGTCCCACCCATATGAACTTTATTGGAAGGAGTTTCTAGTTTGCAGTGTCATTTCTGATCTTTCAAGATTACTTCCCTTCTTGTTTTTTGCTTTATTACCATGTATTTTAACAGTAATTTTTACTGTTACTCTTTGTAACAGTAATGAATGTGTTTACCAAATGCAGGGAAAGCTGAAGGAGCAATGAATATTTTATGTCCTGCTGAATTCTCCCAGCTCTTGAGCTGCTCCTCCCTCCCTCACGAACTTCCACGTGCTCTTAATGTTTTTCATTTGCTGCCTCAAATGAGCAATGCAATATAATTTGAGATTGCTAATTCAGTGAGTATCTCAGGCCACCAGATCAGGAGACAAAGTTTGCTGGCAGAACATGTCTTCCTTATGCAGGAATTGAAGGCATAGTACTTAGGCCATTTTAGAAAACTTGTGCAAGTGAAAGGATTACAATAATTAGTACTTCCTACTATCTAGTGACAAAACAGTGTTTCAAGAGGAAGAAGTTTCTCTGCGGTTGGAAACTTAAGCAGTCAAATTTATTCTAGACATCAAAGATGTTGAAATTTGTACACTGTTTGTAGGCCAGTCATTTTGGCTGCTGTCTTTAAAAAAAAAAAAAAACAACAAAAACAACAAAACCTAAATTGATTACCTCTGTCTCTCCTAAGCCAGTGGATAGAGTTTGGGCAACTCAATGGTTGTTCCTGTCCTAAACCAGATCAGTAATGTAAGTGGGAGGAAACCTGGAGCAGCAGTTTTAGTTCAGTGCCTCAATTTTGGTGAATGCTAGGTGAGGTGGATCCATATACAACATTGCCCATCAAAGGGAACATATCAAGAGCAAGATCAGAATTAGTTTACTTGTTTAAATGGCCTGATTTCTGGGCTTTTTGGGGGGCATTGGTTATTCTGCATGAGGTGTTTGAATACATTACATTTCAGAGGATCTGGACATTGTAGGATATGGACGCTGGATGCTTTGTGATTACTGTTGTCAGAACGGTGCCAATGTGGACAATGCACAAAATTATAGTGGTTTGATAGTCAACTGACTGTTCTTAGCCACCTTTAAATATACTAGAATGAGATGATTCATTAAGTCTCTAGAAAAGACCCGCTCTTGAACCCCAGAGTGCACCTAGAATCCGGAGCAGTTAGTGGTCATGTAATGTGATGTGGCTAAAATGAAGAAGTTTAACAAAAGAGCTTTAATCTGAATTCTGATCAGAGTTTGGATATGTTCATATTTGTGGGCTTCGTTGAAGCCCATCACTAAGCTATTTCCAATCAGGAAAGATACAGAAGTCTGGAAGTTTATTGAAAGTACTTGGAAGAAACCCCCTCTGTTCCAGCAGTTTCAGCACTTGAGCTGTATCAAACTGCCTGCTACAGATAAACAAATACATGCCTGGAGCCCTGTCTGAACTGTTTCTTTTGCAGCAGGCTGCTTTCTTAGGTTAGAAAAAGTTCCCTGATTAAACTACGATTAATGGGGAAAGGCACTTGTCAAAAAGAAGTTCTTGTCTCCATGGAAACCACAGTGGTTTGGATGAATTGATCTTTCTTTCCTCAGGACTGACTGGGAGCCTCCAGACAAGAAGGTGGACACCAGAAAATACCGTGCTGAGCCCAGGAGCATTTATGATTATCAGCCAGGGAAGTCTTCAGTTCTGAACAATGAAAAGATGGTAATGTTTGTTTTATCCTAGTTTGTGGCTTTATCCTGTGATTGTAAAATATCCCCCAAGTGCTTGACCAGTTTCATTTGGATAGGAATTCTTATGCTTACATTGCAGTGCTCACGTGATGTATTTCCTGTATATTTTGTTTTGAAAACTGTTTTGCATAACTTCCTAACATTTTTGTTCTCTATAAAGCAAGGTCCAGGGGGATTGAGAGACTTCTTTCCTTTTGGACGTGTTGTTTTCTGTGTTAAGTATGGATCACTAACCCTAGTTTTTAATCCATGTTTGACACTGTGACCTGTTTAGCAGCTGTTTTGCCAGCTGTAATTTTTCTAGGGCACAGCATTAGTTGATGCAGGAGGGTTGAAGGCATTATGCAACAAAGCAGGGTGGTTCAGTTTATATGTGCCTCTGATGCTTTAAACACCAAAGGAGTAATTTTTAGAGTGCCTGTAATGTGCCTTCAGGGATGCCTCTGAGGCACATTGGGACATGGTCATCTCCCCTCCACTTCTGTGGCAGGGGTGGCAGAACTGAATGTGAGCTGGCTCCCCAGCTACACCAGTGTGTAACCTAGAGTATTAAGTGAGCTGTTACCAATTTCAGTTTGAATTTGTAAGTAATGCTGTGAATTGTGACAGCTAGGAGACATACAAAAGTCTTGTTCTGCAGCCTTGGCTGAGAACACTTGACAAGGAACAGGGCAGAGAGGTGGTGCTAACCTCGTCAGCCAGTCCTGTGTAAATCACCACAGCTCACTTAAGGTGTCCTTCAGTGGTACAAGTGTGACACTCTAAACACTAGAAAACACTGAATGAGATTACTAGTGAGTAGCCAGTTTGGTACATAAAGATGTAATTGTTGTTCTAGATAAACATTAGTTTGAAGGATTCAATTAGAAGTGCTTATTGCATGTGAGATTCCAAATGTACACTGGACTTTGAGCCTTAACAGCTCAGGCATTAGTCCATGCATGCAGTAGGTAAAGGAATGCTTCTGAAAAACCTGCCACAGATTTTACACAAGAGTGAACAGCAGTTTCAATCAATATAAACGTAAGAACCAAGTCTGATCTGGAACCTGATGTTTCTCCTTAGTATTTTGGTGGGTTTTCTTTTTTCCTTCCAAGTGCAATAAAGGTCCATCACTTTTTGAAGATCCTGCAACCACCATTTTTTAACATCTGTGTCCCTTCATTGACTTCAACAAAGTTGCTTCTGATAGAACCATGATCGTAGTGCCTACTGAAATGGGCAATGGATGACTCTCTTGATCCTACTGGGCATTGGCTCAGCCCATTAGAGAAGTGCCAGTGAGAAGTGGTTTGAACATGGTATGATAACTCCATTCTCCTGCAGTCTATCCTGGAACAAGATTTCTGCTGACTTAAGTGGCAATTTTGTCTCACAGTAAACAGCCAAGATTAAACCTTGTGGCAAAAGGCCTGCTTCATCTGTGTATTTAAGCCTTTGTAAAAGGTCTGTCATCACCAGTGGCATATCAGCGGCATCACATGTTTAGACTTCATCAGGTACTTAATTGAGCTGCTGAATCGGAGTCTAAAAGCCACAAGCAGGAATATCATCAGCATAATTGAGAAAAGTTATACAGAGCTCATCAAAGACAAAAAGAATGTGATAGATGTGTTACTCTGAGTGTAATTTTTTGAGTTTTAATTTCAAGCCATATATCACCGAAGAAAGAAGGTCTTGAAATAGTGGCTCCATGGTCTCCATCAGTTTAACTAAATACAACAGTAACACAGTGGTTAGCAACTAGATCTTTTAAGGAGGCTGCAGGAGATTTGTCGATCAGAAACCCGATTCAAAACAATTTCAGAGCAATGAAGAGCCTCCCATTGATGTCAGTGGGCTTTTTTTTAATGTAAAGACAGTTATATAACAAGATGAGTGCTTCTAGTTAGAGTCCAGTAAAGAAAAATATGGAGGCATTGCTTCTATTGTGCCTTTAAGAAATAGTCAAATCTTTCTCCAGGCCATTGAAGATCAAACATAATGTAACCATTTATCTTTCAGACTGAAGCACTGCCCCTCTTTCAGCATCAGTCTTGAGTTTTTGTCCTAGAGCTTTTCTTGTGGTGCCTAGTGTCGAAGTCTGGGACATCAAGCAAAGCCCAGCACTGTTGGGAACTCCCTCCTGCCTCTGTAACCCCATCACAGGAGGATTTGTATCAGGACACTTCGGCTGTCTGTGCATGTGTGTAGCTCATTGCTTGTGATCAAGCACTTGGGATCACACTGGCATATCAGACATAATGTATTTTATATTTTTAGTGCTCTGAAATCCATTGTGTATAAGACTGGGTACACTGAAATGCAAGAGTTAGCTAGATGTCTTTTGGGGAGTGGCACCTCATAATCCTCAGTAGTGGACTTTATTCTCTTGTCTCACCAGTAGTGTTTTTAAACAGCTACAACTATTACAGCTTTTTTTGTTTCATTAAAAGAGTTTGTATGAACAAAAGGGAATTTCCTTTTCAACTGTACTGTTTTCTGTCCTGTCTGGTTTTCCTTCATTGTAGCTTTGTCTGATTCTCTAACATTTATTTGTGAAGAAATAAGTAATATTGTGTCTCTGTACCTTCAGAGATCTTTCAGGGATGTGTTCTCTCTGACTTTTGTCTCCTTTGATTTAGAAAACCACCTTTCACTCTGTTTGCAGTGTATAGAACAGGGTTTCTCACATATTCATGTTCTGTTAAAGATGCAGTATTTGATTCAGGTCTCGCTGAATCTCTTTTTTAACCAAATGAAGATTTTAAAATTTTTTAAAGTACATGCAGCTTTGGACTCGATGGAAGTGTCTGACAGTAGAACTGAGGGACTGGTTGACTCCCAGCTCTTCCACTGAGTCTACCTCTGATGCTGGACAAGCTGCATAATCTCTCTCTGTGTGGGTCTTCTGATCTGTAAAATGCAGTTCATTCATATTCATGTTGCTCACAACGATGCCATTAGGCTTAAATGACGTTTGCAAAGCAGTTCATGGCCTTTGTGAGAGAGGTGCTATAGAAATTCAAAATTATAAGGCCTAAATATCTACATTTTAGAATGGAAACCGTGGGATCTGCATCTCTAACAGTCCCTTTCCGTGTATTCTTTGCATAATGTTATCCTTCTCTTTCTTCCATTCCCCTATCACCAACTCCTTTAGACTCGGGATATAAGCCCAGAAGAGATAGATTTAAAGAATGAACCTTGGTATAAATTCTTTTCGGAATTGGAGTTTGGGAAACCGGTAAGTTTGATAGTTCGATGACCAATGAAGTCGACCTGCCTTTTTTTTTAATGGTTGTCACATCTCTTTGCTAGGTCCTAAACCTGGAACAGCTGCCTTACTTGTTTAAAAATGATTGTTCATAACCTCATCCTGATACTGATGTAAAGCAGCTGTTCTGTGACCACTTCAAGCATTCTGAAGCTATTTACAAACATTCCCCACTTCCAACCATATTGCATCAACAAGGCAATATTTTTTCACACACCACAGTTCAAACTGCATTTTTGTTGTTAATATTAGAAGTAATGGCCTATTCTCATTATTGGAAGTCCTTATTTTCCCTCTGCCTAACAAGATCTAGGATGGCTGATAGGCAAGGAGAATCACTTATTTGTTCCTGGCCTTGGCTTGTAAACTCTAGGTCAGTAATTTCCAGCTATCCATAAATAGATCATGACCCTGTTTCCTGCTCATTTCCTTATGCATGTAGCTGCCCCATTGCCTAAATGGGGTGCATCAGTCTGTGTTGAATAGTCTGTGCCATTCCCTGAAACTAAAGCAGTCTGAGAACAGTGTGCTTTCTTTACAAATGGAGCTGTGTTCCTGTGTGTGTGGGGGGAAAAAAAAAGCCTTGATTTCCCCACTCTGGAAAAAGATGACGCAAAGCTTAATCGTGCAGTAGGACAAAGGACATTTTGATGAAGTGAATACATCAGTGGTCATGGCTACTGGAAAAAAATGTGACTTTAAAGCATTTTATGGCTTGGTTCTTACTGATTAAACACTATTAACTTCATTATTAAATACTGTTTAAGAAGCTACTCTTACTGCACTAGAGGGTCAGTATCAGCCTCTCACAGTTATTCACTATAGTGGTTGTTTCTCCTTTCACCTTGAGGTCAGTTGTCAAATGCCCATGCACACTATTTCTGAGTGCTGCTGAGATTTCCCTGCATGTACAACAAAACAGAAATATGTTTTAAGGTTCAGTACTGACTTCAAATGCAACTGCACATGGACACCAGAGAGCAGGTTTTCTTTAAATCTAGTCTTTGTTCTCACAGAAGTGACAAGAATTCCTCTGCGCAGAGTGTAGCTGTTTGGGTTGGGTGCCCGGTCTGATCACATCATGGAAATAGTATAATTTTTGCTGAAAGACAAACATGTACGGTGGCTGGGTAGTCTGTTCTGTCATAGAAAACTATGTTTTATAGCCATGGACCTTCCATCCTAAGCTAAAGAAGGAGCTTCAGCAGTGTTAACTTCTAGGTAGTAGAAGTCAGGTAAATCCCACCTCACTGAGGCTTTATAGTGATGTCAGTATAAGAATTTAACCCTTTACCAGTTGTCATGGTTTAAGATTTTCACAGAACAAGAAGAAACCTGCTTCTCTTTGCTGCCATATAGTTAATAGTCATTTGTTCTTCCAAGGAATGAACATTTGTCATCTCTATGATCCTTTCAGTTAGTGTAAGTTAATGGAAAATGTGTCAGAGAAAGGAGAACACTTATGCCCTTGGGCCTTTCTAGAAGTGAGGGTATATCTGTTTCTTAGAAGTGTGCATTTGTGCTTTTAGTCATGTGGCTTTGGCTTACCTCAGAAGAGGGCATCTCAGGCTACACCAGTAATCGATCTCTTGCTCAGCAGAGCATCTGTTCTGGTGACAAGTTCCCCTGCCTTGCTCAAGGCACTGTTATTAAGGGCTGCTTTCTTACAGCTTGCCTTGGAATGATATCCCATGTCAACTTGCTGTAGCTCCAGAGCCATGCAACCATGCTCCCTGATCAACTATGCCAGCCCCTGAATGTGATACTCCATAAACGGTGCTTCGGCATTAGGCACTTGAATTGAGGATGCCATCTCAGACTTTTATAGCTAGCAAAGCTCCATCTGAGCTTCATTACCACAGACTTTTTGAGCTTTGCTCACTGGTCATGAGAGCACCAGATTTTTGTGATCAGCTAGTGGCTACGCCTCATGCCTAACCAGAGAGTTTTAACTGATGTTTGCTAGCACCTGGGATTTTTAAAGATTCTCTGTTTGTCCCAGCTTTTTTTCCAGTGCTGGAGATAATGTGTACTTCTACAGGCATGATTTCTCCTGGCTTTCTGACTTTATTTGCAGGTATGTGATGTGGGCAGGAAACACCCTTGGTAAGAGGGAGCACAGGATTCTTGTGAGTCTGTGGGTTTTGCTCTCCAAAGACACCAGAATGACCAGGATGGGTCTTTCCCCATTGAGGAAAGCACATGTGCTTCCTAGGGCAGCTGAAGCAACCTGCTGAACCAGCATCCCAGATGCATTTCTGGGCAGCTCTGTGGACAGGCACATGCCCTGCAGATGGGTAGATCAGTCTCTGTAATATGGATGCTTTTCAGTGTGCTGCTGAGACTGAATCCCCACATACTCACTCCTTTCTCCCTCTGACCTGTGGCTCCACAGCTCCATGGAGCTCATCCATAAAATTTGACATTTGGTCAGTCTAGACTTCGGTTGTCTACCACTGTGATTGCAGGATCACACGCGTGGGCACTTTGTCCCCGCCCTTCCCAAGAAAGCACTGAGTAAGCTCTTTGCTATAAATGGAGAAGCAGGGGGCTGGAAAAAGGGGCACATGTGCTGCCTTCTCACCTCCTTTCCTCCAGTTCCTCCCTCCAAATCTCAAACCTAAATCTGTCCCACACCATTTGCCCCCCTGCAGCTGCTGATATAATGGATAAGAAACAGGTATTTAGTGTTTGCACCCACACAGTGTCTGTCCAAATGTAAAGTGGGACAGATTCAAACAACAGATCCAGGCAGTCTAGAAAGGAATTTGGACCAAGACCCAAGTGTGGTAGCGCAGTCTTGCCTTTGATAGACTGACACTCAGAGGTTCCCTGTCAGTGACTCAGAGATTCTTTAATAATCTAGTCACAGAAGTCAGTATGGACATGTAGGATGATGCTAAGATTGTTAGCCAACAGAGGTTGTTTAGAAACAGCAACTGCTGTATTCTGATTTTACAAAGTAAGAGCATATCTGGTGAAATTAGAATATTAGCATGGCATGGCATTATTATGATAGGAGTGTCAGGACAAAGGTCTTTCACTTTGAATGATCCTCCCTGATATTTACACGTGCATCCAAACAGGAAAATCCTGTTTTGAAATCTACACCTTCACTTATAGGATGAATTTTAAATACCTAGTTCTCAAATTTCTATGTGTCCCACTCTCTCCACCACAAACCACCACAAACCAACCCCCAAACCAGTGAAATAAAAAATAACAACTCTGCATTCTCATTGCCCCACAATGCCACCACTGGAAATTCAGCCATTTGTTCACATGGTATGTATTCATAGTCTGGCGGGGGTGGGAAAGATTCTCCCTTTTCTTTATCAAAGGCCCTTGTATTACCCTTTCTTTTTGAAAAGAAGAACGAGCAAAACAAATGCTTTTTATGACTGTGTTTTTTCCCCGTTTTGTTTTGTTTTGGTTTTGTGTTAAGAATGCTTTTATCACCGGCTGTGGGCTCCCTCTACAGAGTCCAAAATCCCTTAGAGCACACAGCAAAAATTAAAATTTCCTCAAACACTACTGAAAACAGCCCCTCCCAGACTGCATGTATGCTCCCTTTTGCCTCCCATGATCTCTTGATATTTGTGCTATAGCAGATTTATTCCTCTTTCTATCTCTCTTTCTCTGTGGTGTTTGTTGGTTTTTTTTTAATTTCTTTTCAGTGTTGATGCAAAACCCCTATTGTATTCCCCCTCTGTTCTAATCCAGTTTCCATATTCTCTGTGATGTCTTTCCTTATCTTCATTTCCTCATTTCCTTCCTCTGCTTTCCATCAGCCTCCAAAAAAGATTTGGGATTATACTCCTGGAGATTGCTCTATCCTTACTAGAGAGGTTTTTTTGTAGGATTGCTTGGGTTTTGTGTGCTTGTGAGTGATTTTTTTTAATTGGGCTTGAGCTCATTAGCCTAACAATTAAGTAGCTAGTAAATTGATTTAATAAACAATTCCTAAACCATAATCAGCCATAATTTAGAGTGGTGGTTTTGCTATCTTGACTTGCAGTGATAATGATACTAACAGCATATTGCATATTGTTACAGTTTGGGGTTTTTTTTTACAGGTGGGTTATATAACTTTATGATTTGTAGAATTAGATTCTAGCAGGCCTGTGCATCTCTTAATTTTGGATGTTAAATGCCTAAAACTATTTCCTTTGTAATGATTGAAACATGATTAATTACTAGTGAATTTCTATGTATTATCCATACCATCTTTGTCTTTTTTTGATTAAAAAGACTCACTTTTTTTTTTTTTTCAAAATTAACATTCCTTTGGTTCCCCCTAACCCTAAGCATTATTTTCCCATTCTTCTTCTCCTTCTTTAACCAGACTGATCTAGAAAAAGACCTCTACCTCTACCAGACTGAGTTAGAGGCAGATTTAGAAAAAATGGAGAAGCTTTATAAAGCGCCACATAAAAAGCCACAGAAGGTATTTCCTATTCTTTTCATGCTGCCAATCCCTGTTTCCAAACTCTCTGCTCTAATCTATTCACTGCTGGATGATTATTAAATGAGGTTGGGATAAATAATGGTTCTGACCGTTCTGACTGCATGGCTTGCTGTGTCGCTGTCAGAAATAATAGAACATGATGCTGAGAATCCGACTTGAAATCCATTTCATATACAGTGATTTCCTCTTCCCCCAATCCCTTTCAGCTGTCCCCCACCCCAGTCCCTCTTTCGGGTTTTAAGTTCAGTGTCTGCAAAAATCCCTCTCTATTTTTCACATGAATAGGCAGCAGCAATCAGCTTAAAATTCTTGCTTGGCATCACGTCATCATCTCGTGCCTTTCAAGCGTGTTGCCATCTACCCTCCCTTCATACAAGCCTTGCTCTCTGCTAGGAGCTAACGCCTACCCAAGATTTGGATATTCCCAAGAGATTTTACACAATTTTCTTTGTGCTGCACCTTGCCATGGCCTTCTAGGGCAGGTCAGCTGCTGCTGCTGTTTCGAGGGTCTGCAGGACTCGAACCATGAAATGATAGATTAATTTGGTAACATGCCATTTTTTCTAATTTTTTTTTCTGTTGTTGATTTTTTTTTTTTTTTTTTTTTTTTTTTTTTTTTTTTTTTTGAGGCTGCGGCATTTCACCAGGACTTGAAAAAGCTGTTTTTTCAAACCCGAGATTTGCTTTTTCTTCCTACATAGGAATCCTCACATAGATGAGGGGACACCAAATAGAGCATTTCTTCTAAAATTGCCTTCAATTTTTGAAATAATGTGCCTAGGAAGTGTTAGATGGATTTAAAGCAAGCGGATAAGAACTGGCTTTTGCTATTGAACCTGTGCAGCTGGCATTGCTTCTCTTAAGTAAGAAACTGAACTGAAACATTGCTTTTGTTGTTAGTGCTTTGATATTTTTTTGAACGCTGAGGAATGTATTGTGCTGCAGAAATGTACCTTTAAAGCAAAGGCGGGCAGTGACTGGTTGGGGAAAAAGCTTGGGGAAATAATTATGAGCATGTGTCTCCTGGTCATGGCCCAGCTGGTTATCTCTTCTTGCTTTTGGCTTTATTTACAATGACTCATTTGCAGACAAAAGAATAGGCGCTGCAAAAAGGCATCGGCTGTGCAAAAACCTGTCACTGCCCTGAAGGAACTCGGGAAAATTGTTACTTTTCTGCAAAGACATTGACACCTTAAATTTTATTTATACTTAAACCTCAATGTCTTCTAGAATAGGTGGAAAATTACTTAAGCCTTTTTCTTTCTCTTCACATGTGTGTATCAATGACTTCTTTGTTTGGACTTTTGCAGAATACAGCAGGTGTTACTCCTCTGGAAACTTCCACAGACCATTCTTCCTAGTAAGTTTTTCAATTGCTTTTTGATGCCTCTTTTATAATCTGGGGGCATGTAGGACAGGGTTTTAGGCGTTGGAAGTGCGTTGGCTTTATTTTTTGGTGATGGATACAGACAAATGCATGTACTATGAACATTATATATATGCTTTAGGTGAGTGCAGGTACAATATCTGCTCTTTGATCTTGAATTAGTTTTGAAGTTATTACATGAGTGATTGCACTGTCTAGATAAAAATTGCTGATTGTGCTAGGCAGTGACTTTTAAAAAAATCTTCCAAAGCCCAGACCTTTAACTCCATCTTGATGAAGTTTGAAATTGACTGTAACTTCATGCAAGTATCCTTCTTGCACAGAAAAAACGAAGTTTGTTTCTGTTAGACAAGAATGATAGATTGGCTCCTTTTAGATATTCTCAATTATGTGCATCAGATCAGAAGGATTCTGTTGATGGAAGGCAAGAATTTTCCAGCTTCCAGGAAGGGGAACAGTGGTAGGAAGGAGTAAGGATATTTGTCAAAGACCTAATATGGCACTGCTTTTACAGAGGAATACATAATAAACTGTATACTCTGTCTAAATAAGTTGTACTTGGAACTGGTTTGTTTTAAAAGAGGAACACAAAACCACAATCCAGAGTAAGCTGCTGAGCTGTATTGAGTTACTCGAGCTATGGAGCCAGCTCCTACTGCAAACCTGCTGCTCCTTGTAATTGGACAGAGTGCTCAACATAGGCACAGTGATCCCCTCTGCTTGGATGATTTGTTAGGAAAGGCATGTTCTTCAGACGCCCATTAATGTCACGTGTGTTCACCACCCCTCAGGGGCTGCCTTAGACATCTCTGGACTTCCTTCAACTCAGTTCCCTTCTGTCTGTGTTCATTCTGCTGAGAAACTTGCACACTGCTGCATTTTGTTGGTTGTTGCTATGACTGTTTAGTTTTGTTTTGGTAAGGAGACCAGTAAGATCAACAGAAATCTCAGAGATTAGCATAAATATCTTATGTTTACCAAAGACTGGTAAGGTTTCTGCCCATGGCAGCACTGTCTGTGCCCATTCTGATGCCACCCAAAGTATGCAGGAGTGACAGTGTCTGAGCCAGCAGAGGGGAAGCAACCTGAGTAGGCTGGGAATGGGACGCAACAGCAAGGCCCAGTGGAGTTGCACATTCTTCCCTGTCCTGCCTTTAGAGAGCAGGGAGAAAAGATACCTGGAGTTTATGGTCTTTTTTGCAGTGTTACTCTTCCCTCCATTCACCTGACTCTGATCTTGCAGACTGCTTGCTGGCCCTAATAAGGGAGCAACAGACAAAGGGGCTCTGCCAAATGCCTCCTCTTTCTCCCTCAGGTGTATTCCCAAGAGAGGATCATTTTAACCCTTTGGTTTTTAACAACTAGGCTAAAATGCTTTTGCCTTCCAGTTGAGGAACTCCAGGGCAGTCATTATTCCCTGCAGCAACTGGCAGGGCTTCTTGGGAACCTGATAAAAGAGGCACTGGGATAACCCGCATAAGACACAACAACTCTGTAGCTATGGGTCTGTTTGAGCATTGCCTAGACTGAAAACTGATAGTATTCCATTTCTCTGTTGTGGTGCTCTTTGCAAGCTTTTATTCCATAAAGTAATTTATGGGACTGCATATGACCTGGTTTTCGTTGTTCGGAAACTAAAATAATCTTTGTGATCCAGACATTGTGTAATTCCACCTCCGTAGCCAGTCCTCTGATATGTTTGAAAGCTTTCTCTTTACCCCATAAGTACAGCATCTATCCAAAATAAACAGATGCATGTACAAATTTATCCCCAACTAGCAGGCGTAACCACAAGCATTTCCATACTCACATAAATTTGAATCCCTCCTAGACATCAGGATGTAAGCCAGCTTTTGAAATGTTTCCATGAATTGGCAAATGCCCTATTTTTTAACTTTGTCAAACCTTCCAGCAGTCATGCTTTGGCCCCAGAATAGCTTTGTGTGAGACTCCCTTTTATTCTGAAGAGCCTGGTTGAGCACAAGAACTGGTATCAGATTAGCTTAAATTTTAGGAAAACATCTCTGCCTGATTGCTCAGTAAGTCTTTTATACCTGGAAAGGCCATTTATACCATGGCATTGTTGGTTATTTTTTTAGAGAGAAAAGTGTGAAATCTAGAAATCAGATGTGAGGTCATACTTGTGCTTAGATTCATGACTGAGAAGATATTTGTAATAAATGTCCAGTCTTTAAAAACCTAAGAAATTAAAATTGTACTCATTTTAACAGAATTTTGTTTATATATCTGCATGGTAGAAAACTGAGAAATTGCTCTGGGAGTCTTGAACTATATTGTTAACTGGGAGGCTGAACTGATTATGAACTTCTGAGCAGCTGTGCTTTGTAAGCAGGGGACAGGCATGGCTAGTGTTTAAGGAGAGAGGACTGGGAGCTGGAAGATATTTGTGCTACTTCTAGCTAGCCAATTAATTTCTTTGTGTCTGCAAAGAAATCATGCATCTGCTCAGTGACTCTGTTGTCTCATCTGTAAAATAAAGGAGGAGTGCCTTCCTGCTGTCTGTTTTTTGGGGGTACAGAGCTGGGAGAGTTTCCTCAGGTGGAGAATGCTATGGTAATGCCAAACCCTGGAACAGTATTGCCATGTATTCATAGCGTCTTCATTCATCACCAGTTCTTCATACACAGTCTATTCTGAATTCACAAGTGTGGTTTTTTCTTACTCTGCATGAAGCTCTCAGCGAACAGAAGTGACCCACCGGTGTCCCTCCCCCTTTTTTATGTTTTCCAGCTCCACATATTCACCTAACCATGCAGTGAAGAGGGAGTCAGAAATAGCACTGGGGGACCCTGCTGGCTTGGAGAATGAAAGGCAGATTTACAAGAGTGTACTGGAAGGTGGAGATATCCCGTTCCAGGGGCTGAGTGGTCTCAAGCGACCGTCTAGCTCTGCTTCCACAAAAGGTAGGTGGTCAGGGCACTAACCTCCATTTTGCATAGACTGTCAAAAAGTCAGGTGATATGGGGTAAACTGCTGCAAGGTTTAGAGTCCTATTCAAGCCAGTTGAGGTTTCCTCTGTCCTTCCTCTTTGCAATCCCCAGTTTTCCCTCCTTTTTTTAACTCTGCCCACATTGACCAATACTCTCCATGACCCCTTTATCTGATCCAGGTTTCTCTTCCCAAGAGGGGCCAGCTCCCTCCATCCAGCCCCTCAGCTAGACCCCATGCCCTTGTGTTCTTCCTGGAGGCTGCTCAGGCTGACATTGCTATCCATCTGCTCCCACTGCCTTGCCAAGCTTGAGCCTTCCCTGCCTTTTCTGCTCTTCCTGCTGTGGTATCTCAGCAGGCCACACCATGCCTGCTGGCCTGATGACCCTGGTGTAGCTGGCACCGTGTGCTCCGCAGCCTCCTGCCTGCAAAGGGTGTGCAGACAATGCATGGGGCATCATGAACCAACAATGAATGCTCTGCAGGCTCTGAGACAAGGGGCAGCAGAGACCACTGCATCTCCTTCCCTTTCCTCCCCCCATCATGGACTCTGTAGGCGGTTAGGACAAGGAAAAGCCTGACTCCCATCAGAGAAATGTGTTGGGGAATGTATCTCTGAGCCAACTTCAACCTAAAAATGGCTTGAGATGGGGAGAGGACTGGGGAAGGAATGTGTTTGGTTTCTGAACTGCTCTCCCTAAAAATAGTACATCAAACCAAAATGTTCTCTCAGTCTTCCAGCTGTTTTTCAACATTATGTCAGGCCTGTGGAGCAGGAGTCAAACTGGATCTGAACAAAAAAATCTGTTCAAACAGTTATTGTTCCCTAAACTGCAATTGAACCTGAATGGTTATTCTGACATTTGAGTTTGAACTCAAATGGGAAACAGACCTAAAAACTGCAGTCTAAGCTGAACCCAGGCTGGATCTGACTGTTAAAAAAAAAAATGTCCTGATCTGACTCCTTGATTTTTAAAGCAAACATGGCCAACCACATTGTCTGAAGGACACTCAGCTTATTCCTATTATGGGGAATCTCTAAGCAGGCAGTTTTTGGGCAAGGCAAGCTGATGTGGCCTGCTTATTCTAACACAGTTAGCCACCGATTGTCTTCTCCCTCCCAGGAATAAGCTGTTTGGCAAGCACTGTAGTGAGACCATAGTAGGTGTGATTACAGGCTTGGTATTAAGCCATTTCTGAAATGTTAGTGTCTCTGCATTCTTGCTGACACCCTGCTCCTGCCCAGACTTCAGCTGCCCTTTTCCATGGTGCCATAGCTTCACTGGAAGCTAATGATGCTTAGCACTTTTGAGGAGGGTACCTCCAAAGTGCTCCAGATTTGCCTCTGGCCAAGCCTTTCATTTTAGAGATGTTAGCAGCACTTCACCTACTGCTGTAAGTGCAGCTTGTTGTGCAGTTTCTTCCTGCTTTTCTTTATGTTTTAGAACTTTGTTTCTTTAAAGTGCATTTTATGAAATCCAAGCATGTTCTTTCTCCTTTCTCAATAGCTTTCTAGCACTTAAGCTAACAGGTTGTATTTATTTTATTCTGCATGCTTACCAGTGGATCGTAAAGGTGGGAATGCTCATATGACTGCACCCTCTTCAGTTAATAGCCGAACCTTTAACGCTAGTCATACCGGTATGTTAGGTCACACATGTAAACATAAGAAGCCCTTATCAGCTGCAAAAGCCTGCATTACTGAAATCCTTCCTTCTAAATTCAAACCCAGACTAGCAGCTCCAGATGCTCTTGTGCAGGACAAGAAGGGTATATTGCTGTCTCATGAGAAAGCTCAAAGCTGCGAAAACCTTCGTAGCTCCATTGCCTTGTTCGATAAAAAAGCTTTCATGGTAGACATAGGGGAAAGCATAGAAAACATGTTGATGAAGTCAAAGCAGGAGTATGCTATCAAATCCGGCAGTACTATGAGCCTGCAGGAGTATGGCACCAACTCTAGGAAAGGCTACTTGTTCCCTGCCTCCAGGAAGAGTGGGATGGAGTTTACAATGCTGTATAAAGACATGCACCAGATCAACCGGTCTAGGATCCATTTGGGCACAGTCTCCTCCTGCAGTGTGAGGGATATTGCATCTCAGTTTGAGAATGAAGCAAAGGACAGGATGGAGCACAGCCTTAGTCGAGAGGATTCAGAGCAGATCCCCAAACACACCGTTTCCTCCCGTATCAGTGCCTTTGAGCAGCTGATCCAGAGATCCCGATCAATGCCCTTGCTTGACTTTTCCACTGGACAAAGCAAATTCACCACTTCTCTCCAGTCTAAGACTTGTTTGAGTTCTGCCTACTCTGCAGAGTTTCTTCTGGATTTGTCAAAAGCACACCAAGAAGAGAAGGATGCTGCCAGTCTGGCAGATAAATCCTCCCATTCCTGCAGCAACGTGGAGGACACAACTTCAGATCTCAGTGATGCCATCCCTATGGACATACTTTCAACTTGCACAGATGAGATAGATCTCCTGTCAAATGCATCCAATGACAGTGGCAGCAGCAGCAGCAACTTCAATGGGCCTCAGAAGCATAAAATCAACAGATGCAAAGGCGCTTGCCCAGCTTCCTATACCAGGTTCACTACCATCCGAAGGCATGAGCAGCAGCAGGCCTCCAGGAACCCTGAATCTAAAGTGGATGTCTATGGGGACAGACATGTCCTCCCCAGAAATGTCTACTTAATGAGCCCACTCCCCTTCCGATTGAAAAAGCCCTTCCAACACAAATCCTGCAGGACTCCACCCCCAGACTGCCTGGGAAGCCCGGCAGTGCCCAGCCCTGAGAACTCAGACGACCCCATACAGCTGCTGGGGAGTGTAGGAGACAAGAGTCACCACTCACAGCACCAACTGTGCTCCAGAAGCAGGCCTCTAGCCCCCAGGCGCCTGTCTTCCTTTGACATTGTGGAGAGGCTTGGCTACTTCCCCACCATGGGATCTAGCCAAGATAGCTTCATGAGCCAGGCTGGCACTCCTGACTCCTTAAGCAATGGGAACCCTGTTCCATATGCCCTCTGTCACAGCCTGGACACAAACAACAACCCGCAAAGTGAACTTGGGACGTACCTAGGAGGTGGCTTTTTGTGTTCTTTACCAATGTTCCTTCATCTGTCTTTTTGCTTCCTTTCTCCTCCTCTTTTCTTCCACAACTCTCGCATTTTTACTCCCCACCTTTGCATCCCTTGACACTCTCTGTTTTTTTCCCCTAGTGTGTCTAATGTCCTTTGCGTGTCTTGCTGAGCATTTTTGTTCAGGACTTGTTAACAGCTGCACTTCTGAGAAACGATTTCCGCTGCCTTTCTAATCACATCGGGTTCAGTTTGTCTCAAGCAACTTCAGGGATGCAAGAATCTCAACATGAGATATTTCTAGTCCTGTATCATTTGCACACATGAGAATATAAAACAAACCCATATAATTTGCTTTAAGGAGCAGTTTCTCAAGGTCTAGTTGTATGTGTGTGTGCGTGTGTGTGTGTATTAAAATTTTCTCAACAGTAAAATGCCAAATCATACTTCAATGGCAGAGAATTTTTTCTTCCCAAAGTCTTTCTATGTCTTTACACTCTCCCCTGTTATTTTCTTCCTGGTTTTGAATCTTTGTTCACAAGTACAGTCCAAAAGGGAAAAAAATGAAAATGGATAAATTATCAACATTTGATTGGCAATTTGGTCAATGGCGATTGAGAATCCTTACTGTCATAATGAAAAAAAATTATTTAAAAATATAATTTTTTTTCCTTTCTGGTTATGCTAGGTAAGTCCATTTGTATTTTAACTTCCTTATGTTGTTTTGAAGTAGATTCAGAATCACCAAGGCATTTTGCACAAGTTGATTATATGGAAACTCCAGAAGAAATCATCCGCAGACGGCATGATGATAAAGAGGTAATGCCCTCCTTTGTGGTCTAATAACAGTTATAGCAGCTGCACATACAAGAAATACAGCATTCAGCTTTATCTAAGGACAACTTGTACATCCATGGCTATGTATACTGGAAGTTAGAGCAGTAATCTGAAACTAGTATGTTTAATATGCCTCTGTCACTGATTTAATGTATAATGTGTAGCTTTTGTTTAAAATGAACTTGATAGTTCTTATCAATTGCACAAAATTATATGAGGGGGCTTTAAGGAATGTCAAAAATTTGGAGATGTATCTGAGAATGTGGTACAATGCCCCAGGACTTGTAGATAAAGATAAAATGGTTATTCTGTAAGTGAGTTAAGGTTTTATTGTTCACCAAGCAAGCCGCTTGAGTCAGTATTAGTCAGACTGGTGAGAATAGTATTTTTCTTGTGGGAGTCCTCAGGTTTTGAACAACAAATGTGAGATATTTTAAGCTATCAGAAATGTGAAGTTTTCTCCTAATGCAAACTAGAATTCTTTGTAATGTCTCAAGTTGCTGATGACAGAATGTAGCAGTCTGTTTTGAAATGGCTGGGCAACACTGGGATAAGCTGAAATAGTCGTAAAGCCACATAGACTTTTCAGCACTGACTGTATTCAAGCTGAGTTAAAAAGTGATTGTTTTCCAGGAAGCTGGAATTAATTTTCACTGCCTGGGGGAAAAAAAAGTTATGTTTTTAGTGTTAACTTTCCGAGTTCAAATAATGTTTATGTGTTCTTTGAAATATGGTAAAACCTGCTTTTAATTCATATGTGAAAAAAATATTTTTGCTGTCTTCTCTCATGAAACAGTTAGTAATCCCCTCATTTTCAAAACCCAGCACGAAAATTTGTTTAAGAACAAAACTCTGAATTCACTAAGACCTGCTGGCTTCATATGATTTAACACAGAGCTGAACTTTTCAGCCTACCATCAGCCCCAAAAGGTGGAAGAATCCTTCTGCCCAGGTACTCAAGAATGCACATTTCCATTAGTGTGCAAGAGACTTCAGAAGTCCAAAATAATTCTTTGGAGTTTATTTATTTTACAAATTGTATTGCGTGAGCCCAAAGGAAGTATGGGAGAACCTGATACCCAAAGGTTGTTGGGCGGTCTCCCAAGTTCCTTGCAAAGCTCAGGGGAGTTTGGTGCCTCAGAGCTTACCTGTGGGGCTGGTTCAGGTTTCCTGGAATTCAATGAGAGAAACTCCTTGGTGGTTGAAGGGGGTTTGAATCAGCCTCTGTATTATCAGTAATCTTCTTAGAAGCTCCCAAGACCTGGCCAAAACTTAGAAGAACTCCTTACTGACTTCCATCAGCTTTGAATAAGATCCTTTGTATGAGCTGGATTTCAGTTATGCCATAATGGTGATTTACCTTCTGTGCTTGCAAAACAAAAAGATATCATGTAGTTAGTAGAATCAGTATTTTATGTTGAACTATAAAAATCCTAGCTACTTGCTGGGACCTCAGAAATTTTATTTAAGTCACGTTTATGGCAACTTTTGAATGCCTTTAACTAGATGATTTACTGCCCATTTTATGCAATTTTATGGCAGAAACTTTTAGAGGACCAGAGACGGCTTAAACGTGAGCAAGAAGAAGCTGATATTGCAGCTAGAAGGCACACAGGGGTTATTCCAACGCACCATCAGTTTATCACTAATGAGCGATTTGGGGACCTCCTAAATGTAGACGATACAGCAAAGAGGAAATCTGGGTCAGAGGTCTGTTTTAGTTACCTCAGTCTGCTGCTTGACCCAAAGCAATATTTGCCTCTCACAATGTTGTGCTTTAGGCCGACATTAGCTCTAGAGAGAATGTTGTTTGTTTTTTTTTCCACCTTCCCCTTTCCCATTCTGGCTTCGTTTAGATCTGCTTTGACTCTTGTGCCTGGTAAATTAATTGATATCTCTATACCAAGCTGCATATGTTAAAGCATGCCTGCTGAGAATTGCTGGTGCACAC
This sequence comes from Athene cunicularia, assembly GCF_003259725.1. Lineage (NCBI taxonomy): Eukaryota > Metazoa > Chordata > Aves > Strigiformes > Strigidae > Athene > Athene cunicularia. The sequence continues at coordinate 4,176,227 of NW_020799105.1, forward strand.
CTGTGATGCATGCCTTTAAATATCAGCTACTTTAGTGAATCAAAGGCATTCTACATCTTTCTGCATCATATTGCTACATTGTCTTCTTGTCTGTGCCTTATGCTTAGAAACTTCATGTCTTGTTGATCCTGGCCATGTGACTGTCTCATAGGTTATTTAGAAATAGATTGTTTATTCTCTTGAAAGATACTTAATGTCCTTTAAAAACAATAGAAAAAAGTCTCAGCATGTTTCACTGCATACAACCTGGTCTGTCTTTCTGAAAGAGGCAAAGGAGGAGGTAGATGGTTTTCCCATGAGCTCATGGCACTCTTCCCGAGGGTTGGATGCTAGTCCAGGTGTCCTGGCCAAATGTTTTTTCCTGCCTTAGGGATGGCTGATGGGACTCTTGACAGCGGCTGTTTCCCCAGAGGTGCTGCACTTCGGTGGTGGGTGAGATGGTCACCATGTGGAATGGAGTACACTTGTGTCCCCTTTGTGTAGTTTCAAATGCTCTGGTGCCATGTGAATGTGACTACTTATTTTATGTTCTAGTACTGAAATTACTTTAAATTTGTCTGAATATTTTGTGGCCATTGGAAAATCAGCCAAGTAAATCAAGCTTTAAATCATAGGCCTGCTGTCAACATCCTCTTTGACTTTATAGCCACGGAAGTCGTTTTTTAGACACGCGCTTAATTTATTCATATTTCCTCCTCACCTTTGTCTCTTTCCTACCAATTTATACAGAGTACATGAGTCACATTGCAGGTTTCAGTAGGGCCAGGTGATAATAAATAAAAGCCACATCAAAAAAAATCCTGCTTTTTTTTTCCTAGCTAGTAAATTTTGCTTTTCTATTCACATATTAAGGGAAATTTGGTCCCGGAGCCCCAGTAACTGTAGTTATTGGAGCAGCTTTCATTCAGCATGGTTTGTCACATTTAAAAGTTTACTGCTGTTAAATTAATTTTCTGTAGAGCTCTTAATTACTGTTATATCAGAAATTGGCAGTTTTTGCCCTGGTGGGAGACACCCATCCAGCATAGTTGGACTGTAGTACCAGTTGCACACAAGCTTTTAGCAGAATACCCGCATTCAATTTCTTCCCCCAAACTAATGTTAGCTATAGAAGAGTTTGGGTGCTTTTCCTCAGAAGAGGGTTGAAAACCTAATTGTTAATGTGTTGATTTTTTTGATCTCTAGATGAGACCTGCTAGAGCCAAGTTTGACTTTAAAGCACAGACACTAAAGTGAGTACAGCTTGTTACTATTGCCTTGAGTGTTCTTCCTCTGTTTTTTTCCCTTATGATGCAGCATTTATGAAGTGTCGTTCAATTGGATTCATATTTTGGGAGTGTCTTTCCAGCAACTCAAAGCAGAAGTGTTTATAGTAAGGCAGGAAAAAGTAGTGTGAATCTTGCAGGTCATAGCCTCTAAAGGACCTTTAGGGAAATGTATCTGTACCCCATGTGATTTTTAAGGCAAACCTGCATTCTTTACTGGAACAAGTGAGTGCTCTGCTCTGAGGATGGGTGGAGCCATAGAGAGCACTCTGGCTGATGTCCCTCCTTGCACCTTGTAAGCAGGACAGCTGGGTGAGACCTTTCAGTGGCAGTTCTGTCACTGCCCTTGTTCTGAAGATGGAAAGGGTTCCCCTACATGACACCCTGGATTGGAGCTGGGAGAACTGTGTTAGCCATTAGCTCACTGTATAAATCTGCCATACAGATTTGCTATGTTCAGAAAAACAGATATGCAGAACAGCAGCATCCTTTTCACTGTGCTAAGCCCAGCCCAAAGTCAGCAAGGGACTTAAACATATGCCCTAGCTTTAAGCATGTAGGTGGGTGCATGACTCAGGATTTTCCTGATTCAGGACCTATAAGGGTACAGAGTGGTCACTGCTCCCATGACATCTGTGGATACACTAGTGGATGTTTCTGGTGGTATTGTTGTACCTCCAAGCCCTGTTGTGGTTCCTCAGGTGAATCACACAGCACTACTTGTTCTTTTTGAGGAACGCTGCTGTGAAGAGAAGGCCTGGAAGGCCCTTTCCTCTGCATGAGCCTGGAGAAGCTCTCATTTTAACATTGCTAGGGAGGGAAGAAAGAACAACAGAATTCAGTGAAGGACCTGCTGTTTTTCTTCTCAGGGAATATTTTGTTGTATGTTCTATAGGTGATGATTTGTGAAGGTTTACACAGCATCTCTCCAGCACCTGTAATAAAACAGAGATGTAAGGTGTAACTGTTGTGTTGCTTGAGCATAACATACCAGGTGCCAGACAGCAGTAAAGGAGAGCTTGTGAAAATCATGTTAGGAAAGGTGGGGTTGCTTGTTTTCCTGTGGGGACCTAAGTAGTAGGTTTATGAGCCTAGTACAAGCTGCCCACAGTGGGAGTTCCTTAAACTGCAGACATTCATAATTTTAGCAATGAAGACTGTAGATTGAAATCCCTATTGTTAGCTGAAGTGAGGTCAGTGATTGCACAACCATAGGCTGACCAGAAGTCTAATTGTTGCAGGATCAACACTAGCATGTGAGGGAGTTTGTCTAATCAGCAAACTAGCTTCCATTAATATCATGTGTCTCTTTGGAAGGCACTTGTGACATGACGTGTTTCAAAACAGGAATTAAGCACTGCTCACCATATCCAACATGAAAAGCAGCCAGTGGCATCTTTTGCTTGAGCTTGACCCCATTACTGCTGGAGGGTTTGTGGTTAGTAGGCCCCTGATAGGCCAGCTTTTTTGACAGAATGCCCAAAGAGCAAGAGAGTCCCTGCGTGTCATGACACGAACAGGGTAATTCTCAACATATAGCTTCCACTTTGGCTGGAGCATGATTTATATCAACCGGGCTGATGCAGACCTTGGTATTTAGGGATTGCTGGACAGAAAAGCATGTCTGTTCTCCAGTGAAGTTCTGATGGAGTGCTTGTGTTGTTAACAGGGAACTTCCTCTGCAGAAAGGAGATATTGTTTACATTTACAAGCAGATTGACCAGAACTGGTATGAAGGCGAACACCATGGCAGAGTTGGCATCTTCCCACGATCATACATAGAGGTAGCTGCTGTCCTTGCAGATGTTCTCTTCGCCCACTCCCTTTTTGCCAGCAACCAGTTTATGGGCTTTTCGTATGTGACTTAATTGATTCTGTTTGTTCATTTTAGCTCCTCCCACCAGCTGAGAAGGCTCAGCCCAAAAAGCCATCACCATTGCAAGTATTGGAATATGGAGATGCTATTGCTAAGTTCAACTTCAATGGGGATACCCAAGTTGAAATGTCCTTCAGAAAGGTAAGACTTTAGTTGTGCTGATGAATGGAATCCAGACAAATGCTGAAGTTTAACACCAGTAACTTGCAATTTCAAAATTAAATCTTCAATAAGATAAACTCCATATTCAGGAAGGATTCCTTTTCATCACCCATGTTTTTACTCTGTAGTCATTATGTAGCACATTGCAGGAGAGTGTTGCAGGTAGGCTGAATCAAGAAATGCCACTTGCTTCCTTAGGGCTAGCTGAGAAGATACTTTGAGCACAAGTGCTGGGAGCCTGGCTCTGCAAGGCAAATTAGATGTTTGGTGACGTGTGTCTGGTCTGATCTTCTCCAGTCACATGAGAATGGTGATACAGAAAAGAATGAAACTGGGTTCATCTTCCTTCATACTACAAGCCAAATCATAGAGCACAGGCAAGCAAGGTTCTGTGGTATTGAAGTGATGTGACTGCAGAGTGACAGGATAAGAAAGGGTTGTGTAATGGCTGTTCAGAGCAAAGTCAGACATATTTAGATTAAGTAGCAGCATTCCACCATCTCAACCAGCTTTCTGTTTTGATGCTCAGATTAGATCTTGTCTATCTTCTCTTTCAATTATACATGAAGGTGGGACTTGCTGTTTATATTAAGGATCTAGAAGTCACTTCATTTGTCAGCAAAACAGGAGAGAGCGTAGAGAGACGTAGTTTAAACTGCAGGCCTGTGCATACTGCCTGTATACGTCATACCCCTGAGAGTCTTGTGGTCAGCCTGAATCTGCTGGTTTCCATTTTTTTAACTGACTTTAGCAAGTAGGGTCTTGAAAATATGAGCATAACTGAGTCTGAAGACAGCTCAAGTCAGCACCAGAAGATCTGCATTTCCTCTTTCACTGAACTGAAAAATATCATTCCCACCCAGAGGTTAGGGTTAGGACCACATAACTGGGAAACAGGGGGGGCTAAGAGCCACTGATTGTTTTAAGTCAGCTGCAGCAAGATTAAAAAATGTAATCTGCTTTGGAATGATGGAATATGTTAAAGTCGGAACTATATTCCTGTTCCTTTCCATAGGGTGAAAGGATCACATTGATTCGACGAGTGGATGAGAATTGGTATGAAGGAAAAATCTCTGGCACCAGTCGCCAAGGCATCTTCCCTGTCACTTACGTAGAGGTGCTCAAACGACCAGTGGTCAAGAATGCCATTGACTATCCTGACCCACCAATGTCCCTGTCCCCTAACCGCAGCATGACAGCTTCACCACAGGTATTTGGACTAGATGCAGCCAGTTACAGCACCTTGCAGAACAGAGGGATGTTGCCATTGCTGTGCAAGAAGCAATAGCTGAAAAAAGCTGTAGTTAAGACTAGTGTTTTGCACAGTAAAAGCCATGTGCTCCCTGCAGTATGCTGCAACTGCAGGAAAAGGTGATGCTTTTACCAGAATGGTTAATGAACAGGTCATTTGAGGATTTGGAGACTCAGCTTTTCATCTTTGATCTGTAGCTTGAATTCAGGCCAGGTTGAAAGGGCTACAGTTGACAGCCATCTGAATAAATTTCACCGCCAGAGATGGAATGAATTGGTAATCCAGCTCCTCCTCAGTGCGTGTTTACACTTTACAGACCTCCACTGTGATGAATTGATTTTTATTATGACTATTAAAAGGACATCATAGACTGTTATAGTCTGTAGGGGTCGTCATGTTGATCCCAGTCAGCTTGAATTATGCTGTATACTTACTGTATGTTCCAGCTCATGACCAAGGTTTTGGGAGACAGTGTCAAGAGAGCAGCTTTTATTATTTGAACTTGGTGCTAAATGAACTCAGGTTTTGAGAGCAGGCCAGTCTGGGATCCTCCATGAATATTAGATTCACTATAAGCCATACCACAGTTCAAAACAAAAATCAAAATTGCAGCAGGTAATTGTATGGGGATCCCAGAACGTTTGCTATGGAAAATGTATCAGGGAGGCAGTGAGTCTCTAAATCCGTGAGTTTTGCTCTCATCCTGCAAATACTCATGCTTGAAAGTCAGCGTACATGTCCGGGTCATGGCCATGAGGTTCTGGTGCATCTCCCTCTCACCCATGGGACTGAAGCAAGGTCATTCTGAGGTCAAGACTGCAAGGAACGAAAGTGGAGAGTTGGGATCGGGAGGAAAAGATATATGGCACAGAATGGATGGGAAAGGCTGCCATGGCTCATGCCTGGTGTCTGTCTGGATCTTCCCTAAAAGGAACGTTTTTATTCTTAGCCATTGTGTAAAAAGGAAAGTCTTCTTGCTTGTTTGGAGTTCCCTGTCAAAGTGGACCTCAAATGAGCTTTTCTGTTTGAGCTTAGCAGTCTCTGCATAGCTGTGGCCTGTCTGCCACCAGCTGTCTGCAAGCTTCTACCTTTGATGCAAGGGATTGTATCCACCCTTTTTTTGGTTTCCTTTGCTATTTTTTGATTCCTCCCCTGGTAAATCAGTTCTCTCCTTTACTTTTTGCTTAACTTGGCAGAGAACTGAGAAATGCTCTGATCAGTGCTAATGTAGCTGATCTCACTGATGTCACTGGTGGTAATAGCTAAGGGTTGACTTGATTATGTGTTCTGCCTTTATAAACAGAGGATCTACTTTAATCACCTCAATACCAATAGCCAAAGCTGGCTTTTTTGATCCCTTTCTCCTCCACAGCTTCAGTAATCCAAGTTTCTTGAGGAGTAGTCATTGCTCATGCAATTGACTTTGGGTAAAGTTAAAATTAATTGCAGCAGTGAATTCTGACTGGGTCCACAGTGTGAGTTGCTGGAGCCCCAGCTATTAATGCCAGGCCAGTCAACTGATCCATGCTGCCATCGTGGATGGTGGCTTCAACTGCTCCCTAAAGGACTTGGGGCATAAGGTATGGAGTCTGAGGAATTCCACAACACATTTTGTGTCTGGGATCCTGGCAAAGGCTGGAGAAGGGTATTAGCAGCACAGATATAGACTGGACTCCCTGGTTGGAGTAGCTGACAGCACGTTCTCCAACACCTGTCCATGAAAAACTTATGCACCATGCTTGGTCACAGATCTGCTCCTCTCCACACTCACTCTCTTTCCTTTTACTTTTGCTCGGTCGTTTTGAATCTTCCTTTATTATTTTTTTGTTCATTTCTTTCTTTTTCTCTCCTGCTTTTGTCTCCTTCAAGTCTCCCAGCTCTGAGCTGCTCCATACACCAACTCCTCCGCCTTTGCCTTTCGTGCGCCGCGCCTTGTCTCCAGAGGTGCAGGCAGTCACATCTGAGTGGATTGCTCTGACCGTGGGAGTGTCTCCTAGCACCACTCCTGCCATAACTCCTCCATTGCCTCCTCCGCCTGAAGCCTCCCTCTCTCACACTGACTATCTCTCGCCTTCTGCTGCAGCCAGTCCTTCCCCCACAGTCAGCCTCCACCATTCTCATCTCTCTGGCTCCTCGACTCCCAGGTCCATTAAATCCCCATTGCCCTCTTACTCATCTAGACCTCAGTCCTCCACTCACGGTTTCTATCAGACCACTCTGCAAAGCGAAGAAAAGTTTGTTGGCTCCCCTTCTCCCAGTGTGAGCTACTTTAACTCCCCTTGCTGGGCAGTGGAGAGCCCTGAAAGTGTCCTCGCAGAGCAGCATGACACCACTGGCAGCCAAGCCTGGCTCCAAAAGACTAGAGAGGGCAGCAGCAACCCCGAACAGGGTGCTCATGCTGTTTCCAAGATCTCTGTTGAGCGCTGCCTGAAACCGTCCCAACTAGACATGCGTGTGAGCCCAGGAAAGAGACCTGTGGGTTCCTCTGAGGACAACCAGTTGTGTCAGGAGCTAATGGCTATTGTGCAGGGAGGTAAAACAGAGAAAAGACACATGAGGAAAGGTGATCTGGGAAAGTTTCAAAGCGGGGAAAAGAAGGTACTTCTCCTGCATGTGTGTGTGTTGCTCTGAATTGCTGATTTTAACTGATGTGTTGAGGTTTGTGCTGCTCTGCTGGCCAGGCAGAACCAGTGGCTGCCACGTGTCATTTTCATGATCCCAAGACCTTCTTCCAGGGGTCACCAGTGGCATCGACTGGATAGCAATCAAAAAGTTTTAGAAGAGGGCTCATGATGAGTGTAGTGAAAATTATTTTAGAATAGATAATAACACAGGACTGACTCAGTTGGTCACGTCTAATGATTGTCCCAGATAGTGGCTATTACCAGACGTGTCAGGTGAAAGTATCACACAGGCCTCATGCCCATATACCTCACTATGTAGAATACAGGCAATTCCTTGCTATTCAGAGATTTTCCAGTGTGCAATGGATCATCTTTGGTTATAGGATTTATTTGTTCCTCCTAAAGCTAAGGACTGAAAAGCCTTGTAAACATCAACCTGGCTTCTAGAATCACAAAAGCTGTCCCTGTGGATCCAGAAACCTGTGGTTTAGTGAACCTTAGTCTGAGATGTGCATGACTGTCAGGGAGGCTTGATTGTTATCTGTTCATTGCAATTTAAAGGTAATTTATTACCTTTGCATTTCCAAAATGATGTGAAAGAGTCTAGTCACAAATGAAAATTAGACCTAGTGATACTTTTCCCCAAGAGTTTTTAGTTATATGTAGCTGTATGTTACAATGAGAGGGAACATAGAGGAACCCTTCAGTAGCTTCTACAACATATCTTTTGCTCCCAGTCTTGATACAGGAGATCTGCCTTACTTTGCAGTTCTCAGTTGACTTGGGGTCCATTGTGGGCCACAGCCAGCCCAAATAAATTACAGCACCCCCGTGCTACCTTGTATAAGGGTGGAAGTTTATAGAGCTCAAAACCATAGCATTATAAATACTGTCTTGGGTGTACTGTGATAGCCTCCATGACATATCCCATCTAGGCAACATTAAATTATGAGGAACTAGGGTTTCTAAGATGACACATTTCACACTGGGAAATCTTGAGATAAATTGTTTGATTTCTGCTTGAATCATAACCAGAAGTGTATCGAAAGCTGTATAAAGACTGTGCTGTTTACCATCTAGATGTATTCTTAGTAGCATTTTTTAGAGGCGTAACCTGCATGTTTAAAACAGAATGAGGTGGTCAGCTCAGACAAACCAACTGGAAACTGCACTTGCCCTTGCATGAAGTTACGTTTGCTGTGTGTGCATCAGATTTACTGGACAGTAGATGCTCTTATCACTAGCAGTGATTGTGATAAGAGAGTGTGTGCCAAGCTGACCAAATTTTCTTTTCTTCAAAAGACTGCAGACTCAAAAGCATTCTCTTCATCTGCTCCATTCTCTTCCTCTGCCCTCTCTTCCTCTACTGTCACAACACAGCCACCTCCCAGACTTACACGCAGAGTCAATAAGCCACAGGTAATCATCTTTGCTGATTACTGTTCCATTACTTAGAGTTGTTTCCATGCCATGCCATTGTTTTGTCATATGCTTGTTTAGCCATTCATTGATTCCACAGGTGAGATACTTCTCCTGTCATTTAATTCAGAATTTTTAATTTTTAAAAGAATAATGTTACATGACTACCAGGCTGTGCAGAAGGGCAGGTATGGGCAAAATCTTCAGCTGGTGCAAATTCACAAAACTCAAGTCTGGGTTTCTGCCAGTTTATACCATTTGAGGATCTGATTTTCTGTTCCTCCAAAGGATTAACCCAGGGCTTATTTAGTTTTGACCTTGAATTTCTACAGCTCAATTGCATTATAAAGCATTATCAGTGGACTTGTTAGCAGAAATGATGTAGCATGAGATACTTTGGTTCAGGTTTTATTTAACCACCTGAGATCAAGATTCAGGGTTTCAGTGTCTCAGAGCTGGGGATAAGGCATACACAACTTGCTATCCACTATGTCAGGGACCTGTTCCAGCCCTCTCCTGTAGGATTCAGAGTTTCTCAGCTCTATTGCTGACAGCTGCAAACGTCTTTAGAGAGGGATGCAGTAGGGTGTGTGCAGCATGACCAACTGGGCCTCAGCACTGTGTGGCTGGGATGTCCAGGGTCTGGGAATGAGCAGTGCCAGGGCTCCCAGATGCTGGTGTCTCATCAGTCCTTCCAGGCAGCTTCCACAAGATGGCAATGTTTGAAACAGAAAGCTCACAATTAGCAAAATCTGGACTGAGTTTGTAGTGAATGGGTATTGGAGGGGCAATCTTCGGCTTGATCAGTGAACCAGGCAGGCTGTTCACGCAGGATTAATGTGGGAAGTAGTTGCCAATGTTAGTTATTTTCACGGTCAGTTTATGAAAGCGAGATACAGCTTTAACCCTGAATTTTTCCTGTTACATTTATTCATTTAATTTGCCTCTGATCGTGAGCTTGCACAACTTTTTACTGAACAAACCACCTCCTGCTTCCCTTCCAGTTTCAATAGCTGAGTTCAGTAGGATACATATTCTGCATCATGTTAAAAATGCTGGTGCTTGCATTGGATGTATGCAATTCAAAAGAGCAGGAGCAAAGAGCCACATTTAGAGAAAGATGTTTCTCCCGAGAGCTGACTAGAACACAGTTCTATTTTGGGTGTTGCACCTGGTTGTAATAGGGCCCTGTGGCCTTTCTTTGGAGTCAAAGTCAAGCCAAAATTTATATTTTGTATGTCTTGACAATCATCAGTGTCAAGTTAAAAGTGTGTGACATTATCAGTAGTCTTGACCTGCTTTCCAGCTCTAGGCCTACAGTTATTTAGGGAGCAGGAGCAGTATTTATATGTGCAAATGACTTCTCATTATCCACACGACACATACAGAGTCTGATGGCTTCAGCAGAACTGCAGGTAATATCCTGGAGGCCTTTTCAAAAATCTGACATCTTTTAATTGATTTTAATCAAATGAGAAAAGCACTTAGGAGACATGGAAATGAGACATTACATTTGTTTTTTGTTTCCATTACTGTCCATCTCTGGTATTTGAGATATTTTACCATTTTGAATTTTAGTTTTCTTTCTCATTATAGAGAACCTCCCCAGTATGAAATTTTGACTCAGGTTTTTTTGCAGGTTTAAGACCTCTTTGGTACAGGGCTTGTGTAAGGACTCTGTTCTTGCCTATTCTGTTAAGTAATAATGTAAAGTGTGATGGCTCTTTAGCTATTCTGAATTTACTCCCTTTTGTTTAGTTTTGCAGTCCAAACTAAAAAGAAAGAAGAATGACCTGACAGCATGTGAAAGATATTTCAAGTACAACTTACAGATAATTTATTTCAATATTCCAGTAAAACATGATATGAAACAGTAATGTAATCTATCAAATTAATTTATTTTAGGGGACCCTCAGGAATTTTCTGGTTTAATTCCTATTTTACTCTGAGGTCCTGTTAGCACAGTGTGACAGTCAGCATTGGTGTTTAGTGAATGTGTGAGCAGTGCAGCAGCTTTGGCCCTGGGGCTGGACAGTGGCTCTGAGGTGGGGAAGGCAGGAGTGGCTAGATGCGGGTCCCTATATTGCCCAGCAGTGTGAGGGATGTCAGAGGAAGGCTGTCTGCTCCTTTCCACCAGTACAAAACCACTCAGGCAGAGCAGCGAGTAGTTTAACCTGCTTTGTGCTAGTAGAGAGGAGAGTGTATGGGGAGGATGCTCAGACCCCATGTTCCCCAGCACAGACTAGCTACACTTATTTAGCATGTTCATGAGGTAGCACTATCTCCAAGGTAAGCTTTTATCCCCTCCAGTGGTTTTCTGCTGCTCCACAGGTTCATCGTAGAAGTGTTTCTGCCCAGCACATATATTGTCCAAGTCAGAGTGGCACAACCTGCAGCAAGCATTGGTACCTGCTCCCCATGGAATACAGCCTTCAGCTTCTGATCCAGGAGCAGACTTTCCATTGACTCTGATAGCCTTTAAGTCAGGCTGCTCCGCACTGCAGCCTTTTCAGTGTCCTTTGTGAGAGCTTTTTTGGTCACCTTTCCCCTTGCTTTCACCAGAGTTAGGGCTTGGTGTGTGCAGAGGTTTTCCATTTTCCTTTCGGCTGGGCTGGAGAGTCCTCCCTGTTCATGGCTTTCCATCCATGTGTGGGACCATCACTGCTGATGTGTGCCCTTCTCTGAGGGGATACTGATTTGTCTGTCTGTCTTGTCTGTCTGTTAGTCTGTTCTGCTTAGCTTTCTCTTTGCTTATGTAGTCCTTTAACTCCCACCAGAAAGGAATGGAAGAAGATGTGAAAAACAAGAGCTGCAATGGATAGACACACTAATGTTGCTTAGCTAGGAGCAGAGAGAGCACTACTGAGTAGCCCCAGCATCTTTCTTCCTAACAGTTAAAGCCTGCCAGGTTTTTTCTAGGCTTTTATCATAGAACCTTTTTCTGGTATTCTTACAAACCTGTGGTGCTTTTTAGATCCATCCTCAAACTTCACACGAGGTGAAACCAATGGCCAGCTGTGCTTCAGGACTGACTGTACTGCATATTTGTATAGTCTGTAAATGTGGAGACATAGATGCTTAAACATCTGCTTGAGTTTATTCACTTAGTCTTAACAAAGCACGTAGTGTGACTGAGGGGATATGAGTTGAGTTGTCCTCATGAACTGTGAGTACTTGGTCACTTTTTAGGGCCTTCAGTTTATCTCCAGCAGCAGCTGGGCTGGCTCAATGTTTTAGGGGAACCTCAGTGTTTTATACTTTGGAGCTACGCCCCACACCCACTGATTCCTTGGCCATCTTTGGCACATGCAGCCACCACTGTAGTAGTACATGGGCTTTCTGAACCCATGCGTGAAAAAACATTTTGGACCTATAACACATTTTCTTTTTCCTTTATTCTCTTCTCTCCCTGCAAGAATAATGTAGGGGTTCGGGGGTTTTTGGTTGTTTGGTTTTTTTTAAAAGCCATTTAAGCCATGCTGTCAGGGTTACTTGTTTGAAGCAGTGGGGTGGTGCATTTATAGCCTAAAATTATAGGATCTGATCTGGTCAGTTTTTCATCCTGTTTGGCTAATGCCTCATAGTTGCTGGCTTTGGAGTGTTTCATCACCTCATGTAGGGCTCTGCTGTAGCTTTAGGAGTTAGTGCAGAGACACCCACTGCTTTGGTAGGAGTTGCCTGGTTCTCTGAAGCAGAGGCCAGATGGCATCCACTTAGCTGTGTGTCTTGTTGGGAACTGGGGGCTGTTAGGAGGACAGGGGACTGCTTGGCCTCTCCCCCTGCCCAGCTGCCTCATGGAAGTCCCCATGAGGATCCTGCCAGGAAAGGGAACGTGGATAAGTTTCTGATGCTGGTAGGCTGCATCTCCTGGTATTATACATACAAGCCTCTACCATGGAGCATTCAGACGTAGCATTATTTTTTTAGCTTTCAAATAACTAATTTAATTCATAGTTATTAATGCTTTTTGGAGGAAAAGTTGGTCAGGGAGGTCACAAGTAATCAATGAGAAGTGAACCATATGGTCTTAGGAGCTCATGGAGCAATTCCATCAGTCAGTTTATTAGTATGGAGCAGAGAAGCACTTTCTTGAATTAAAAAAAAAAAAAAAAAAATTCTTACATTTGACACTCACTTCAGTCTGGAAATTGGTTTTCCCAGTTACTTGACCACCTGAGTTAGCTCTGATATCATCAGATTTGATGCACTAAATCCAGTTGGGTCTGCACAATATTAATTTTAAATTTCTAACTATTCTATTTGCCTTTCAGGACTGATGATAGGCAGGAATAACTTCAAGAAATCCTGTCATGATTTTAGGCTACACAGTAAATGCTTTGAATGCAAATTCCACTGCAATTAGCCCCTCCAACTGACATTTAGTTTGCTCTCTATAGAAATATACATGGAAACAGAGTTTTGTTTCTTAGTGCAGTGATCCCAGATTCCAGCCCCAGACAGTACAGCTGACTGCTGTGGGGTTGGGTTGATCTAGAGTGGGTCACAGTCATCCAGAAAAGAGACAATTTGCTTTAATACAGTGATAGGCACAGCCCCAGAAGTCCAAAATGTGGTTCAGAAGACCTTTGAGAACGAGAATTAGGCAGGGATGAGCTCATCACTGTGCATTTCTCCAAATGCTTTGAGCATGTTTGGGCTGAAGGTGTCACAAACCTCTTTATTCTCTGCTTCTGCTCTGTCTTGCAATGCCATGAGAAGGCAAGCCTTTTGCTGAAGGACATTGTTGAAGTGAATAAAGAGGAGGAATGAAAGTATAAAACTTGAGGCCTTTGGAATTTGCGTTGAAAATTGTGTTGAATGATCATAGAGGATGACAGTGCTCTGTATCTTATCCAGTCCACTTTGTCAAGCAGTCCTGCAGGCAGTATAAATAACCATACACTAGTTCAGACGTCCCATTTGCTCACAAGCATGCCTCTTCTTTTCAGTAGGTGTTTGAATGTGCAAAAAGAGTGCAAAACCAGGCTCTGGTTACCTGTGCAGTTTTCTCAGTGACCTTCCCCATAAAACCACCAACCCCAAACACCCTGATTTTCCTTGCTGTGCCCTGGGACACGCAAGTCCCTTTGAAGACTTGTGACTGGGGAGGGAGGCAGGGCAGAGGCTGGTGGTTGGAGCTGGGTTTTCCAGTGAGGGCCTCCTCTGACCTGAAGCTCTGCCTCACTGTGGGAATTAACAGAGCAGCTCAGATCCTTGCTTGGTACAAGCTAGAGTGATTGTGATGGGGCTACGCGTCATTGTGCCTTCTGAGGGCTGACGTGAGCTGGTCTTTTTTTAAGAAGCAAGTGAGTTACTTTTCTCACCTGTGTCAAAATCATTGAGGACTTTTCTAAACAGCAGCAGATTCCTCTCAGCATGCCTTTGGCCTTTCAAGTTTGATGGTCTTGAATATGTGCTTCTGTCCCTGTTCTTTTTTTCACCCTACAGGAATGCACTATGACACTATGTACCATTTCCAGTTGTAGCGGTGTCCATAACCTTCCACTCTGATTCCCTGCTCTAAGCTTCTATTTTCCTGTCACCTTTCTCTTTGCAGTATTCTGCAGTGCAGTTGCATTTTTGTAGCCTAAATGTCTCTTGGTGTAAAAGAAAGACTATTGTCCAAGAAACATGGTGTTGGGGTGGGGAGGGGAAGAGTTGTTCATTTTCCTTTGTTGTCTGCACTCCACTTAATTTTTTAAAATTCTGACCAATATAACATCTGCTAAAATGTCTTCCTTATCATTTGCTTGGTGATCACACAGCCTTCCCACCATTCATTGAGAGCTGGACCAGATCTCACAGAGTCTGAAAAGAGCTATGTGGTAAGGCCACTGTTTAAATCAGATGTGTAGTCCTAGACTCTCTTCACCCAAACAGTAACACCTCAGTAGAGATAAAATTCCAGCACTGTTTTGAGCTGCAAAGTAGGTACATATTTATTTATTTGCATATATTGTTTTGTTTGCAACAGAAAAAGGGAATTTAGCAATTAGAAAAACTGTCATAGCCAATAAGGAGTTGGGCTAATTGTGCTGCCAGTCCCTGGGTATAAGTTAAATGAAGGAAACTGCATGAATAGAGTGGCCTGCCTTGCATTCTTGAACTGACTTCGTAGCATTGGTAATGGTGCCACTGCATAACTAATTGCAACCTCTCATGCTGCTGCTTTTAAAAATATATGTATATGTATTTGTTACAAATCTTCAAACTAAATGCCAAATTCTTCTGTATCTTGCCTGTTTTTCCATGCTTACACCTGGATCCCTTCTGCACTCCACTACCTGGATTTTTTTTTTTTTTTTTTTTTTTTTTTTTTTAACTGGACTTAATGTGCTGCATCTGGAATGTCCCATCTCTTCTTGTCTATATTTTTCCCTCCCTCCCCCCTGTTGACTGTCCTTTGGGTGTTCTTGGATGTCAATGCTGCCTACCATGCAGGAAGCTGTTTGCAATGAGATCATAAACATTGCAGAAAAGTCTGTTCATTACTGCAGTACTATTTCTCAGCCTCTTGACTCTCGCCACAAGGTGACCTCTAATGACCATAAACCATCTCTCATCATTTCTCAGCAACCTCAAGCACAGCAGCAAGGAGCCAGCCCTGACAGAAGTCAAATACCACGAGACATGTAAGTCCTTTTGGCTCCCATCTCTTCCAGGGGCCTTGTCTCTGGTGGTGAAGATGGGGAGGTGTGAAAACTTCAGCATTTCAGGAGTTAAATTATAATTATGAGAAATCATCAACTTTTACTTAAAGAACAAAAATAGCCATATCATCATAATGAGTAGTTTAAAATGGGAAGTTTAAACCTTTTAGTTAAAACCTTTAGTTTAATCTTTGTGTCTGTGTAGCACCTGAAACAATGACCTCATGATCCAGGACTGGGTCTCCTTTGAGCACTTGATTCATGCTGGTTATTGAGACAGACTCAGTGTCTTTGTGTCTTGAAGCTGGAGACAAATTAATGTCCACTGGCTACACCTGGCTGATATGGTATGGGTCAATGTGTTCAGCCCTCTTCTTAGCTTCTCACAGTACAGTGAGATGTCCCAAAACCAATGGCACTTGCTGTGTTGTTGGCCAGTTTCACAGATGAATTGGTGCCTGAATGATCAGAGAGATAAAGGCTGAGATTTTCAAAGCTGTTTGGTGGGATTTAAACCTGGAGCTGGTGTTAAGCTTGGTGGGGCCTTTCACTGATGGTTTTGAGAATAGTAGCCTGCACTGTCTGTTGAGAACTGAAGTTCCTCGGCAGTTGGCTCCTGAAAGGAACATTTGCTTTTGCCTGCCCCTTTGTGCAGAACAGGAGGTCTCACATCAGCTCTATTTTCACTACGCCAAGGCAGGGGATACAACCCTCCCCAGATCTGCCCAAAGATTTGCCCTTATACTGGGGGCCCCAGAGCTGGATACAATACTCCTAGTGGTGTTTCATGAGAGCAGAGTCGAGGGGGAGAATCACATCCCTACTCTGCTCTTGAGAGACACCACCTGCAGTGCTGTGTCCAGCTCTGGGGCTCCCAGTGTAAGAAGGACGTAGACCTGCTTGAGCAGGTCCAGAGGAGGCCACGAAGATGATCAGGGGGCTGGACCACCTCCCTTATGACAGGCTGGGAGAGTTGGGGTTGTTCAGCCTGGAGGAGAGAAGGCTCTGGGGAGACATAGCGGCCTTCCAGTACTTAAAGGGGGCTACAGGAAAGGTGGAGAGGGACTCTTTATGAGGGAGTGTAGGGATAGGATGAGGAGTGATGGTTTTAAACTGGATGAGGGTAGCTTTAGATAAGATATAAGGAAAAAATTCTTTATGGTGAGACATTGGAACAGGCTGCCCAGAGCAGCTGTGGCTGCCCCCTCCCTGGCAGTGTTCAAGGCCAGGCAGGATGGGGCTTTGTGCAACCTGGTCTAGTGGAAGGTGTCCCTGCCCAGGGCCAGGGGGGTTGGAGCTAGATGATCTTTAAGGTCTGTCCAGCCCAAACCATTCTGTAATTCTATGATTGTTTCCACTCTGCAAGGTTCCTTTCTGATAAACAAAGTGCCTCTGGTGCAATTGGTATCTTCAGGGAAGGATTCAACCTTAGATTTTGTTTGCACTATTCCTCCTCAGCCATGATTTATCCAGCAACCTTAGTGCAGTAGAGTAGACAGTATCTTTTTCTAAAGTCCTTTGCTCTGCCATTTTGTCATTCATGACCCTGCCTATGTGCCTGGGCAGGGGAACAGGTGTCTCATTTAGCCCAAGAATGAGCATATCCAGGCTTTGGTAGGGTATCTGCACTCAAACATTCTCTAGGTGCTACATGTTAGGAAGACTCTGGTTGTTACAGTCTATGGAGACAACTACATGGCAAAAAGGAAACAGAAGCTTTCTACATATCCCACACAGTGCAGGTGTGACACTTTTTACTGCCATGGCCTTATGACAACAGCCAATTTAATGCAGTTGGCTTCCACCTCTCAAATGGAAAACAAGGTCCAGACTACACTGAACAAGATATTGTAGGAATTAGAAAAGAGAAGGGAGACATCTCCTTCTGAAGGGATGTCAGGGAAATACAGTGGCTAACATGCAGTATCTTCCTGGTTTTAGAGTTAGCTACCAAGCCCTCTACAGCTACACTCCTCAGAACGATGATGAGCTGGAACTGAGGGATGGTGACATTGTTGATGTCATGGAGAAATGTGATGACGGCTGGTTTGTGGGTGAGTGTGATACTTGTCTGTCAGCAGACCTTTTTGAGATGCAGATGAGCAATTTTGCAGAGCATCTGGAAGTTGCTTTCATCTGCAGGGTCAAAACGGTGAAAAAAATCATATCAACTTTTTTCACAATTTCGCATCTTTTCCCAACAAGAACATTAAAATTAGGGTGCAGGGTGGTGGAGCTTTGTTTTTCTTGCTAGGTCTCTAGTTTTTCATTTTTTCCCCCATTCCTCTCTTCCTCCTGATCCTTCTTGCTCACACAGATGGCAAGGAGGGAAGCAACAGAGGGAAGCAAGAAAAACTAGATTTCTGTAGCTTTTCCAAAGCTGAGAGCACCGTGACAAGTTACAGAAAATGGCAAGTAGGGGACGAAGGATGGGAGTTGCAGTCCCTGAAAATCTAGCCTCATCTGTAGCTGTATGTTTAGCACAATCTAGCCCTTTACCTTCAAAGAATGCAAGTCTGGACAGCATTCTCCATCTCAACACTGCAAATCTAGGCTTGTTATTTCTTCTAAGGGAGATTTAGCTCATTTACATTGATAGGAGTTTGCTCCTAGCCTATAGGCCCATGAGCTTTCACCAGCACCTTATTGATTGTTAAAAGTGAAGTGAAGGCCAAAGATGATCAGTAGCAGAACTAGTTGTGATCTTTTCTACACCAAAAGGCTCTTTGACCAGGACTCCTATTTAGTTTTACAAAACAATACCTGCAGGCAGAGGAGGCTGCCACCTCTACCTTTTTTAATCCATACCATTCCTTGCATGGCTCCATCTTACTCTGGCTTCCTGGTGTTTTATTTTGCAACAGGTACGTCCAGGAGAACAAGGCAATTTGGAACCTTCCCAGGCAACTACGTGAAGCTTCTGTACCTGTAAAATAACAGTGATCCCATCCTGACTGTGGTGGGTTTGTTTTCCAGATGGTGTTTTTAAACAGTGAAGAAACAGACAATTTATGAATGTAATAGACAAGAGACGAGATGTGTTAGGAGGATGTGGTTATGTGGTACAGTATTGAGTTGAATGTGTAGCCCTGCTTCCACAAATTCAGGGTGTGATTTGTTTGCTGAAGAAGAGACAGTTTCTAGTTTACAGTGCTGCCTTTCTGTATTCCTCTCCACTCTCCAGCAAAAGTTCTGATGATAATCTTAAATTTGTATGGAGTATTTACCTCTGAGAAGGCTTCAGGGAAGCACACGGTATAGGTTTTGTTTGTGTGTTGAGATAGGATAGTGCTTTGGGGCAGTACACAGCCTTGCAGCTGCTCCCTTTCACTGGCACAAGGTTCAGGGAAGCCAGGCTTTCTTCCTGGTTTCTGCCTTGCTGAAGACTTACTTTGCTCTGCCTTCCCCTTCCATAGAAAACCGTTCCTTCATGTCACACACCTTAAGACCCATCAGAGGTAGAAGACAGCTGATATGGTTAAACTGCAAAACTCTGTGTAGAAAAGGAGTTTGGGACTGGTGGTTTAATCCAGAGAGTTCAGCCACAGCATAATGCAAACGCGCAAAAATCCCAAACCCTTTAATAACATATTGCCTATTGCTGCCAGTTTTTTTTCTTTTGTGCAAGGGGGTGTGTGTGTGTGAGTGTACCGTGTGCATCAAAACAAACTGAGTCCTGTTTTTTAAAGAGAAATCCACCTGGCTTTGGCATTTATCTGCACAATGGATAGAATTAATAAACAGAACGTTGGTGAGAGCAAATCCTGTTTGAGTCCTATGGCCATTCACTTTCTCTGCTCCTTCTGCCCTGTTGCTGGCCCTAAAGGATGACACACTTCTCCAAGCATACTCTTTGGGATGAAGACTTTGCTTCTTTCCTGGCATTAAATCTTAGAGGCTCTAATAAATCTAAGCCACATATCACTGAGGGTGCCTTTTTTTTTTTTTTTGTTACAGTGTCAGTGGTAGGTCTCAAATACATGCATTTTGGCTGTCTCTTAGTCATATAAAAAAATCTAATAAATTTGGAAAGCTGTTCCCAGCAGTTATTACCAGTTATAGATTCATATTTCCTTGATGAAAAAAAACATGGCTTGGCTGTATGCTTGCCTGTAAATCCACTATGAATACTCTTTTGATAGACATTTTGTTAT
The DNA here is from genome assembly GCF_003259725.1 of Athene cunicularia. NCBI lineage: Eukaryota > Metazoa > Chordata > Aves > Strigiformes > Strigidae > Athene > Athene cunicularia. Next base: position 4,195,629 of record NW_020799105.1, read on the forward strand.
TAAGAAAAAGCATACACAAAACCGGTTCTATCAGACTCTGATTCCTACAGTTACCATACAAATAGCAAAGGGTTCAATTGCTATTTTGTCATAAGCCGTATTTAATAATATAAAATGCCTATTTTTATGCTGATGCTTTTATACAGATTTATTAAGAGTAACTACAGCTAACTGTTAGCACAACTTGCAATGTTTTGATAAACTAGCCATGCTCCTGGATTTGAAATCAAATAGGCTTGTCTTCCACCTAGGTGGGTGGAAGAGAAGACTCAGTGTCTCAGAAGTTTGACTGTAAATATGTATATTTAACTTTGTACAGACAATGTACTTACCTTGTATAGAAAAATAATTTAAACACATTGAGTGAAGGGAGGAAAAAAAGGCAGTTGTGAAAGGTTGGGATTTTTTTTTCCACTTTTATTTAAATGATGGAATTCCATGTATGTTCACATAAAGAGTTTTAGCACAAAATATCCATTATGAAAGGTTTTCAGATATGACACAAAGCACCACTGTTTCTTTTCTGCAGGAGCTACCTTTAATCCTGCATCTTATTTATGGATTGTTTTTCTGCCTTGGGTTTGCCCTCCAGTTATTTGCAGCAATATTTAGGCCTGTTGCTAAGATTGGATAACACCAAATTAATCTATCCAGCAAAGTAACATGATGATACTGACTGTATATAACATACTTATTTAAAGGTTTATTTTTTGTTCTTGCTCTTGCCATTTTAAGTTACACACACACACACACACACACATATACAAACTGCAACTTATTTTTGTGTTGATTTTCTGTTTCTTAATGCAGTGGATTACTATTTGACAATTAATAAATGGAATTATTGAATTACTATTGTGTTCCTTGTACAAATTATTAAATAAAGTCTATTCCCGTTGTTCCTGTAGCGATGCATTTTTGTATTAGTCTGGGGCTCTTTGAAAGGCTGTGTCCGTACTGAGCAGTAGGTGTCTACCATGGGCTTCCCTAGTGTCCTGCACCTGAGGATCCACCTCATGATTTGGCCTGAGCTCACCAGTTCTCCCTCCTGAGCCATAGGCAGGCTGTGACTTTTGCTCGAAGAAATGAAGTTGTAAAAGCAAAGAAAAAGCTGGTTTACAGACAGATCTCTGTAACATGGAGTTGGGGTGTAGCTGCTGTGGCATGCATGCAGACCTGGGAGCTTAGGAGCACACCCGAGTCCCCTGTTTTACAAAGGGTCTTTTGTGATTCTCTCAGATGAGATGACCTCACAGGCTAAGTAGGACAAGAAACCCCAAATGCCAGCCTCTGTGGGAAGGGATGTCAGTTACTGTTGGGTTTACATGTGCATCTTTAACCGTGACGCGCCAGGTCAGAAGCCACGTAAAACACTGACTTCTGTGGTAGCTGTGTGCTGACCAGGCAGGTATGGCTGCAGCACTAATTCAGGGGGTTTGTGCAAGGTCCTGTGGTGAACACATCACATTCCCAGCCCTGCAACCAGAGAGCTAGCCAGGACTTCTGGGTGTACCTCGTGTAAAGGAACAGTCCCTGCAGAAGCAGAGCGAGGGATGGCCAGAGCTGAGCTGCCTGCGTGGGCTCACTGGGGCTAGGTACCATATGCAAGTACCACAAAAGTGTTCCCTGCACCTCCTCACGTCTGGCTCCTGTACACTGCCTGTACCCATCCCAAAGGCTCGTCTTTCACAAGGAGTTTTCATTTTCTTGAGTCATCCACCTTAGGCTGTACCAAAACTGAGCAACAGATATGAACTCTGCGGCAAAGCAGCCAGATGGTCAGGCAGACAGATAGGCGTCGTGGCTGCATTCACAATGATTTTAGGAAGTCAAACTGTAAACAAACCAATCCTAAAACCAAACTAACAGGATAGAAAAAGCCTCCAGCTATTTTACACGTCCTTAGAAAGCACACAGACATAGCCCATTTTTCTGTTTTGCAGGTTACCTGATATAAAAGCAAAAGGGCAGCCTGACCAGTGCTTTGCTGCAATCACTAGCATTGCTGGCCCTTGTATTACAGTGCCCCAGCCAGGGAGGGGAGAGAGAGACTCATCTATAGCTACTGAACCTGGATTTTTACTGATGTCACTCTCTATCCTAATATATGTGGTAAGGAACAAGCTAGAGATGCTTTTGTGACTGTAGAAGCTGGGCATGCAGAGATAGGAAGAGGACCCAGCAATGTGTCACAGCCCTCTACAAGTCCCTCACACCTGGGGGAAAAGGAGCTCTTGGTGTTGCTTTCTTCACTGCCAGGAGCTGTGTAATGATGCAGTAAAAGAACTACTGCTCTCTGTTAGAGGAGAGATTAATAGTCTGGATGCATGTACCCCAAAAGGAAATAACCAATGAAATGACAAGTTAACGCAGGAAAAAGGAGGAAGCCAAGAAAGAGTATTTCAGAGGCAAGGGTGTGCCTCGCAACGGGATCATTCATGGCCATGTCTTGTAGGGCCAGCACCTGTGTGACTCACCTCATCCCCACTTACTGACTACTCCCTGGCATGGCTGAATCCCAGCAGCAGCCTTGTGCTGCAGCTCACTGGTGAGCTCTATTTATTTACTAAGTAATCAGCAATGCTTGCACTCAGCTGCTGTAACCAACCTCTCCCACCTGTGCATTGTCAGATCAGTGGAGGCTGAACATGTAAGTGGAATAGCTCTTCTTCCTGAATCTCAGCTAAGGAGGTCGGCTGATAAACCAGTATAGAATTCTTTCTTTTGTTGATGGTACTACACCTAAGGGGCTAGAGACAAAACTGCCTCAAGCAGTGACAAATCAGAGCTAAATTAGAGGAAAGGTAACACCCTTCCCAGGCTCCGCCTTCCCCTAATCAGCTCTCGGCTGGGAAGCAATACACAACCTCGCTTATTTCCACCGCCTCCATTAGGATTCAGAGTTAACATCACACCGGGCTGGCGCAGGCCGGGCCGTGTTTGCCTGGGAGATGCCGCACCGGGGCAGCCTCGTCGCCGGTTTGCCCTGCAGCCGTCCTGCCTGTG
>NW_020799105.1:4198684-4203241 GCF_003259725.1 Athene cunicularia
GGGCTGGGCCCTGCCCCGGGCCGCCCGCCCGCACCCGCAGAGGGTCAGGGCACGCGTGTCTCTCTCTTCCAGCGTGGGGGCAATAACCCCAAACTCCCTGTCCTGTCGTGGCTTTGCGTGGGGTGTGCTGCTCGGCATCTTGTCAGGGCTGGCTGCCGGCCTCCCCCGGCAGAAGGAATTGTTCCGATTCCCGCCATCCCGCAGCGAACCGGAGGCAAGCGGTGAGGCGCGGGCGGCCCCGCGCTTTGGCGGCTGCCTCCACCTCTGCGAGGCCCTGTAGTCCGCCTGACCCAGGTGAGGAAGGGCCGCTGGACGAACAAGAAATAGAACTTTTGTGAACTGCCCTTAAAGAAGAGCAGGATGGACTTACGATATTTTTTGTTTGTTACTTTTCTGAATCCCTCCGGTCCCGCTGCCTGGAGGACCCCGGGCGCCACGGGGCAGCTGCTGGCTCAGGGAGCAGCGGAGCTGGTGGGTGCTTTAGACCCACAGCGGGGGGGCAGTTATCAATTGTCTGTGTAATCTCTTTCGATCACAGTAATAATGCCTCATTCTTCTGAAGCATTTTTTGGACTTGAAAGCAGCTTTAGCGTAAGGGAAGTGATATTTACTTCATTGTTATGGTAATTGTCGCCATTTCCTTCCAGCCCAAGGCTCTGGAGCAGCAGTATGTCTAAGTCCTACCTCACTGCTCTTGCCTCTTCTCCTTGGTTGTCTGTTGGTGCTTATGGGCTCATACCAAGAGACACAGATCAGCAAAGCGGCAAAAATAACCACCTCATGAGAAATTGTGACCTCGGAGACTAAAATGTAATAAAATAGCCTCTCTGGTGGTGGTGACGTAAATGCTGATAATTGGCAGCTCTTATCACGGATTTCTCATGTGGCCCCTCTGACATTTCACCTCCAAGACTTCAAACCATTAATCTTCCCAGTGGTTTGCTCCTAAGGCTCCTGGGTTTGTCCCCTAGGTTCAGGAACAAAGCTCTCTGTGGGTCCCCTCTTCATTTAAAAAAAAAAAAAGATCTGGTCCCATTTTGGCCTGTTATAGAGTCTGAGCCTCCTTGTGTGATGACTTTATGGGGCTGTGACTTCGTTTTTCTTCTTGCTTATTGCATTTGGTACCTGTGCTCAGACCAGAGAGCTTGTTGGGCATGGAGCCTTTCTCCCCTCACAGAATGGGGTGAACTCTGTCAGTGACCCTGGCTGTAGGACTGGCATCTGCCAAAGGTTATGAGGGCCTTGGACCCACTAGGGTGTGAGATGGGGAGCTATCTGTGGGGAATGAGAGGGTGGGGAGGCTGTATCCTGGGATGAGAGCATCACCCTGGGAGCAGGGTAGGGTGCAGCCATCCCTCCCCTGGCCCTGTTACATGTTTGCTTTGTGCTCCAGCATGTAGACTGTGAGTCCATGGCACAGATGTGCTTATGGGGAGTGTTGTTAACAGTGATACACGGGGCTGGGCTGCCTGCCCCAGGCCAGTCGTGCATCTTTGCACCACAAATTGTCTTACTGCTGCCAACTGTGAGTGCAGCAACTTGGGTGTGCTACATGGGGGACAAGTCCCCTCTGGTGTGGCCTGGCTCTGCCTCATCTAGGACTGCCTGTCCCACTGATGCACTTGATGGGGTCACCCTGCTGCTCCGGGTGTCTACTGGCATGGTGGGATGCCAGGAGAGAGACACCTGACCAGTCCTGGGCCTGAACTGGGTGTCTTGCAGCTCTCTTTGAACCAAGGTGCCTAAATTCAGCTTTGTGTTGCCTGCCAGGAGCCGAGATTTGGTTCTGGCAGCATCATCCTGATGGGGAGCTCTTGAGCTTGCCTTGGTATTATGGCTTCCATCACTGTTGTACTTCAGCTCTTTACAAGTGGCTTTTGGCTACTGGAGGTCCTCTCTGATGTAGAGAGTTGTGTTGTGCTGGTGGGAGGCAGCACCATTTGAATTGCCAAGGCAGCTTGTTCCCCAGGGGGAGCCATTGGAGTTTGTCACTGCAGTCCTGGGTCCGAGAAGGATGAGTAGCTCTGGTGCCGTGAGCATGGGAGCCAGCAGAGCAGCCTGGCCAAGAGCTTCTGGCTGGCAGCAGCTATGTAACGCCAATGACTGGTTGTGCCTTAGGAGAGCTACAGATGAAAGGTTATGGTATTTCCACATCTGCTATTATCTTGTCTTTTGTTGCTGCCCTATCCCCCTTTCCACTTTCCACCTGAGCTGTGTGTTCAAAACTGCTTTGGGCTCAAATACATCATGAACATCGTCTCATACAAATGATTCTGGTTTCTCAGTTGTGTTGGACCAGTCTTCCCAGTGAGAGAGCCAAGCATGGTGATTTCACAAGTGCTGTGCGTGAGACTTGTGGAGTCTCCTGTCTCTTTCAGAGGGATGCTTCACAGATGTTTCTGGTTTACCTTTCTTTTTTAAAACTGTAGGGTTAGAGTGGATTCTTTATTACAGACTTTGTTCAGAAAAAAACCTTGTGTTGGTCAATGTAATGAACACTAGACCAAAGCCTGCTGGCTTACCTTACAGGATTAGGAAAGCCCCTTGTTTTATCACTCTTTGGATGATAACATGCAGTGAATCAATGGGGTAGAATTTGAGAAAAGCTCTTTCTGAGCTGTGGATGGACATGCTGCAGGATAATAGTGTCCATAAAGCTGCCCTATGCATGGCCTAGTTCCTAGTTAAATCCCGGTGGAGGAAGCAAGCAATGTTGCATGAGGAGAGATGCTGATGAAGTGGAGCTAGCTGAAAAGCAGCACAGTTGGTAGACCCCATCCTCCTTCATCCCTGAGGTAACCTGAGCTGCTTCCTGTTTGGTTGCATTTGATTTTGATAAACATTGGGGATTTCTGTTTCCAGTTGAATATATACATGGATCCATCTGATAAACCTTGTTCTTGAAAGGATTTTTGTGGTTTGGGGTAGTGATGTGTTGATCTTGAACATCTGACCCAAAATATGGGCCGAGGGGAGTGTTGCCCTACATTTTGTCATGTCAAAAACCTCCCAGCCCCATTAAGGAGGACTGTCTGTCAGAGTCTGTGAAACTGGACATTTTGTTATGAAACTGAGCATTGTCCCAATGAAAAAAACAGTTTCAAGACAGTCCAGTTCTGCAAATATATTAGAAAGATGAAATCTCAGCACTATGCTTCTTGCTGATTTCAACTAGTGACATGAATTCATCCCTGTTTAGTCTGATGTTTTATCTGTTCATGGTATTTTAAAAGCTCAGGATTTATAGTAAGTACAGAATTGGAAGATAATTGGGTGTTCTGGGGTTTTTTTTAAGCATGACCCTCTGAACCAGCTCTATAAGCTTAAAACGATTTGGTGATAAAACTTGACTTGATGGTCTGAAATCAGGCATGGGACTGAATCCCATGGTGTGAAAAGACATTTGGGCTTCATTTTGGTGCTGGCTGACATCCTTACCAGTGCTCCCATCTGCTCCTTCTGTTAGGAAGCAGCTGAGCAAGGACATCCTGGAGCCACTGGTGAGAGAAAGCAGTATGGGACACCTTGCTAATGGGTATTTGTTGTGGGAGCTGAGGGGTAGAGATCATCCTCCCTCTGGAGTGTGCCAGGGCTCAGCTGTGTGGCACAAGTGTCTGCCTTGGGTTCTAGGCTGCAGCTTCTTCCCCAGATGGAAAGAAAAAATAGTGTGTGGCCGTGGTCTGAGACATGGGGAGAGCAGGGGCTGGATGGGAAAGCCTCTGTGCCCAGAGGGGAGATGGAATGCCTCTGCCAAAGGAAACTTGGGGTGTGGTGGATGTGATAGGATTTAGAGTTGGACTGGCTTTCCTCCTCAGCCCTGGAAGTCTTGGCTGGTCCCCACTGTGCACACCTATGGCTGCAGTTGCTCTGCTGCCTGGCCTGGCTTTCCTGCCTGTAACTGCTAATACCGGGGTTACACTTGGCTCTTGTTCTGAAGCTGTCTGGGCAGAGGGAGCCAGATGAGGAAAGCTGCTGGGGTTTACAGGAAGGTGAATGTGGCTTTACATTTCCTGCACTGATGTTTTCTCTTCTGCTGCTGTTCCTGGCTGCCAGACTGGGTGGGGGGCTGCAGCAGCCTGGCAGAGCTGCTCCATGGCTAGACAGCTGATCAGCGCCTGTGGGGCACTGGTCATTAGGGTCACTTGCCAAGAGCTTCTGGATCCCCAGAAGTAGCTGGGTTGATATTTAGAGGACAGCATGATGCCTTGTGCCTTTGCTGCTGGGGGGTGTCCTGTCTGTTCTGTCTGAGACCGTGGGGTATCGAGAGCAGAGGTTCACATCCCTAGTAATGCCCCTATGGACTTTGAAGTCAAGATGATCCCTGACAGCTTCCTGGGCATCTGCTGAGGCTGGACAAGCCTGTTCTTCAAAGATTCAAATGACTGCTGAGGAGAGGAAGGGACTCTGCTGATGTCCCTGACTGCTGGAGTTTGGATGAGAAGAAATTAATTGTAGCAAGTAGAAAGTGGCAGAATTTTCTCGCAGTGAAGACAGAATGCTTTGGGGCACAGGATGGGCTTGATCTTTTCTAGCCCTGTTTCCTGAGTCGGGGGGGGG
>NW_020799105.1:4203291-4213750 GCF_003259725.1 Athene cunicularia
GGGGGCGCAGCTTTGTTTTTAGAAAAACATTTAAAAGAATGATACTAATCAAACACCTCTACAAGAGTTATGTGCAGGAGCAGTACCCATGCCTCTTCTAGGAGACAGAGCTGCACTTTCTGTAGTTTATCTTTTCAGACCAATTTGCCATGGGTGATGAGGCAGTTTGAGGTCACCAACATTTAGAGTACCCTTTTCTCTGTACTTCTTCCTTGAGTCCAGCATAATTTCTTTTGCCAACATCTGACCCACCTTGTTCTTGATGAGTTCTCCAAAGAACCTAAAGAGAGGCTCTACATTGGGAGGCAATGTACCCGCCCTAATCTTATGTGAGAGCTTTAAGCCCCAGAACTTAATTTGGCAAAGGTAAATATTGGAATTCTTGGGAAAAAGAGTCCTTTTTGTTCCCTGATTTGCTTTCCCAGATGTCAAATTATGTATGGTTGCAAGCTTCTTTGTACCTTTCACCCTCAAAAATCACTTTGTCCAGGAGATATATTTGGCTTGTAAAATACATTAGGTTAGAAGGATGCAATATAACAGCAGCAAATGGATTTTTTTTTTTTTTTTTCTTGGTCACTATAAACAGGGAAATTAAAGGAGGCCTTTATATTAAAGGAGGATATTGTTCTGGACAGTGACACAGTATCTTAGATGGTTGCTGATTACTGGACATGTTGTTTTATTTAGAGGATGAAATAAACCATCAGGAAAGGCTCAGCTGATGAGCAGCACTATGTAATGATTTTGAGGTCTTGTAAGAAATCTTTGTTTTTTAAATTGTTAGGCATGTTGCAAAACAAGCTGTGGGGCTGTGACCACCACTTGAGCATCTGAGCAAATCATCTCACTTCTGTCCTTTTACACTGCCTTCCTGAGGTCAGTCCTCTCTGTCCTGTGTCTAACGTCTTCCCTTTTCTGGGTTCATAATGCTGTCTGTCAGAAATAGGCAGGAGGGTGAGCTGGGCTGCTACAGGGTCTTGTCCAGGGGAAGCCCAGATCCCATTGGGGTGGGCTGATGCTCAGGGGTTTCACCAGCTAGTGGCATGTCCCACTTTCCCTTCTTTCCTGGTGATGGTGTGGTCTGGGCCAGCACAGAGCAGCCAGTGAGCTTTGGGCTACAGCATTGTTGGACCGTAATGGTGCGGCGATGGGAGCAGCTTGGGAGGAAAATGTACTGGAGCTGGTTGTAAGGAACCAGCCTGTTGTCCCCCCTCCCCTAAAGAGAAGGGGTGGGGAATGTGCTTTGCCTGAATTTTCTCATAGCCTCTGATCTCTGCTGACCCAGCTGCATGCTTTTGCTGGGAGAAACTGGCTGCTTAGCATAATACTCCCAAGTGCTGAGGACATTACTCATGGTAAAAGAGCAGTGTGTGTGGGTGGGGATGATTAAATTGAATGTCGGAGAGGTCTAGTTGTCACTAGTGGCCTTAGAAGTATGTTGCTGCATGTCTGTTCTGTCCAGCGAAGACGCAGCTGAGTTTCCCTCTCAAGCTCAGATAGGTGCTGTTTATCCAGGTCTTTTTCTTGGCTGATGTTAATTTTCTTGTTTCTTATCTGTCCATCACTTCTTTCGATGTGTGTCTGGGTGTGGAGCGGTGAGTGGTGCCAGAGGCTGTAGGGTCTGTGAGAAACTGAAGGTCTGGTAGAGTGAGCTAGTAGGGTGCCTGAATGGATGGGGGGAGAAGGCCAGAAATACTTGAATGGATTTTAGACCCACCCATCTATCTTGACTCATGCGGAGCTGTGTTATGCTGCTTTTCATAGATACGCTTCCCACCCTTCCTCCCTCTCATTTGCTGTGGGCAGCAGCTTTCCTTAATACACCCACAGCTGCCTCTCAGATCCTTGCCTGCAGAAGGAAAAAGGGCACAATATATCCCTGCCCAGGGACTACAAAGCTTGTTAGGTAGTGTGTATGGAGATGATTGCATCAAATACAGAACATGGTTGTGTTTGGCTAGCTCTGGGACAGACAGAAGTTTTATAAGGCTGCCTGGGAGAAGTCAAGTGTGTCTCATTCCCTCTGCTAAATTGTTTTCTTTTCTATTGTAAATGTCCTTGCCTAAAGACTAGCTGAAGACTTGACATGTCACAGCAGAGTCCTTTGTTTGCTGCCTGGCTGCCGGTGCAAGGCAAGGGTAGCAAGCAAACCACCTGGGAGACAGAAATTGGAACTTTGCAAAGTCCTGTGGTGGTGGCAAGGTGGAGCCCAAAGTGTGCATGCAGGGAAGGTGAGGAGACACATAATTTTTCTACCCTCTTCATAATTGCAGAGCTTTATATATGTTTGTGTGTCTGTGTGCACATGTGGATGTGTACATAAAGCTTCACTTTGTAGTGTAAGAAAATAACATGTTTTTCTTCTATCCATACCAACCCTGAATCTGTGGGACCTCTTTAAAAAGAGGGGTTCAAGCCTACAATTGGTCTAAACCATTACCTACTACACTGAGTTTTGCATGGGTAAAGAGTGCATGAATCAAACCCATGGATTATGGAGATTATTTATTTCATATGCTGGCAAATATGTCTAGGCTGATAAGGGACCTGGTTTGGTATGCCTGGTTATAAGTATCTAGATTATTTCTGTAGTAGCCTGTATTTTCTACTCAGAGACACCAGCCAAACAGAGCATCACCATAGGCTCACTCTGGTGAGCTCTGGGACCTGTTTTGGATACAGTATGAAGCAGTGCTACTCAGCCTGTCTCAGCATTGTCTTTTCAACAGTGAAATGACCTAATGGCAAGGTGTTACATAATTGCCTGGGAGCAATCACCACAAGGTAGGTCATGGCTCCTTTCCAAAGGAAGCCTTTGGGCATGATGTTACAAGGTGTGCAGAGCTTTATTTGCCTGATGGTAGTATCCGTCGAGCTGGGGGACTCCTGTAGCCCTGTGATACTCCTCATGTCCCCTCTGCCAGAGGCTGATCGACCCCAGTGGGGGAAGCTCAGGCCTGTCAGGGAACTGTTTTGAAGGAGACAAGAGGCTACACCGCTGCATGAGATGTAACTTATACAAAGTTGCGTTTGTAGGTTTTTTTTCCTTGCAGTCTTTCAGCTCTCCTCACCTTCTCATGTAGAAGTGTAGCTGTATCTGCTCATTATTGGGTCACCTGCCTGTGCAAGGCACCTGCCTGCTGTCCCCTCGGTTCCTAAAGGTGTCTGCTGCTTGCTGGGTCGGGAGGGGAGGGAAAGGAGAGAGGCTGGTGCAAAGCTTTAAGTCATCTGAAAGGAGAACAGGAGCTAAGCAGTTTCAGGCAGTGCGACGTTTACTGGATGCCTGTGACCCTGGAAGCTTTTGTTCATTTCTGGAGTCCTTTTGGTTGGGTTGTATAAACTGGGTGGTAACTGTCACTGCTCTGACTCTGCCTGCCACCCCCTGCTGCCAACACCCACCCACTCCACCCCCCATCAGCGCCTGCTGCTCCCCATGGACCAGGGAGGGATGTGATAAAAATAAAAGCAGGAAAAGGTCTTCCAAGTGGCAGCGCTCTGCTCCTCACTTAATAACAGAAATGCTTTTTGCTTTTCTGACCTAACTGGTAGGTGAGCAAATCTCAAAAGCAGCGTTGACAGCACTGAGATAAGCCCAGACCTTACCGCGAGGGGGGGAAGGGAACGTTATTAGTAGCTATTAATCATCCGAAAAGGATGGGGGATGGGTTCCCTGCAGTACCGTGCCCTTGTGCAGACACATTTGCTATGAGCAATCCTGGCAAGGAGTACGAGCTGGGTGTTGCAGGGGAGCAGTTTGTGAAAGGTTGCATTTCAGGGCAAGTTATTTTCAGAACTGAAGAAACTGGAATTTAAAACGTTTCCTTTTGGTAAATTCACTCACCTTTTTCATTACTGTGCATCCCTGTAACTTCCCCTTAGGGGAGAGGTTTGTATGATACTTGAGTGGTAATAGCCCTTGTGCTATCAGCGGCTCTTATCTGATGGAGAAGAGCACTCGTATTTCAAATTCCTCTGAGGTAGACACAGAAGGGGAACGTGACGCCACAAGCACTGGCAAAGCACTGAAATGTTACTGTGAATGCCAGTGGCTCTTGGGGTTTCTTCAGGAGGCTTCAGTACTTTAGTGTCCCTGGATGCTCTGGCTCAGCTGCTCCTTGTGGTATAGGATCGTTTCTAGCAGCCTGCCACATGTTGGGTAGATTATCAGTCTTTAAATGCCAGCTGTACAGCCAAGCCTCCAGCAGTGTTTGAGCAGCAGTGTTAATCCAACTTTATTCTTGATCCTTTGGCAGTCTTGTCTGATCAAAAATGAGTCACGGTAATAGTGTGCTGAGCTCGGTGCTCCTCAAAGGGGTGAGTAAGGTGCTTCTCTCCCTCCTTTGGTACTGCAGAAGATGGAGGCACCAAGAAACTCAAAAATGACTTGGTTAAGGCCCAGTGACCTTAACCAAGTGTGTCTCGCAGACTCCCTCCAGTGTAATGATGTCTTTGGGGTTTGTTTCATGATTTCTAAAATGATGTCATTTCTAATCTGGTGGGACTGGGTGACTTTAAGTGCCCAGGATTTCTTCACGCTAGCTGTCACTGTCAGAGGATTTACATGAAGGTACTCTCCAGGCAATGTATCCAGTGGAGCAGCTGCTGGCTGCAGCTTGGGAGTGATGATCTTCACATTTAAAGCAGATATTCTGTATCCATCTGGTAGCTTGCTCTGTCAGTTTGTAATCTGAGCATTGAAAGTGGTGAGCAGCTAGACAGTCACTATTCAGTCGACTCATCTGAAGGTCTTTGGGTTAATGTTGAGCACCTGTGATACACATCTCTGTCCTTTCCTTTTCCATGAAATACTATTTTAGTAGAGCAGTGAGAAAAAGAAAAGCATCTTTTGATCTTCCTTCTGGTTAGAGAAAATATCCCACTACAGCTGTGGGGAGATGTGCTAAACAGCCTAATTTTTGGCCTATGGAAAGCTAATGTGACACACCTCTAGGAGGTGAATGTTTCCCTAGGGGAAATGATTCCCTAGGGGAATGATTTGCCATCTAATCCCACATTAGGAGGACTCTAAATCTTATGAACAATGTTTATTTATGTCTGACAGCTCTACTGGGTTTGCTCAGCTGCTTTCCAGCATGCTGAAACCTAGCATGAACGTGTAAGAATGAATACCAGTTGCAACAGACTCATAAACGAGGTATGTCTTGGCTGCAAGGCATGTTTTAATCTGAACTCATGTCTGGGATCAGTCCACCCTTCTCATTTCTTCTGCCTGTTAAATAATTGATGAAAGCCCACAGTAATCATTATGCTCCTTCCACAGTCATTAAAACTGCACAAAATCTTATATAGTGTTTGCAAAGCCACAGACAAAGGTCGTGTTCTTCACCCTCTGTCCAGGCAATAATTTTGATCCAAAGAGGCCTCTGTTGTTAAGAGGACACCTCTTTAGCAGAAGTAGGGAAAAATGAATGAGCCATTTAGTTGATTAGCTTGAAAATGCCAAATTTTAGCTGGGACTTTCTTTTTCATGAGGAGTATCATACCAGTGGCATTGATGCATATTGTCTTCTGTCTGGGATCTCCATGAGATTACGCCATGCTCCTTCCCATCAGTCATTTCTCAGGCAGAGCACAGCACCTCTTTGGCAGTGCAGTGGTACATCTGGGAAGCAAAACAGCAAGTGTAGAGAGGAAAGGCAGAATGTATCAAGGTGAGCTGTGGTCAGGCTGGGTCTGATGCTTCTACTTTTTCAGAAAGTATTGTCAGATTATGTTTTAAAGATGAAATTTCTGATGCCTTTCTCTCTTTCAGTCTGCTTGTTAGATCAAGTGCTGCTTGTAATTGATCGTGCTGAAGTCCACATGAGCATCTGTCACAGCTGCTCCTGGGCAAAACCAGTTTATTACAACTAAAGAAGCAATCCAAAAGCTTGACCCCAACCTTTCTTCCAAGGACGGAAGCAAATGTGATCGTGATGCAGATGAAGGTGTTTGTGATTGAATCCCGCCCCTAACTAATACTGAGAAGTATCTTAGAGACCCAGACCCACATAGATTTCTGCTGAGAATTTACTTTTATTAGTTTTCACCTCTTTGCTTGCAGGTACAAGTAAGAGAAGCGCTGAGTGCTCCAACTGTTTTTCATATGTTTCTATGGAAAGCTCTGCTCTTCCCTGGAAAGTCCATTCACTCTTTGTTTTCTCTTAGGTGACTCCAGGTAGCAAAGCTGCAATAGCCAGCTTGTGTATAGGAGACCAGATCATAGCCATTGATGGAGTGAACACAGACAACATGACACACCTTGAGGCGCAGAACAAAATCAAGGGTTGCACAGATGAACTAACTCTGACGGTCAGCAGGTATGTTGCTGAGTGAGACTGAATGGGGAGAGGGAGGGATGCAGGATGAGCAGTAGCTATGTTTTGGTTTGACAGCAGACCTTTCTGGCTGGTTTGTTTAATTTGACCTCTTAGTGCTTTGTCTGACCAGCCACTGGATAGCAAGAGGGAACTGCATTTCAGCCTTTAATCCTAATGCTGCTTTCATTTGCTGCACTTTGACCTTATGAAAACAATTTTCCCAGTGAGAAATTGGCTGATAATTTGTGGCAGATTCTGTCAGCCTATTCTGTGACTCGTGACAGCAAGAAATCAAATACAGGTCTCATGAAAACTTCACTCATAGTAGAGGAGGTACAACCAGAGATGACCGTTCTTCCTGTTGCTCTAATTTAGCAGTTAAAATACATGTTTGTGTACTATCCATGTAATTAATTGCCTAGTTTCTGCCGTGCACAGACTCAAAAAGGTTGTACATTTTGGAGCCTCTTGATCAAACAGCACTGAATCCTGTAAAACTAAAGGAAGGTGACAGCTGAGCCATGGTCTCTGTCACCAGTGTAGAGTACAGGCTGGCTTCAACCTTCCCCACATCTTGAGCTGCAGAGTAATGGACAGCTTCATTCCTTTCTCCAGCTATGCTTTGTTCTTGGGCCATCTTTGTACAGAGAAGAAATGGAGACTGGGAAGGCAGGTATCTGCTTTGCATTGAGCCATTTCTTCTTAAAAGAACCAGAGCCTGGTTTTATGAGGGTGTTGGGGAATTATCCTTCCTCTTGGTTTGAATTGCAGCCATGGGTACCAGCACTTCTTGGAGACAGATAGTAGATGCAGCATGGCATTTCTAATTGCTCTAGAGTGAGTTTTTCCTGTGGCCCCCTTCCCCCAAAGCAGTCATCCATCAGCTCACAGCAGATGCAGGGGAAGTGCTTTCAGGAGTGAAAAAGCATGCCTTAAATGACACAGTAGTTCAGTTGTTCAGGGCTTTTCTGTGATAAACAGAAGTCTTTTACCATAGTTTGGACAATGCCAGGAGTTCAGCAGGCATTTTCCAGTTCAGGAAGAAGTGATGGGTCTTGGCCAAAAAAAGCCTGACAACTCATTGAGGGAATTCAGAGAGAAGAACAGAGCACAGTGCAGGCAATTTGAATGGTTGGTGAGCATTGTGGCAGGCTGTTGGCCCTAGAGTTTCTCATACTGGCCTCTAACTTGGCAGCCTGTAATCTTCCTGCAAAGGAGTGCTCTTTTTCCTCTCTGAAATATCTGGCTGCTTGACTTAGCAAACCACTGCCATGTGGTTCTGGCTGGGAGAGAGGAGGGGGAGGCAAGGGCTCTTGCAGCCTACGGGTGAGCGAGCTTTTACAGATCATTGAGTCTGTAAAATGTGTTTGCTAATGTTAATTACAAAGTCGTTAACTTTATAGCTACCCCATGCAGGTTTCACTGGCTTTGGGTGTGGAAGCTGCCCAGGCAGAGATTTTTAGCTGGATGTGCAGCTAGATAAAACCATGCAGGGGCTTTGAGTTAGCACAATGCAACTCTTCTTACAGGACCCCTTTCAATGAGATGGCATGAGTGTGTCTTGGATGCTGCTGTACTCTGATCTATGAGTACTGCTGTTGAAATAACCAGGGAGAGTGTCAGGATGGCAAAGATGTAAAAGCAGTGATCTGACTACTTAGCCAGATATTCTTACCCATTGTTCTATGTAAAATCCATTTTCAGTGATTCTAGGGGACTTTTAGTCTTTGGTGGTCCTCCTCTTTTGGGAGTAAAGTTCTGCTTGGGGATAATTCCTTACTTGTTTGGAGACTTGATAGCTGCTAGACATGTGTTTGTATAGGGGAGTATGATGCTGTAGGAGGCTTTCTCAGAGGAGAAAGCTCTTTAATGCCAGAAAGACAGTAGCATGCATCATGTGGTCTTTCCTGGTTGTATTCTGTTGAGAATATTTTATCCCAGCTTATCTCCTGGCCCCTGTAACTCTGTGGTCCCAAATGCAGCTGGACTTGGTGATCAGAAATGCTATGTGGTCTTCATGGCTGAGGCTGAAGCCCTTCTTTACTTTGCAGTCTAAAGCCAAGACCTTAAAATGGAAGATGAGAAGAGGCCTAGAAGAGTGACAGAGAAGGCATTTTTAAAACGGTTGGAACCCATGCTTCATCTTCCTGTTTGACTTAGGATAGAGGAAATGGGTGGGGAAAGCAGCCTAGGAATCGATGGTCATTCCTCCTCTGTCAAGAAGGGAAGAGCATTGCTGTGGAGAGGGTGGAAGGCACTTGGAAAATGAGTGCCACGTGGCCAAGTGGTATGGCTTGGGCTTCCTGAACCTCGGTGGGCCAAACTCTGTCAGTAAGGCTTGACTGTATAGTTAGTGAGGAAGGCTAACAATACAAACAGGTCAGAGCTGGAAGTTTTCTCTCCATTGAAGTAGCTCTGTAAGTAGTTGGCTGATTATGGAAAGGAAAGTATATCATTTGCACTTCCACACCACCAACTCTTGGGTCTGGTCTCCATGCTCTGCAGTTGTAGCTCATTAGCTGAATCAGTTGTACCAAGTAGCCGTGCTGACAAGGACCACTAGTCTGACAGGGCCACAGTTCTGTGGGCTGGAGCATGACACACAGCTGGTGCTGAGGATGTGCCCAGCTGTGCCAGGTGTTCCAGAGTGAGTCTTCCAGTCCTCCTTTTCTACTCACCGTAATAGAGATGTCTTGTGAAAGCATAACTCCATAGTGATTTTTAATTTTGTATCTGATAAATTTTAAATTATTGCTGATTTAAATGATTGCCTGTGCAAAATGCTCTGACCTGCATTTGGGGTGGCAGCAGAGTTATGCCAGGAGGGATTTTAGACCTCAGTCTGAGCTTGCATCAGATGTTTCAGTTCCACCAAAAGGTCAACATTGCCCTGACAATGGAGACTTCATTTGTGACTATGTTGTGAATACTAAAAAGTGCACACGAGTTCAAGGTTGGACAAGGGTTAATGGTTGGACTAGATGATCTTCAAGGTCTTTTCCAACCTAGACGATTCTGTGATTCTGTGAAGGGGAGACTGGATGACAAATCAATAAAGGATATTATATACCATGGCAGTATCTGCTGCAGGAAGTCCTTAAGCTGCAAGTAGCTGGATGCTGGGAGAGTGTTTTAAGGAAGCATTGCGCTATGGTGGTTGTTTTTTTGTGCTCCTCTGTGGACCAAAACAAATTTTATATGTGTGTTCTGCCAGTATGCAACCCTATTCTCTTTTAATGGTAGCCAAGTGGTTAAGATGTCTTCATGTTTGGCTGTACTAATGATTATTTAAGAGAAATGTAAATGTAGAGAATGGAAATGACTTAAACACTTCTGGTAAAGGAAATGCTGTTTGCACTGTGTACTTGATTGTGAGTATCAACAGCATTCCAACGTTTCCTGCTTCAGTATTTTCCCTAACGATGGTAACAGTCCAAAAATATTTCACATTAGATTGTAGGCAGGAAATCTACTCTAACACATGTCACCATTAAAAATGGATCAAATTACTAGCTGAAGAAAACATGCCTGGTCTGCTTTTTCACCCAAAGGTGCAAATCTGTTAATTTCCTAGGATTTAAAACCCAGCCACAAATTGCTTATTCTGAATATGCTTTTCTAACCAGCACTGCCAGCTGCTTTGCTCTTTGCTGTGTGAACAGAGTTGGAAAGGTCTATTTTCTGCCTCAAAAGTGGGTCTTCAACAATGTCAGTGCATACACTGAATTCCTGCTGAAATTAGCATGTCTAGCAGCTCCCTGCTCTTTTTTGAGCCTGTGTTAATTCATTTTGCTTTTTGTTTCAGGCTAGAGAGTGTTTTTAGAAATGTATTTCCCAAGAAACCAAAGTAAAGGTTCCATTTTTGTCTTCAGCCGTGTAAAATCTAGCTCAGCACCATGGTTTTGTATGGTACATGCAGAAATACCAACCTACAGCAGTACTGTGCTTTGTTTGACTCAAAAACACCTGTTTTCAAAACTGAGAAACTCCCCGGGCAGATTTTTGTGCCTCTCCCATTCACAGGAAGAAAGAAGTTTTGCACCTTGAGCCTTTGAGAAGAGCTGCTGCTCTTTTTTTTCAATTAGGGTTTGTACATCATTGCACTGACATTTTAGGGTCAAGCAAAGCCCCCCCCC
>NW_020799105.1:4213800-4236007 GCF_003259725.1 Athene cunicularia
CCCCCCCTTCCAAGCACTCTTGTGATTTTCTTTTAATGGGATGAGGTGCAAGACATGTCCAGCACACTGGAGAAAACTAGGAATTTCCTTTGGAAATTCCACATATTTTAGGAAAGATGCTTGCTCTGACAAAGAGTACACAAAGAAAGGAGGGCTCAGGAGGAACAAATTCTCTTACCTCTTACTACAGCATTCACCTGATAGATCCAGCAATCACTGATGATCCAGGCATCACCAATGTTAGTGGTAATGCTTATGATGAATTTGACATACAGCGCTCTGTAGCTGCAGATGTATAAAAGCAGATAAATATTCATTGCAGCATGGGTGAAAATTTATTTCTAAAACAAACGGCTCTTTGCCTGTGGCTTTAGTCACCAAATGGGTGGTGGTACTGTGCTCATATGCAGCCCTGAGCAACTCAAAGGTAAAGTGTGTATTTCTGTTTTTTTTTTTTTTTCCCCAACAAAAAAGAGATGTTCCTACAGTGAGTCTGCCCTTCCCTTTATGTCTGGAGGCAGGTTGAGGGTGGTAATAAAAGAAGAATATTTGTGAAAAGGGATTGCACATGTAAGCTCTTGTTCTGCTCCTACTGTCCTTCAAATTTCAAGCTGCTTTTCTGCAGCTCTGCTGCCGGTGTATAGTATATTAATGAACCATTTTTGTTTGTAGAACAATCTGTTACTTTGCTAAAAGTAACAGCAATAAACCAATGTATTTGTTCTTTGAAAACTGCTAGGATCAGGGAAGTCAGATCTGTTACCAGTGTGTAGATGCTTATGAAGAAGAGAGCATGTGTGCAATGTCATCTGCTTTTTATTCAGTATGTTCAGTTACACTGTTGCTTAACTCCACGTGTTTCCAGGTCTCAGCTGTGGGGATTAGTTGCACAAAGCCACAATAGTCTCGAATTTGTCTTCTAGGAAGTTGGTGGAATCCGTTGACTCATTTAGGTTTGCTTTTTGCTTCCCTGCCCAGAAGTGTTTTCCAGCTCTGTCATCTTACTAATAATTCTTTTGGCCCTGGGAAAAGTCCAATGCTCTGTGTGCATCTATATAAGGGCAAGCAGATCGCCTGGCCCTGTGCGGCAGCTCACAACCTCTCCATGGCTGGTGTGGTGCTCCTGGGTGCATGCCAGCAGCTTTTACTAATGATTGTCATGTTCAAAGCCAAGCTTGGCATTTGTTGTGTTTTTACAGCCTCTTTGGCAAGGCAAAAATAACTAACTCTGTAGCTGGCTGATGGAAGAACAGTGTGAGTCTGAGCAGTCAGGTGTGTTTTGTACTTTGTAACTGATGAAACTGCTTGTGATAAATTGCTGTTGCCACCCCTGTGCAGCCAGACTTGCCCTTTTCTACTTTTTGGTTGTATGAAGAGACACCTGAAATACAAGGAGCAAAGGACTATGCGTGAAGAAATGATTTGGGGCCCCTTGTCTAGGAAGTTGTGACTAGCATTGCTGTTTAAATTGGCAATAGGCTACGTGCAGCCCAAGTACAGTTTTGCTTGCCAAAGCCATTATGTCCATTAATGGATGGCTGCTAAAAGTGACTGCTCATGTTTAAAACCAAGGGCATGTATTTTGCAGCTGTTGTAGCTAAAAGGCTGATTAAAAGGTACCTTCCTTGTAGCCTGAAAGCTCTTGTAGTTAGTCTGTAAACATTATTAAAATGTCTGTCTGAAAATCTGGAGGGTTGAAAGGAATTCTTCAGACCTTTCCTTATTTTTCAGCTAGCAAACTTTGTGTTGCACAAGGTCCTTCTCCGTCTTTATGGGTTTAGTTGTTACTTCGGTATCATAGGTGTTTTCATCCCAGTGATTGAAATAGGAATGTAAATGTGCCTCTTGCCTTTACACAACTTACTTAAACAGTTCCTGGCTCATGGAATTCGACCTGCATTTTCCATCTCTGAATTTTCTCTTGAAGCTATGGCTCAGCTCTGCACGAAAAGCATTGATAGCAAAATCTAGGCTCTTGTTTATATTATACCATATTCAAGTCAAGCTCTTTGGAAAATGCTGTATTTTGTAAATACCTCTTCAAGATTCTTCCTTGACTTGCATGCAGTTTCATTCCTCCCCTTCCTACCTGTTCCTCCCCTTTCTACCAGTTCCTCCCCATCCAAACTAGTGCCAGAGAAATTTCTTGGGTTTCTGCATGATGAATCAGCAAATGCATGGCTTGTTCCCTGGCCCTGTCTTGGTTGGTCTCTCTCCTGTCATAAGGGAACAGCATGGAAATGTAAATGGCAAATGTGACAAAGTTTGTATGTCCATGTGCCTGCAGTTAATTTGCCTGGTGCTTGTTCCCAGGCTTGTTTGAGTGTCATGGTTTTGTCTTCTCTTTCTGCACTATTTGAGTGTTGTTTTCTGCTGGAATCTCATTTGAAAGAATATGCATTAGAAACCATATTCTAAAATAACTATTCAGCAATTTAATCAGGAGTCTGTGAGATCTATGGGGATGCTGAAGTCTGCTGGCTTTCATTGACAACAGGGTGTGATTCCCTGTCAGGCTGTTGGACATCCAGCCCCGTCACTGGTGGAGAGGCAGGTCTGGCAGCCCTGCTAGAGCTGCCACACTCTGTGGCAGAAGTACTGCTTCACCGAGGGTGGTATGTGGAGGCAGGCTTGTGGCTGGGGTTCTTCTCCAGATCTGAAGAAAATCCTTCAGAAAGCCTCTACAGTTCTACCAGTAATAGCCTGCTGTTAACTGAAGGCACCGTTGCTGAGGCTGGGTTTGAGCTATCAGCTCTGGTGCCTGTTCCTTGCTTCATATAAGTAAGATATAAACACATGTAGATAAGATACAAACATGATGAGTTTAACCCTATTGTCTGTGCCTTGTGCCCAAGCTTCTTAGCCTTTTAGAAATAAGTCCTGGGCCAGCAGTGGGACGTAAGGCAAACTTTTAGGTGCTATGTTTCTTTTTCTTGCCACACTTCATTAAAAGTGCAGGCAGTGACACCAAGAGCAGAGCCAGAAAACCCTTGCTGAGATCTGAGACCATAGCAGTCCCACCAATGACCTGTTGACCATGGGCTTCACAGCCTGATGTGGTGGGATGGAGCACGTACCTTGAAAGCCCTGCTAGGCAAAGCCAGTGAAAGCAAAGCTGTGGCTGTCTCCTCTTCTCAGCTCTGCTGGGGCCATAAATGGGCTGTTGAGAGTGGCTGAAGGGCTCTGCTGCAGCTGTTGTGAAGACAAAAGGAAGCTTTATCTTCCCAGCCTTAGAAGGACAACTTCGTGCACTATTTAACCTTTCTGTTTGGATAAACTTGATTGAAAGTAAAGCCTGGGGTGACCTTGCTGCTTCCATTTATATCCAGTGACAGATGAGAATGGTAGCAGGCTGGGAAACAAACGTGCATTTTGCCTGGCTAATAAATAAGGGAGAAAAACCTGGTAAAAAAGAAAACAAACAAACCTATTGGCTGCAGTAGTTGGCCATAGCTGCCTCCCTATGTTGGAGACCAAGGTGCTGTGTCATGTCAAATACATTGAGTTGAGGGGCAGTGAGATGAAAGCAAGTACCCAGGGTCCTGGGGGGAGGTTTCTGTTCTGTATCTATATATTGGCCTGCTCTAAGCTTGAATTTTCAGTCTGAATAAGACCTTTTGGTGCTTCTGAAATCTGGTAACTTTAAGCTACTGTGAAAGAAAATACTAGCTCAGAAGTATTAGATCACTGCTACTGAGAAATGGCAAGTGATGCCTCAGACGAGAAATCAGCTGAAGTGCTTAATGCTCTCTGAACTGCTCTTTTCATCTCCAGCCAATATCCCAGCTCAGCTGGCAGGATATTTGATTTCCATATGATTTGCTGTGTCCCCTGTTCCAGAGAAGATGGAACTTGGTTGCATGTGATCTCCAAACACTTTCAAGGAATAAGGCTTTGCATTGGTCAGCCAGCTGCTCCCCTCTGCAAACAGTCTTTAAGTGCAAAATACAGCCATCCTAGAGATGGCTGTGACTTTCAGGCTTGATAGTCATAATGTGGGTAAAATTGGTGGTTCCTCAGGCACCTTAAAGCATGGGTTGCCAGAAGCAAGGAGGGAATGACTGTTTTATACTCACCTGGGGTATGTTGTGCACCCAGTAATGACAGCTCTTGAGGCAAGATGACGGTCGGATTTGCATAGATCTCATCCCATGTAGCCGTTAGATTCATATCTGTTAGCTTGTGTGTGCCCCAGCTCACCAGACGCCAGGACATAGGTTGTCAGGCATCAGCACTGCAGCTGAGCCCACAGGGTGCAATAGCCTGGAGTCAAAGGTTAGCTATACCTGAGTGCTTGTAAAGGATGGTATCTGATGTGACCTGTGTCTTTGTACTTTTCTGTGAAAGGAGGTAAAGCACAGCAGACTTCATTCATGTTTCTTCCGTGTAAGGTCCGGAGTATAATAGGTGCAACAGAGGTCAATAAAATTTTTCCTCTCCCTTGAGTGAGAATGCTGCCTCCTGTCTCCTCCTGCTGAGCTACCTTCTGGATGGAAGTATTAAAATACTATTTATGCAGCAAATGCCTGAGATTGAATTTATTTTGGGTAGCTCTACACCCTATTTCTCCATCCTTGTCAGTTTTATAAGCCTTTTCTGTTAAAAATCTCTTTCCAGTGACCCAGTTAATTCTCAGTGGAAGCATTCCTGTTTTGCTAAGTACTTAAGCTGTAGCTGGCCCTGGAGCCACAAATATCTGGGAAATACATCTATCTGCAGTTGCAGATTCTACAAAGGCTCTTGTCAAAACAAGACATGGTTTCCAAAACCCATCCTAAGAGTTTATCAGCCATCTGGTTGCTGCATGATGCAATGTTTAGCATTCAACAATGGTTTTCATTCAGCAATACTGCAGCCACTTGTTCCCTGCTATTAAAAAATAATTGAGAAAAGTGGCACTGTTTAGTCCATCTGAGTTGCTAACTACTTTCTATACTTCTGAGACGTGTAGGTACCATGTTTCCCACAGAGTATCTCAAGCAAATGTAAGTATTCTACTTCCTCACCATTTGTTTGTCTGTTCTTTGAGATATAGTGAAACTCCTCGGTGATGATGGTAAAAGTGGTTGGTTTTGGTCACAGATCTTGACTTGTGTTTCAGGCTGCTATGAGTATTTGGGTTAGACCACAAGCCAGTAAAGGTTATGTAGACTTTCTCTGACACATTATGTCATCTCAGTGTTTAGTCTCATTGCAGACTTGGACTTTTTTTTTTTTTTAAATTCCCAAAAGCCTCTGTTTGTTCAGTATGGATACCACTTTATAAATAAGAAAAAAGTTCTGCAGACCCAGAACAAAAAATATTTTTAGCTTATCCAAGGCAGCCCAGCTTCAAGAACAAAATGTTCTCTGTGTAGTCAATACAGTCAAAAATAGTTTATGTTCCTAGCTACCCATAAAAGCTGAAACATTGTAATCTGAACTGTCTCACTTAATTAAAGGACCTGCATGTAAGGGATATCTCCAGCTTCTGCTGGTGGATGACACCCCAACTCCACTGCCTGGGTTGGAGCCCATGCTTGATGTGTCACCAGTGGAGTCCCAGAGAATAAGCCAGGACAGTCACTGCTGAGATCTTGCCTTTCTCCAAGGACCGTATACAACATAACTAAGTCATCCAAGTTACATGCCTAAAATGAGACTGTCTAGCTTCCTCCTGATGTAGATAGTGCTATATACAAAAGACTGAGGAAGTATTTGGAAAATTGATGAACTTCAAGTCTTTTAATAACAATAATGATGCTCAGTAATGAAAATAGATTATTTGAAATTTGTGTGTTGCAGAACGGAGTCAAAAGTCTGGTCACCACTTGTAAATGAGGAGGGAAAGACGCATCCTTATAAGATGAATCTGGCCTCCCAGCCACAGGTGAGTAATGGAGTATCTGCATGCTCACGTTCCCACTTAACTCCTGTCTGACTTCGGAGCCTGATCCTCCAAGGAGCTGAGCACGTGTCACTCCGTTGATCACATTGGGGATAGCATCATGCCCCATACCTCCTAGAAATCGTGTGGCCCTTGGAAACCTTCAGAGATAGACTTCCTCCCTCATGGTCAGAAGCCTGCTGCTATGGAGAGCTAGTCGGATACCTTGCCAAGGGTAAGCTGCTTGGATCAGAGGCTATCTGCATGCTCACACCTACCACAGGGCACCTGAGTCACTATAGATATGTGGCTTAGTAAGTCATTGCTACTCTTGCTAAGCCTCTTGATTTTCATGGGTAAGAAAGGTCTTGAGAGGGGAGAAAAATTTAGTGTTTTCTGCTGGGGTTTTTTGTTGTTTTGTTTTTTCCTCTTACTAGCAGTGTAGCCATGTGGAAAGTGGAAGAGAAACACAGCAGCCTTTTACTTTTTTTATCTGTAGGGCAGATCTTGCAGCCTCTATCTAGGAGGTTGGTTTAGTAATCTTTGGTCAGCCTTGCTTCATTGGTCTGCTGCCTCTGTCAAGTAAATGTAGGAATAACAGTGACCTGTGCAAGGACATTGCCTGGTCTGGATTTAGAGGATTACACTGCACAAATCTACAATAACTGCACTAAAATCAGTGGCACTTCTGTGGATTTTCACTGAGGCAGTGACACAGATTCTGGTCCTAGCATGCATCTTGTGTGAGTCTTTCTAGCAAAATAAGTGGAGATAAAACTAGCTTGACTTTGCAGTTAATTAAGTGCTAATATGTCTGTTTGGGTTGGAAAGACCTGAACCTAAAGTGACACGTGCAGCAACACCATGCCCAGACCTTGGCCTGGGATCTGTCCCTGCTCCCTCATGCCAGGCTGCTGTGTGTTGCTTGGCTCGAAGGCGTGGTGTGGCATTCTCTAGGTAGTTCATAACTTGGCCAAGGCACAGTGTGACAGTGAGCCATTTGGACTTAGGTTGGGCTGCGGCTGTGCACTGTCACCTGCTTGTGACACTGTTGAGATGAGGTCTGATCTGTGTCTTCAGCTGCCCCAGCTTTGGAGAAAGCTTTGCAGCTTTCTGCTGCATGCCTTGAGACTTGAGGGCTATCTTTTGCCAAAGGAGTGGGCTAGAGTCTGCAGTGAGGCTTTCCGGCAGGGCTGCAGAGTTATTGTTTAATTCAGCAAGAGACCCAATCCTGGAGACCAAGTCCCTGACCCATCTGTTAGCCAGAATTTAGCTAAATGCCCTGGAATTAAATATAGGGCACTGCACATGCCATGCAGGAGTTCAACATAGTTCAACAAGTTTAGTTGCAAGAAACTTGCTGCTGCAGCATCCCTGTCACTAGCTGCACCACACTTTCTCCTTGAGTCCAGCCTGTGTCACTGGATAGACATTCACTGCTGGTCAAGCACTAAACATAGGCTATTTTAATTAACTGATACCACCTCTTTCTTAAACTCATTTGCCATGGCAGTTTTAACCCTTTAGTCAGTTGCCCTGTGGGTGGAGTGTGTGTGTATGAGAGTCAGCCCTGCACTGTTTCTGGGAGCCTACTGCAACTCGGTAAGAAACATGGGTGAGAGTGACTAACCTTAATTCTGGTCTTTAACTTACAAGTCATTCCCTGCTTTCTAAAATCCAAGTAAAGGCCATCATAAAGGTCAGACTCTGCAGGATTTGGCAGTAATCCTGGCAGTGGAACCTGTTCCCTTCTAAACCCTAACCTTAGTCCTAATCCTGATTCTAACTCTGGCCATTATATAGATACCACAATGCTGCCAGTTCTTGAGTGTAGCCAAACTGAATTTGATGATACCAACCTGTAACTAACTTCAGAAGAAGAATTTGGTGAAAAAGTGAGTGTGGACAGATTCCTATTACAAACCTTATCTCTGAGCAGTGACCTTTGTCTTAATCTTGCACTAGAAACCAACTGTGGCCTCAAAATTAGGCTCTGACCCCTTGTGATGGCTGATACTAGAAGAATTTTATTTCTTGGTTTAACAGGAACATTCAAGCTCTTACAGAAGTCTTGCCTTTCTTCTTCCCTTCCTTAATATGAAACCAATTAAGTAATTTGTAGTGGCCTACATGAGTGGTGCTTGTTTTTCAGAGCCATGGGGCTTTCCTTTAAAGGGCTTTGCGTGCTACATACTCAAGCAGAGGAATTTAGCTGTGTGAGGGAAGATGTATGCCTCATGTTTCCAAACCACAAACTCCCATTTTACCTTTCTTGCTTAACAGTGCCTGAACATCCTAGCTTGCTCTGCCAAGGAAAAGTGTCATGAACACCATCAAGTTTTAAGGGTTCTTTTTCTAAATACACACCCGTTTCCTTTTTCAGTAGCTGACTGCAGCAAGTGAGGTTTGTGGTGAGGTCAGTCTGCTTGGAGCATGATGTCAGCAGAGCATGCCGACTCCTGCCAGAGCCATGGCAAGCATTGGCTGAGTGTCTCTGGGGCTGTGTCTTTGCAGCATCACCAGGGATTTCAGCCAGGCCTGCTGCAAGTCATCAGCAGAATGCAGAAGATGCTGTGCATGTATATATACTAGCATGGCAAAGTGCTATGAATTTTACTGCAAAGGTACTGATCTTATTTTTCTAACAGGACTGATAAAAGTTCTGAGTAGAGCCCAGTCTTTGAAGGCAGTACTGTATGAGCTGTTCAGGTTTTTTTAACTTGCTGGCCAGTAAAAATAATATATTTGCTTTCCTTGGCAACTGTCTCATGCAGAACACTTATTCATTCACTTACCAAAGAAAACAGGACATGCTGTGTCCAAGTGGTTCACTTAAGTCCTGATCCAGGGTCCTCTGAAGATGTTTCTCACTGGTTTTGCACACAGCCCTTTGAATGCAGAAATATAGTCATACATGTGAATAGACTTACTTCAGGCTCAAAAAAAGCAAGCTTTAAAACATTTGCTGTAGAGATTGGATTGCAATTGTTCAAATAAGTTTGTACCTTTCTTAAAATTAGGTAGTTTGCTGTTGTCTCTCCTACTTTCAGTATCTTAACTGAAAT
This sequence comes from Athene cunicularia, assembly GCF_003259725.1. Taxonomy (NCBI): domain Eukaryota; kingdom Metazoa; phylum Chordata; class Aves; order Strigiformes; family Strigidae; genus Athene; species Athene cunicularia. The sequence goes on from NW_020799105.1 coordinate 4,222,732, forward strand.
TTCTCACAACACTTGCCCACCTTCTTTTATTGGTGCAGTTAAATAACTAAATCTTTGCAAAAGATCTTGCAAGAGAAATTAATTTTCAGTTTGTCTCAAGAACTGTTGTATGACTCCCCTGGTTCAACTTGAGGCCATTTCCTCTTGTCCTATTACTTGTTACTTGGGAGAGGAGATTGGCACCCATCTCACTACAGCCTCATTGCAGGTAGTTGTAGAGAGTGATAAGGTCTCCCCTGAGCCTCCATTCTTCAAGGCTAAACACCAGTTCCTCAGCTGCTCCTTGTGCTCTAGACCTGTTTACACATTTTTTTACCCTATTTGAAATAGCATTTTTGTTTACTTCTGTAATCCTTTTGGAGGCTGATACTTGGTGAAATGCTGCATCATCCCATGCAAGTATTTTCCCTTACTTGGAGTGCAAGTTCATGATATTTGGAAAGTAAAAAGGCATTCCACAGACTCCTATGCATTCTCTGAAGTCCTGAATCCCAAGGCTGACTTAATTGTCTAAGCTGACCTTTGCCTATGAAAGAGCTACAGCCTTATTATTATTTCATTACCTTTATCTGTCTAAATTAATTTAAACTGAAGCAAGAGTGATGACAAAATCACATTTCATCAAAAGGTGTAGCAGCTTGTCGGTGCTGATGTCTCAGCCGCTGAGCCAGCTTTGTTTTGGGTGTGCCCATGGCAACATTAGGGAAAGGAAATGACCAAGTCTTCTTAGTATATTTACTCAATTATTTCACTTGCACTTCTCATCCACATCCTAAGGATGATCACTCAGTGTCATTTTCCCATCAAGAGCTTCTCATCGCAGTGGGAAAGAATAAAACAACACATCTGCCTCTTCCTTCTGCTTAACATTTCTTGAGAAAAGTGATCACAGCAAGAGAGAACAAGTTACTTGGTGACCAAGGTAATTTAATGCTTATCACACTGACCAGAAACCAGCATGAGTTTCAGATTGCCCTGCTCTCTGGTGGCCCTGGCCCAGGCATTAAGCTCCAGACCAATGTGCTGGCGTGCGTGGCTGTATTGTCCCTTAGTAAAATGAACAATAAAACTTTATACCTCAGAATGTGCTATGTCTTGTCAAACCTGGGCTCTCTAGAAGTTTTGTCTTTTTTTTTTTTCTTCCCTGTATTTGTAGGATACTGAGGTCAGTGGGGCCTAGGTCTTTAAGTTGAGTGAGTTCATGTAGGGAGTGAGCTGAGAGGGACCTGCTTTGAGGGTGGTCAACACCAGGACTGTCTCCAAAAAAGTTTGTCCAACTCCCTGAAGGCGACATATCCCATTTACAGTGAGGCACAAGTGTTAATGTCACTCCTCAAGAATGTCAGTGAAAACTCTTGGGTTTAAGATGGGTATGTCAGCTCTTAACCACGGATGATATGGGCTTTCAAACGTGAGGAAGTTTTCGGTTTTTTTAAATGAGAAATAACCTCCAGCTCTGGAGGTGAATCTGGGTATGTGTGGGATGACATAGACAGCCACTTCTGTCTTCCCAAGGCTTCTTGAGAGTGCCTGTCCTGTCCTCATCCTTGTCCTTGCAGAGTGATGTCATTGTTTCTGTCTTGTGTATTTTATCTCCTTGGATACAGAGAAGGCAGGGGCTATAGAAACTGGGTGTGTGACTGGCTTGGCCTTTGATAAGGCCATGCATGTGTGGGCAATGCATGAAGCAATAGGTATATAAAGGAACAACATCTCATTTCAGAATGAACCATGCTGGCATATCACTACCTGCTGTTTTTGGTTAAAAGGCGTTACCACATTGATGTGGAATGTGTCAGGGATGTGAAAGGAGAGGATGTGGGAAGCCAGCGTTGTTTTTCTTATTCCCCTACAATAACAAAACCCCAAACCCTTCTCGATTTCTAATTGTATTTCAAAGCATTGCAAAAGATCTTTCCATAGCTGAAAAACCCCAAACAATAATAGAGAGAGAGGTGAAAGTAAAGGCACTTCGTAATACTTGTGATTGCAGCTGATGAAACCTATCATGGGGTAGAGTTTGCCATGAAGATGTCCTCTTCTGAGCCGTTGCTGCATGTTTGGCGTGAGCAGCCTCCCTCCACCAGCACTCTGGCTGGGCACAAGCGCAGCCTTCGCTCCCTGGGCAGCTTTGCAAGGGCAAGGATGGGGCCAGGGGGTTTGGCTGTTTCTCCACTCTCCTTCCCTGCCTGTGGGACCAGAGTGCTCTCATTTGCTGAGGTTTGGTCAGGGGCCCGTTTTCTTAGAGCTGAGTAAACATTTATACTGAGAAATGTTTAATCTTGTTTCCTCTTGGTGTGGCTCAACTTGAAGGGTGCAATCCAGGATTGCCTGCCCCGAGCCTCCCGGCTCTTACTTGGAACGCAAAACCATCCCATGTTTCTGGGACTCGGTGGGGCAGCAGGTTTTGCTGGCTCACTTGGCTGCTTGTGAGGCCATGGGAGCCTTCACTTGTCCCTATAACTGCAGAGCCTGGGTGCTAAGTTGGTTTTTTTTTTAATTTGTAACATGAGATCAGTGTGAATCCCCTGACTTCAAGAGCTGGAGCTTCAGGAAATAACCACACTGGCTAGTCTCTAAATCATGACTCCACACATGAAACTAGTTTTTTGTGGCTTCAAGCAGCCCCCTGTTCTGTACTCAACCTGTCATTCCTCTGGGGGTTGTGGGGAGGTGGCCTGGGAAGGGGCAGGGTGTAGGCTGGGAGCAGGGGAGTGGTGGCAGCAGGCCAGTAGCCAGCACCTATGAGGCCCCAGTTCTGCTGGCTGCCTTCAGGCTGTGTTGTGGGGAGAGGAAAATCCCATTTATGGGAGAGGCTGCCTGACTCCACGTTTCAGTTTAGTTTTATTTGGCGAGTACAAAAAGACTCCACGTTTTTCCTGTTTCAGGTGGTGGTGAGGTTAGTGTAGGTGGGATGGCCTTGGCCATGTCACCCCTCAGCGGATGGGACCTAAGAGCTCACCCCAGACTACCCTCAACCTGCCCAAGAGCACATGAGGCCACGGAAGCTTCCAGGTGGCTTTATATCCTGGTGCATGGGATGTGCCCCGGCTCAGCTGAAAGAGGTGGCTCATCCTGGGCTGTCTGTCTGTCTGCCTTGCTGACAGCTGAGAAGTTCCCTGGAGTCCCATGCCCCAAGTCCCATGGTGGTAGCTATGTCCATCTCTGGTGCATGTTAAGGAGGAATCATTCACCCACACCACGAGCCACTGACCAGCCCAGGGCATGGAGGTGATGGCTGACATAGCTGTGGGGATTTCACAGGCTGGGCTGCATCATCGCCAAGTGTGGCCTGGCGTGAGTGGAATGAGAGGGCGGAAGGGGCCATTGTTTTCCCAGATAATTCCCCATGACGCAGCCTGCAGCCGGTGCAGTAGGAAATGCTGATCTGCTTCCTGCTCCAGTGCAGGGATGTTTTCCCTGTCCCCACAGCCTGGCACCACAGCTGGCGTCTCCCTGTCAGGAGGCTGGGGTAGCAGGGGAAGCCCCTTGGTACCCAGCTGGAAGGGCTGCGGTGCAGTGTTTACAGTGCACTGGCAGTGTCCCTGTCTGCCCCTACACAGGGCTGCTGCCACTAACAGCCAGTGCCCGTAAAACTCATCTGGCAGGAGACCTGTGTATTTCACCTGAAGCTGGGGTCCTACAAAACTTGTTTGTCCTTGGGATTGGGAAATAGCTTTTTCTCTGGGATGGGGGTATTCCACTGGTGCCTGAAGGACTTGGGAGCACATGGGATTGTGCTCCAAAGCCACTTGGAGCTTGTTTGTATAGAGCAAATAGTTTCAAGTAGGGAGGGGGCTGTTGGAAGAATAGCTTCTGAAACTGAAGTAAGGTGAGACCTCTCTGTGTTCAGAAGCAGCACCCTGGCAGAGAAGGCTGTGCAGTTGCTGATTCATTTTAGCTTGGGCTAGCCACTCTGCCAGCCTCTCTAGAGGAATAGATACCTCTGCAAAGGAAGAAGGAGAGTGAGCTTGGTATCTGTGCAGACAAAGCAATTTAGCTATTACGGTATCAGCTTATAGTGGTAAAATATTGTTCTTGATTATCCTACCTGGAGGCTTGGGATTTTCTGGCTACAGACCAAAATAACTGCTCTGGTACCCCTGCTTGCTGCTGACAGCAGCCTGCTTCAGACAGGAGTGGTGTCAGAGGACTGAAGCAGTGCCATGGCTTGCAGGCAGGGTGAGGCAAGCACTTCTGGATTTGCCTGCAGATATCAAGCACAGATGTCTCTGAAAAAATCTAATATTAGTTGCACTCCTCTGTACTGTGGACAAAGAAAAAGCTGGTCATGCTCTGACTGGATAAGAGAATGTCCTTGTGTTTGACTGCCAGTTCTTCCTTTGCAAACAGACCATTGCTTACTGCTCTCGGAGACTGTCCTCCAGCCAGGGAGGCCATTTAATGCTGCTTGCACCCTTTTCCTTGTGTTGGTCCTGGGAATGCCATAGCCTTAGAGATGCTGCAAATCTCAACTGCAACCAGGCACTGCCCCCACATGTGTACACTATAGCAGTGGTTTTGTACATTTTTCACTTGCCTACTGGTGAACATGTTTTTGGGAGTGTCACATTTCTGATTTTGTTTTTCCAGTATTAAGTCAGAGATTCTCACATAAACACATGATTCCAGGAGCTGGGGCTTTAACAAAACTGCTGCACAGCACAGGGCCTGCATTGGCAGTTCTGGAAAATCCCTAGGTAAATACATTTGACAGTGAAAAGATTTTATCTTTTGATCTTGGGATCATGAAAGCACTTGTTCTTTGCAAATTCCTTCCACAGCTTGAGCAGAACGAGCAGCATGGTGGATTATCCAAATGCCCTTTGAAATGTTACTGTTATTGTAATACTTGCCTATAGACTCTTGGATTACGCATCTTCTATGCTATTCTCTAGATGGGATTATTCTAATCTTCAGACACACAACTACTGCACCAATATCTCTATTTAACCCGTTATAAACTCCCTTACAGTCAGTGGACTTTATCCATGCAAAAGCTACTACAGATGTCCTGATGCTTTTGATATCTTTGTTTATGGTCTTGGACATTATTACACAGCAGAAAACCTACCTGGTGGCCAAAAGTAGACAAAATTCTCTGTGGATTCTGTCTGAGCCTATGTTGCAGTACTTTTGGAGTCAAGACACTAACGTGATTTCACTCTCTCTTCTCTGATGGCTATTTTCTCAACACTTATAGGAACTTAAACATCTCTGAGGTCTCCATCACGGTCAAACTGATTTGGGCTTGGTGGGGGTGAGAACATGCCCACATGCATGTGGAGTATGTAATTGAGATGTCTTACTTCCTTAGGAAAGCAGTATTTAAAAAAAAATCCTCTTAAATCAGTTCCCTTTTGCTAATTCTTGGTTAATACTTAAATGTTTCTGCAATACAGGTTGTGACATGGTTTCAACTCTGAGCCTATTTGACCTAAGAATAATAACCCCTTTAGCCTAAAACTTCTGCCTCTGTCTTTCATTAAACCAGCTATTTATGTGTATGTCTGAAACCCTCTTCTACTTGTGGCCTCTGAATGGTGGGCTAGCATGTGTATTTAATGCTGATGTAAGATCACTGATACTTTTCCCCACAGTGTGATATGCAGGATGAGGTAATTTTATTTTTTTTTTCCAGAGTCCACAGTTTCTGCCATGGGAAAGACTATTTTTATGAGCACTATTATGTGTGTTGAATGAGATTGCAACAAAGGGAGATTAGCTAATTACTCCAAGGTCTTTCTTCCTTTGGTCTGTGGGAAAGCTTCATGGCTGGCGTCCATACATATTGGTCAGAAAGCTGTGGGAGAGCAGTCCCGCCACTCCTCACCTGAATATCTTGAGCTACCCCACTGATTTCAAATTACTTCTAACTCACAAATGCATTTGGATCCACACCGCTCTGCTCTGAGGGATCCTATGCTGTGCTTGATGCCATAAATAGCATTCGAGTGCCATGAAGTGAGATGACTCCCATCTGTTGGTCTGGGAATGCTAGCCAGCTGCCTAAGGAAATCTGGGGACATAAAAGTGATTTAAAGAAAAATCTGTAGGGAAGCTTAGTCATACTTGTTTCTAACAAGTGTTTATCCTGTAACTATAGCTCTATCAAACAAATGCTGTGAGAAGTTCAAAGGGCGGTGAAGACTCTATTGGTGTAGAAGTCAGCACCTGTATGGAGCAGGAGGTGGTAACTGGTTGTGTTAATTAGAGCTGGGAACCATGGGCCCAGCATGTTAAGAGCAGCCCTGTTTTATCCTGTGCCATTGGACGTTAACCCTGTATTGAAGCCATGCCCAATCTCTACAGCTAGCCGAAACATTTCAAAATGCACATTTTAGTGCCATCTTTTAGAGCCCTGGATATTTCAACCGCCTCTGTGAACATTAGGCCTTTCTTATGTCTGCTCTAGAGAGGCCGAGTTGTACTTTCTTCTTGCTTTGGTCAAGTGTCTTCTCTGGGGAGAAATAAGCCCTGGATGTTGTTATCTCTGCCCCAAGGCTGCTAATTCCTAGCCTGCTGAACTGGTGATGGGGTTTGGAAATGTCCCCTTTTTTGTTAGTGCTGCTTGTGATTCAGAAGATTCTTACTTCATGTCTTAACTTGGATTTGGCCCCTTTCTTATTAAATTGTAACTAGTGTTTCCAAGTATTCACTAACACTGCTGGAAGCCTCCAGTTTTCAGCAAACCCAGAACAACTAGGTGATCTCGTACTTCTGGCACTGAAGTCATCTCTGGCAGTTAGCTGTCACTGCCTGTGGACAGGCTTTTGTATTAACAATGGCCATTTTCACATGTTTATTGTGGGAATTTCTTGTCCAGAAGGTCCAAAGTTGTTCATCAAAGACAACTGTGTACCTCAGTCTTGGCTGAAGGAGCAAATGTGCTCCAGAGCACTTGTAGTAATAACAAATGCCTTTTTGGGTTGCCCTTATCTAAGAAAAGCCAAACTTTCAGATGTCATTGAAGAGTGATCCTCTTTCTGCCGCACATGTTCACTTTTCCATAGAAATCAGCTCTGCTTTCAGGAATTCCAAGGAATGCTTAACATCTGTAGTCTTGCATGAGAAGGTATGCAGGAGAGCTGAAAACGCACACGACCAATGTGATCAAGCAATGCCCGTTTATTACAACTAAGAGAGCCCTTTTATAATGTTCTCCTGCACATGTGAGTAACATGCAGTACAAGTCCTCAAGATTGGACAGTTAACTTAGCCCGTGCTTTAAACCTTCTTATGATTGGATAAAAAGTGCCACATCAGCCTTGCCATGCTTCCTGCCTTGTGTAACTTTCTCTTCCGTCCCAACCCCTTCCGGGGGTTGTCTGTCTTGTCAAGTTTCTCCCCCCTCGTTCAGGGTTATGTCCTTATCGCATTCTTGCTCAGGCTGGCTTTTATCAGTCTTGTTCTCATGCAGGATTGCTCATGTGTCCCTTCTCTCGCAGAAAGTCCTCTTGAATCCCAACATATCCCTCTTTTTGTTTTTGAGCAATCCGAATTTCTTGCAGGGCCTTTTGTACTGAATGTCTAATACAAGAAACTAAGCAACACAAAATAACAGCAAGCATGATAACTACAATAATTACAACAATTCCCCTTTGTAACAACTCTTTCAACCATCCTGTGATTCCCAATGAAGCTAACCATTCTGTTAAGGGTGATGTTACAACCGTTAACTTCTTCTTTTAGTCTTCTCAGATTCTTATAGGTAGATACCGAATGACCAGATAAATTCATACAGTACATTCCTTCAAACTCTTCACACCCATGCCCTTGTACTAAAAGCAGAGAATCAATGGCAGCCCTATCTTGAAGTACAGCATGTCTAAGACTCTCAACATCCGTAGCCAAATCACCTATTATATTTGATGTCGAGTTCATTTGTTTAGCAGTCCAACATGCAAGATGAGTGATGAGTTGTATGCCTCTTTGGTCCCAACTGGAGACACTAGGGAAGCAATAATGTTTGTAGGGTTATTCCAAAATTGCACTCAATCATTACATCTAGGTCCTAGCTGGTACACTTGTCGTTTGGACTGATGGCGTTTTGTATAATTAAACAACATTCTGTTAAAAAGATCAATCATGGTTGGCTTAAACATAGTTAGCTTTCCCAAATAAAATAGACCCCCTATTGGTTTGGAAGGAATTCCAGGCTACGCTCTGTCCCCACAGATCAAGAAAGTGTGGTCAGGTAAACGTAATCCCACTGTGTTATTGCCCCAAACATTGGAATACCAACATTTTGGGGGACAGTAATCGCCAGGTTGGTTCCCAGTATATAAAGGGTTGCTTGGTGACACTGTTTGGCTGACAGTCAGGGGTACATTAGAATTAACTAATAAGGCAGCTATTTTCCCACTCCCTTTAAACACTACTGCACCAAAGCTGGGTGGCATAGAGCCTAACAAATCTAACTCTTGTGGTTCAATCATGGTTTTGTTAAGACTCATAATGAGCGAACCTTGCCAAAAGGCTGTGGTGTCCACGCGCCATTCTCCTGCTAAGCAAACATCGTGGTTTTAACAGTCTAGCTTCCTTATCTTCTTGCTACACTCAGTTTCTCAGCCCCTTGGCTTTGCAGGTGTTCTTCACATCAGCTGCAGCCTGTTGTTACAGTGAGGCCACTCGATCTGGATCGCTCATAACATGTCTGTTGTTTTCTAACCATTCCACGAATCCCTCCTATTGTTTTTGAGCGATCTAGACCCCTTTTATTGTTTGGTCCATCGTTTTCACAAAACACTTCCGCACACTGCTTAACATCATTAAAAGATTACAATGACATTTAAAACTGTTATTCCATATAAAACCAAATCCTTTAACCATCTAGTAATTGGTAACCTTTTAGCCAAATCATTATTAAATACTCTTCCTTCTTCAAGATGTAAACCCATCGTGTAAGCATCACTACAAAACCAAGTGTCGTTTACCGGTACTGCTGAAGGAGTCATGTTTTGCCATCCTAGCTAGACTGTCTGATTATACCAACCATGTGTCAGAGGTTGTATAAGGCTGATGCCTACCAGATCTCCCCTTTCTTTGTTTTGCAGCGGCACTTGCAAGACTTGTTTGAGAGCTGTATCAGTCAAAGGGTTAGACAAGCTTCAAAACACAGCATACTTAGAATAGTTCCACAGAAGGCTAAAACAATACAGCAGTTACAATTACTAGTTAAAAGGTAAGCTAATTTCACTAGCCATAATTAAGGGATATGACTAAATACTACAAAAATAAACAGTAAGGAGAATACGGAGTAGCACACTTAATAGGAGTACTAACATTCAGATTCGCAATTGCTAGGGAACCCTGCAGTGACAATTTAGTGCCCTTCCTCGCAAACCGGAAATCCTATGCGATGCGTCCATCCGTAGGTGAGGCATCCGATATTGCTGCAAGCAGGTCCGGCCTCTAAATCAACAGGCCAAAATAACTGGCACTTTTCTTTGAGCAGAAACATCTGATTTCATCCTCCAGTTGGGTTCCACCCTGAGCCTGGCCAGCACTCAAGGGGGAAAAACAAGGGAGTTCCTAGAAATATTAAACACTTAAGCTCTTAATTCTTAATATTGCTAAACAAAGAAAGTTGAATTCTTAGAACATTTCATCTTTATTAATAACGACATTTCATCTAAACCACATCTTTCACTAGTGACTAGTAAGCCTATATATTTCATTAAGGAGTTGCAATTACTGTTAGCATTTTCTCTTAAAAGAATTGGCAACTGTAGAGCAACAGTTTGTTCTGTTACAGTAGCAAACATTACCCAGACATTCTCCTTAAATTATTAGTTGAAGAGATCGCAAACTGTTGGTACAGGGGCATCCACAGCACTCACAGCTGGCTCCTGAGTGCTGGCTGCCTCTTACGCCTCAGGTATGGTTGCACACACCTTGCCAATAATCACCAGGGACTGTGACCTGTGGAGACACAAGCATAACCTCTTCCCCAGGTTATTAAAGAAAATGGTCCTTCCCAGTTACCCTTTTCTAGGTTTTTGTTAACACTTGAGCTTTGCTTTGCACTTCTTGTTGATCTGGTATCTGTGATGAGAAATGACACAATATTGGTGGCACTTGAGACAGGGGAATGTTTAAAAGGTTCATGACATATAATGCCTTATTTAGCCTTTTGTGAGGTGTAGATTGATACTGTGCATTTCCCCTTTTTAGTTGTCATAACAGACGTTTTAGCTTGCCAGGTATATGCTCCACAGTGGCTTGTCTAGTCAGTGAGTGGGGAATGCCAGTCAGATCACTGTATGGCAGGATGCAAACAGTGCTCCAGAAAAGGTGTTAACAGACACATGTACATATTTAACATTTCAAATGCAGCTAAGTGACTGACAACAGATTGCTATCATTAGAGGAGGTGAGTCCCCAGGGGTCGACACCACTTCACTGTTGAAGAGATGGAGTCTTTCTGGTATTCAGGGCAAATCGCAATGATGTCTTTAGCCTGATACCTTGATAAAGAAAACTGGTTTTGTATTGCCCTGGCATTCTGGTGGAAAAAATGCATGTGAAAGCTGTGCTTGTTTGAAGACATTTGTATTAGCCACTGTAACGTGCATAGTAACCATAACAATGACACACACAGGTTCCTGACCAGCAAGTAATAGTAGGTGCTGCCTACCTTTCATGATCAGTCTGGCAAACATTTCTGGACAAGTAGTGACCTTCTTGTGCAGCTGATGTGACAAAAAAGCTCCATTCAATAATAACAAGAGGTTTGCTAAGTGTTTCATCCCACTGAAGCAGCAGAGCATATGGCAGCCCTGGAGCCAAGATCTCTTCCCCTTTTTGTTTTTTGCAAAAGTGCTTTCAAGTTTTGGTGTGCTCTTTCTATGATGGCTTGTCCCGTGGGGGAATGCAGTATACCCTGTGATGCTTGTCTGTTTGAGATGGTGTTAGCTATGCGGTGGAGATCTTGTTTTGCTTTCTCTGTAATTACTCTGGGTGATGTCAGTGAAGGATCTCTTAATAAAATATCAAACAAGCTATGCAGATCATCATCAGTTAGGCCCAACAATAGCTGTATCCAATTTATGGTTCCTAACAGTTTCTGTAGATCTTTTAAAGTCTTAACATCTATTTTAAGTTTAACCTGTTGCAGGACAGTAGTCTGTCCAGAAATTCTTCAGCCCAGGTACTGCCTGGTGATGATATCTGTACCTTTCCAAGTGCTATTTGCAACACCATTTGAGATAGTGAGTCTTTGATTAAAGCAAGAGCCTTTTCCATGATCTGTGTTTCTGCTGCAAAAAGGATGTCATCTATATAATGATATATTGTGATGGTTTGACTTTGGCTAAATGCCAGGTATCCACCTAGTCACTCTTATCACTTCCCCACCCCCCCTTGTTTTCCCCTTGTTTTCTCAACAGGGCAAAGAGGGGAAAGAAAATAAACCAACCCTTGTGGGTAAAACAAAACCAGTTTTAATATAAGCAAAATGAAGCAAAGGTCCGCGCACGGAAGCAAAAGCAAACAGATTTATTCTCTACTTCCCATGGACAGGCGATGTTGGGCCTTCTCAGGAGCAGGGCTCCAATACACGTAGTGGTTGCCTCGGAGGACCAAGGGTGAACCCCACGCCCTTCCTCCTTTCTCCCAGCTTTATACTGATCAGACGTCATGTGGTCTGGAATATCCCTTTGGTTGGTTCGGGTCAGCTGTCCTGGTTGTGTCCCCTCCCAAGATCTTGCCCACCCTGTCCCACTGGGGGAAATGTCAGAAAGAGCCTTGGTGCTGTGTAAGCACTGCTCAGCAGCAGCCACAACACCAGGGTGCTATCAACACCCTGCCAGCTCCCAGCATAAAACACAGCACCATGAGGGCTGCTATAGGGGAAAACCAATTCCAGTTCAGCCAGACCCAGTACATATGTAAAGCCTGGGCGACCTGGTGGGACTTTTTTAAGTCTTATGGTAAAACAGTCCAGTGGTACCATTTTGCAGGTTCACTAACATTAATAGTGGGAATAGAAAAAGAAAATTTAAGGTGCATCATATGGATGCAAGGGAATGGTAAAAAGCATTCCTTTAGATCAGTTATTACAAGGTGCTGGTTTCAGGTAATCATTGTTGGAGAGGGCATTCATGGTTGTATAGTACCCTTATCCTCCATGGCATCATTAATGTGTCAGAGATCATGTAAAAGTCACTATTTAACACTTTTCTTTAAAATAAGAAACATCGGAGAGTTCTAAGGACTGGTAGTAGGTACGATATGTCCTGTAGTTAACTGTTCCTGACCTAAATCATTAAGGTGGAACAAGTTTTCCCATGGCAAGGGCCACTGACCCACCCACACAGGTGATTCTGTTTTCCAGGTTAGTTTCATGGTGGGTTTCAGGGTGAGTTGTGCTGCAGTGGTGATTAAGACAAATTTAATCCAATTTGAGTTCCTCATTGAGCCATACAGTCACAACCCCAAAATGTAATAGGGGTTTCCAGTATAAATGGATGAATATTTGCTACCCAGTTTTCTGGGCCCCTTACATGAAATGAGATCCTTGCTTTGAATTGTTACAGCATGACACCAACCCTGAAAACCATTTGAGTTACTGGAGCTAACAGCTGATCTGCTCACAGATATTACAGTCCCATCCACACCAGTATCTAAAATGCCTGTCAGTTCAACAGATTCTTTAGCTTTAGTGAGAGTACATTTCACTACAAGTCAATCTTGTGTCACTGTCTGAGCCCAAAATATTTAAGGGGTACCTGCTGATCCAAATCCCAAGTCACCACGGCTTCTCGGCATACTATTAGGGGGAGCCGCAGTAAAATAAGCAAGCTTGAACAATTTTTGACCCTTTTGTCACCGAACACAGGGGTACAGGCCATAATTTTGATTTTCCTCTTCGTAACCAGCATCTGCAACCCATGTAAGATTGTAGATGATCTTTTGACAATATTTCTGTTAGGCAGATGGTACGGAGGTGCACTCTCCCCGCAGAGCATGCACCTAAATTCAAGACAACAATTAACACAGAATTACTGCCTCCCGTTAGAGGAGGTATTTTACATGTAACACTTAAAACACTGAGCCCAAACAGACAGCAGCACCGATGACTCTCCGCAGCTGGGCTGCATCTCACACACGTGAAACAATCACACAACCACACAAAGAGGCTCCTTACACTTATTACTGACACAACATACAATGACAAATACTACAAACATGAAAACATCATTAAGAATATTTAAAGCCATTGATGCATGACAGTGTCAGAACCTTCTCTGTAAAAAAAAACTTGCCGCTTTTG
>NW_020799105.1:4236057-4299760 GCF_003259725.1 Athene cunicularia
CTCCTTCCTGATGGCATCAGGTGCACTTCTGGTGTTCTCAGCTCCTGACCGTGCAGCTTTTGGTTTAGCCCCCGCTGCCCGCTGCAGTCCCGGTTACACAGTCGATGAAACGAGCGGATTTTTTTTCTGACCTAACGCGATGAGAACCGCTAGGGGCGCCAGCATCGGAGGCGGATTGTCGGTGTTAAAAGCTGCTCCCATCGCTAAAGTCTCTCGGATTTGTTTCCAGAGTGCTATAGCTGCTCACTTCTTTTGCTGACTTTCCTCCATCACTGATCGAATCCCAAAGCTGTTTCCCTATAGATTCCCAGGTAGATATAAGTCCCTTTTCTCAGCTATATCTTAAAACCTTCCAGAGTGAACTTTCCATATTTTTTCCCCCACATAGAGACGATACACTGGAGGAGTTTCACCACTGCCTGTTCGTCCTTGGCAAAAGTAGTCTCCATTCCTCCCCGGCCACTGCCTTTCGCAGATCTTTTATCTTCAATCTCTCCCTTTTATCTTTTTCCTTTCACTTTCCCTTTTAAAGTTACTGCGTGCTGATTCTCACCTTCAGACACTGGGGCAGTGCCTGGATATTTTATCCATCTTTCTCCCCCTCAGATTGCACTCTGACAAGTCCCCCTTAGCGAAGACTTTGTGCCAATCTTGAGGGCCCCACCCAGGGACGCCACTTGTGGGAGAGCTGAGCACGCACACAACCAATGTGATCAAGCAATGCCCGTTTATTACAACTAAGAGAGCCCTTTTATAATGTTCTCCTGCACACATGAGTAACATGAAGTACAAGTCTTCAAGATTGGACAGTTAACTTAGCCTGCGCTTTAAACCTTCTTATGATTGGATAAAAAGTGCCACATCAGCTGTGCCAGGCTTCCTGCCTTGTGTAACTTCCTCGTCCGTCCCAACCCCTTCCAGGGGTTGTTTGTTTTGTTGAGTTTCACCCCCCTCATTCAGGGTTATGTCCTTATCATATTCTTGCTCAGGCTGAGGCTCTTATCAGTCTTGTTCTCACGCAGGATTGCTCACATGTCCATTCTCTCACAGAAAGTCCTCTTGAATCCCGGCAAAGGTAGGTCCAGTGGCTTACTGTAGGCTTGCAAGAGCTCCCTGGTGTGTGGCACCGTGAGCTAATAGCTCTGGCAGTGTTTCTGAGCTTTTATGTTCCCAGCATGTAAACTCTGAAATGTCCTGAAGGTCAGCCTGAAGCCATCCAGGATGGGGCTCGTGACATGTGGGGAACAGTCACGAGCTTTGGTGGTTGTGGTTGCATGCTCCTCAGCTGACACCACAAGCAAAGCCACCACGGCAGTGGCTGCTTGCTCCAGGCTGCCCTGTCACATCCCACCTGCATGCCTGAGCACCTCTGATTTTTGCCTCTGCTCCTTTGCATGCAGGAAATAAGGCACATAGGAAGTGCACACAACCGGAGCGCGGTGCCCTTCACTGCTGCCACGGCTTCTGCCCCCAGAGTGATCACTGCTCAGTACAACAGCCCAGCAGGCCTCTACTCCTCAGAGAACATCCAGAACTTCAACAGTGCAGTAGAGTCAAAAACATCACCTGGGGCCCTGGAGTCTACCAAGCTGTAAGTATCTTCCTTGCCTCCCCTTCTTGCCTGGGCCCCCAGGGGGAGGCTCCAGGAGTTCCCTGCAAGGGTATAAATTTGTTAACTAAGAAAAGCTCTCTTTCAGGACAAGGGAAGGAGCAGAGGCACAAGTGTGGATGTGGTTCCCGGGGGCAGGGCTCAGAGGAGAGACAACGTTTCATGAGATGCAGAAATGAAATTAATGCTGTTGTGTTTGTTTGTTTAGCAGAGACCGACGCAGTTTCCACGTGCGTTCAGCATGACATGCCAGCCCGCTGGTCTGAACAGGTGCCTGATAGTTTATTATGAGCACTTTGTAAAGTTAGCGTTTTGTGCTGGCTTTGCAGGCAGTGCTGGGCAGGAGGGGTACCAGCGAGTGCAGGAAGCACATGCATCCCCATTCCTGACTGGCCTGGGATTCATAGACAGGCTCTGACTAGGTTTGGCTTTCCATTTTTTTTTACTGAACCTTGTTCTTCACAGGAGTTTTAAAAAGTAGCTGAAACATTCATACCTGTATGAGTGATTTTATGTATGGCATTGGAAAGGGTCCCAATCTTAAAAGGGCTTATTGATTTTTGTGGTTGCATCTGAGCTTCACCAAAGACCTTATTTTATCTTAGAAGTACAGAGTTCCTCTTTTTTCATTGGAAGCAGTAAGCCAGGAGCTGTCTGAAATCTTTCTGGCCATGTTGATCAAGTTGCTTAACTGCCCTAAGTCTCTGTACAGCAATACCAAACTGCCTGTAAGACTTTGGTCACTTTTACAACAAAAGATGCAAGACCAATGCTTTTGGTGATACTTGACTAAATTCCTGACTTGTGAATGAGGAGACAAAAGTTACTTCAGTCTTTGCTTTTGCAGGTCACAAAGACCTGAGATTGTGGTTTAACACAAGCCTGAAAACTTGCCCCTGACTGAAACTAGTTTCTCTCACTGGCAGCCTCATCTGCAGCATGGGCCCTTCTAGGCAGAGTTATGATGCTGCAGCTGGCAGACAAGGTGACAGATGTTTGTTCCTCATTTGCTTCTGGTAGACCTCAGCAGCCTCATTCAGGGGCTGAGCAAAGGCAGAACAAGGACAAGGGAAATGTGACTTTATGTTAACCTGATAGGACCATTTGACAGTCAGATACCACCTCTGGTCCAGTCTGGAGTCCCCTCCTGGTGAGAACACTCCCTGGAAGACAGGTATATTTGGCTGGAAACTTGTGGGTGATCCCTTTTTCTTGCAGGGGTTGGCAAAAAGGGTGTTTCTTCTAGTGCTGTGGCTCACTGTGCTCCTCCTAGCAGGAAGATGCACTGGCAGCCCTGTTGCCTGTAGCATGGCATCTGTTTCATCTTTCCCTTGCTGAAACACAGCAAGTTGCAAAGGAATGCTGGGGAAACTGTGCGTGAGGCCTTCAATGCTAATACACTTTTGTTTACAGAGTCATCAAAAGCAAATGAATTGCTGCTCTTTTTCAGTAAGAGCCAGGGGCCTCTCCCTGCCATTAAAAACCCATGAGGTCTCCCCAGTTCACAAGCACAGGATGTGTACGTTCTCCCTTCATGCAGCCTTACAGCTCCCTTTAAATTCCTGTCCATCTGTGTTACTATTTGTACATGGCTGACCTTGCTCTGGGTTTACATGGCATCTGCATCTCCATTCTACATGTAGCAGACACACAGCCTATCTGAACCCAAGCAGCCTGCCACTGCACATGGTGACATGGCATGAGGACCTGGTCCATGCTTCAGCCTTAGAGGGTGTGTGATGTAAATGCAGGGCTATGGTACAGACAGAAACACCAGCAAATATCTCTGCTGGATTTGGTGTCACAAAGCAGGCAGGGAGGGCTGAGCACATCTGTTTTGGGATTGGAGGTGAGATTGCCCCTCCGTAGGGTGCCCAGGCTAGCTGTGGGAAGAGCAGCAGTGAAGGCAGCATTCCCTGGCTGGACAATGGGACCATGAGTGTCTGCTCAGATAGCTAGTTCATAGTAAAACCCCCGCTGCCATGTCTACACTGTTTTTACAACCCCTGCATTTGCTCATCAGTAGAGCTAACTGCATTTTAGTTTTTGTGTGGACACACCTGGAGTGCAAGACCAGAGCCACAGCATTAGCCAGAAGCCTTTAATGTAAAAGGTTATGTATTCTTCAGTAGTGTGTCCCTCAGACAGTATTCTGCAACTGCTTGTATCACTTGGAGTATTTGGTTTAGTCCTTCATTAATTTCTTCCTTCTTTCCTTTCTTCCTCTTCTACATTTTTCCCTCAATTCCACAATGTAAAACCCAAATGAACCCACAAACACAACTCAAATTGCCTGGGTGAACACGTGGGCCCATAGCCGCCCATCGCCGATGAGTGCACTGCAGGCTCCCTTTGCCTCCGTCTATAACCCTCTGCAGGCACAGACCTCCGAGCCACCACAGCGGAGGCACAGCACCTCCTCCGTCCCCAGCCAAGTCCGAGTGGGGCCTGAGCAGCTGAAGTGTGTGGCCCAGATCTGTCCCAACAGCCCTGTGGAAGTGGAGGTGCCAGGACTCAAAGTGCTACATGTGCAGTTCAATTCTCCCCTGCAGCTCTATTCACAGAGCAACATCATGGATTCCCTGCAGGGGCAGATCTCTTCCATTAGCCCCGATTTCCCCAGGTAACCTGCCCACTGCCTCTGTGGCTGACTTGGTGCATCCATTCATCCACATCTTGGTGTCCATGAGTGTCTTGTCCCTGTCTGTGGCTCATGGTGTTGGCCAGTCACAGGAAAACAGCATTTACATTTCACCTTTACGACATTAGTGCATGACTCTTCACAGGAGCTTTCTTTGCATTGTGTCTGTGTCCAACACTACAGGAAGCACCAAAACATTATTTCAGCCTGTCATTGTGTCCATTGCCCCCTGTGCACTCACACAGCACAGCCTTGACAGCAGTGGGTGGCTTTCCTGGAGGAGCTACCTGCAGCAGATGGATTTTCTGGGGGCAGGAGACTGCTTTATCCTGAAAGCTGATGTTTCTCCTGCACTGAAACAACTGGAAGGTGCTGCCATGTGTGTCCTTGTGCTTTAGTTTCACTGGCTGCAGGCTGGGCCATGGGTGTGTGCTGGGCATGTTCCATTTCAGGCTGAAGCTGGTTCCCATGGGTCTCCATCTTTGGCTGATAACACTCATGAGTTTGGAGCAGCCTGGGAAGGCACCAGGCACATGGAGGACCCAGTCTATTTTCCCACCCCTGCCTGCTTGTCTGCACATGTTGCTGCTCTTGGGGCTGCCTCTTTGCCTGTAGGAGCAGAGGATGCTCAATGTTCAGGACCTTTGGAGAGCCTCAGCATCACAAAGCCTGGATGCTCTTTGATAATTGCTGCGTGGCAGTTGGGAAACAGCTGTCCTCTGCCTCTAAATAACAGCCTACAGGGTTTTACAGTATGAAGATGGGTGAAGCAGAGAGCACATTTAGCCATCTTGCAGGAGGGTTCCAATAAAGGCTGAATTATTTCAGAAGATGTGAACCTTCAGCAGTTACCCTTTTATGTGACTAAGCAGCTTGCAGCTCTGTGACCTGTGGTCCAGAGAGGTGGTCAGTCCCATGGCCTCCATGGGACAGAGCAAAAGTGTGCAGCCAGATCTCATAGCTGCTCACAGTCCCCTCCTGGGCTTAGCACCATGTGCTTCAAAGCAGAAAAATTGGTGTCCTCACCTGTGGACCCACACAGCCAGGCTTTGCCATGTGGCAGCAGCCAAGAGATAATGGGGGGCTGTGGATTTACTCCTGCCTTGTTACCCTGTCCAGTTACTTGCTGTAAGTCACTGCTCTGGCTTGTAGCCAATACCATGCACACCAGGAGCAGTCACACTCTGCTGGCTGGCTGTCCTGGTCTGGACAGCTGGTAACACTCATGAAGGAGCCCCAATCATCAGCAATTGCTTTATTGCAAGAGTGAGTGCTCCAAGTACTGGGCCTTCCTGTAGCCCAGCTTTGAGATCCGTGTACACTTTACTTTAGCACTTTATGTGCTAGCATAAAATAGTAAAATTAGTAAAGAATAAACTGCTTTTCTGAAGACATTGTGCAAGGCTGTGTCTTCATGGGTTTTATTACCATCTTGCCAGTTTTCAAAGCTCAGTGATCCAATGTTGTACAGTCAGCATTGCAAGTTGCCTATGGTAGAAGCAGTGAGATCCAGTAACAGTTCTGTGAGTCTGAAAATCCAGTAAAGGTTGTTGGAGTTTCCCCCCCAACAAAGATTTTGCATCAGGAGACCCCTGCACATGGAAAAGGACACCAGTTGCCAGTGATTGCTGCAGATAAAGTACCTGTGTAACAGGAGGTGCCATAAGTCAGATGACATATGAAGACTCATTATCCTGCAGGCACAATTCTTGTGCCTGTGGCCTTGCCCATTCAAAAGGTGCGTGTGCTTTTTGGTGGTTTTTCTTTAAGCAGCATAGCCTTCTGCCCTGACAAGTTGAGGTATTTCACTCTGCTGGTACAAATTCTCAGATTTGTGGGGGTTTTGTAATCTTTTGGAAGTCCTGTATATGCAAGTATGTCTGTATGGGAGAGCTGATCTCTATCACACTGCCGCAATGCATGGTTGAAGTCTGATAGCTTTCTTTAGTGCTGTTTAAGATGACTTAGCCTTTGCTTTTTGAATGCATGTTAGTGAAACATCCTTAGTATGTGAAGTGTAATGAAAGGCTTCTTTCCTAGTGTTTTTATGGGTGGATAGAGTGGTGAGAGTATATGAGTTTATGTAAAATGAATGCAATGTGGAGCATGGATTCTATTGGGATAACCTAGGACATTTTCTGTGTAAATCATTATTTTATTTTGGATGAGAGCTTCAGTAAATGAGATTCAGGCTTCAAGGCTTCAGCTGCTTGCAAGTCTAATGTGCTTCCTGGTCCACAGAAAATTACCAAAGATGGAAACATTTAATGGAATTTTTTTCATGGAAATAGCATTTTATAACACGTGCAATGATTTTACCCCTGATGCTTGAAGAGTTTATTGTGTAGAGTAACAGATGACTCAGTTGCACATTGGCATGGAAAGTATGCAGTTGCCTCTTCAAGAAGATGTCCCTCTGCAATTTAGACTGAACTTCAGGATGTTTATGTACTTTTCAGGCAATCACAGGGTGCAGAGACGGTGAAACCTAATAGACCATTTACATTTATAAGGCTGCATTATGTAATTGAGCTGTTAAGAGGTGACTTGTTGGTTGTCTCATTTTTCCAGAGAAGTTTTATTCCAGCCACAGAATACAAGGCAGACAGGAACCTCCCATGTCATTTAGTCCATCCCCTAGCCCAGTATTTGGTCAGTTTATTTATTTAAATCATTCCTAGCAGATATTTGTCCAGACTCTTAAAATCCTTTAGTATGGAGGTTGCTCACCTGTCCACAGCAATCTGCTCTGGTATTTTGGTATCTCTCTGTTGGAAAGCTTTTCCCAAGGGATATTCTGAATATCGTCCTTCAATTTTAAGCCTGTAGTTTTTCCTGTACCCACTCGATGTAGAGAACATCCTAGGTGTTGCCTCCAGCCTTTTTTTCCCCCAAAGACCCTTCTGGTGGCACAGTGACCACCCTTTCAGCCACACTGCACGGTGATAAGCTGCTCCTGAAGCATCTCAAGCTCTAGGCTGAGGGTGCAAGTCCCTCAGGATGTGAGTGGCAGTAGCAGTGCCTCAGGAGGCAGCTTAAAGGAGTGTTTAGTCTTAGCAGGCAGAAATTGCCTCTGCCCTTGACCTGCCCTTTAACCTTAATTAAATGCTGTAAATGGGCTGTGGCTCAGTCTGTACCTATAAAACAGAAATAATAACACTAATTTGAAAACCACATTAAATTATTGCCAATCAGAGGATCTTTTTGTTATTGGCCTTTAGGACCAATTCGTAGTGTACTTGCAAAGATTTCTTTTTAATGGAATAAACTTTACTTAATTTGAGATTCACTGTGGTCTAAGGTAGTTCATGCAAGGAACATGTGTAGATGGCACAGCTACCATGTGGGTTTCCCATCCCAGCACATGAGTCTTTATTTTTCTGTTAACTGAGCAGTGATTTCCTGTGCAGAAAGTTATAGTTTCTGGAGTACACAGTAATTGCAAAGCAGGGAGAACACTTGGGGACTGGTCAGGGGCAGTTGAGGAGAGCCCGTCGACCGTGGTGTACACGGATAGCCCTGCATGCCAGTCCCACCCGGGCTGCAGCTATCTTGTGTGAGCACATCCAGCACCTCCATGTTTTATGGCATCCTGTTGTGCATTTGTTTTGCACGTTCATTCTCCATTCGTATGATGCATTGTGAAAATTTTGCTAGAGGAAGTGGGTTTAGTTTCCAGCTGTTTAACAAGTGTATTCTATGTTTCTTACTCAGTTTAGATCAGCATAACCAGCCTCCAGGTGGCATTGTCATAGACAGAGAATCTGAGGTTTACAAGATGCTCCAGGAGAATCAAGAGTCAAATGAGCCACCCAGACAGTCTGCTTCATTCCTCGTGTTGCAAGAGATTTTGGAGTCAGAAGAGAAAGGTGAGCAGTTAGTGCATACGTAATCTGAGTGTGCTCTTCCTTTTTGACATTTCTTGGGCTGTGTGCAGTGATTAAGAGTAACATTAAAAGATTGTTCAAAGTAGCATGTGTAGGTAATTTCTACACAAATAAATCTACAGACCCTTTCACTAATTTAACTCCTAAATATTCTCTCATTGATTAGTTTCAGTGTCTAGGGGTCAATATCATCGCTTACTCATTGAGTGAGTGCTCAAGAAACAAACCTCTACAACATTTAATTATCAAGAAGGAATTTAAAAGTTGCAAAGACTCTTCTATACCTTCTAAATTTTGCCCCTTTAAGATAATATTCACTGATTAAAGACCATCTTAGATTCAGGACTTTGAAAGGTACCACTGCTCTTCAGTGAGACCTAAAGCTTCTGGTCTCCATCCCTCCGCACAAGAAAAAGGATCCACTTATGCAGCTAAATGTAAAAATATGGAAGCTGGGTTACAGCAAGCAGCTTTTAACCTCTGAAATTTTGCTCAGCTTGGCATTCTTGATCTGACATCTGGACTTATGCAGTTAAGGGCTATAAACTTAAAGATAAAAAAGCCAATTCACTTAGGTGGCAGCCAAATCATAGTCTTTTCTCCCCTTAAATAAAATAAACAAATAAGTAGAGGAAAAGAATTCCAAGAATGACTCTTTTTTTCCTAGGCCAGTTGAGACTTTGTCTTTTGTGTTATTAGCTTGGCAGTGGTATGTTGAATTTCATCCAACAAAAGCCTGGTGCTGAGATATTCACCACGAAGGGAAATGGATCAGCCAAGTGCTGGTAGGTCTGATGGTTCTGTAAGGAAACAGCAAAATGAAGGAAATGAGACAATATGAAGAAAGAAACCAGAATCTTGGGAGTCTTCAATATGCTGTTAAAATACCTACATGAAAGCATCTTTCAAATATTGTTTGCAACTTGCCCTCAGAGTTCAGCTCCTGCATGGAAGGGGCTGGAGTAAGCCAGGACTTCTCATGCAGCTGAGGTGCTCCCCTCTGCTTAGTAGTGCTGAAGAAGATAAGAAGCAAAATCCTCTCTGTTATCTTTCTTTGAAGATTTGCAACATTATTGGGATTCTCTGGCACAAGGTTTGCCGGCCTGATCACAGGCCAGGATAGGCTTTGGCATTACTCCACTGTAAACTGATAATCACCCATGCAGGGACGGGAGATTACTCAGCCCCATAGGAACGTCTGTCCCCAGGAGACAGTGCCCCTGCCTGCCTCGCCACTCAGGTCTCAAATGTCGCTGCTGCTGAGTCAGATCTTTTCTGTAGCACTACATAGCACTTTGGTTGGCTGCTTCTCCCAGCTTGTCTTCAAGCAATGGCTTGTGAGTAGCAGCAGGGAGCTATCTCTCCATTTGTGAGAAGTCCCTCGGGGCATTGCTGACTGTCAGCTGCACTGACTTAACACCAGCTGAGAGCCTGGCCCTGGACACGGGGGCTGTGTGTGGGCATTGGTATGTGGAAGCACCACAGCTGGCCTGTGTTTAGACCTGACCCTGCACTCATAGGTGGAGGGTGTTTCACAGGGTGGAACAAGTTATATTTCCTGTGGGTATCTGATTAAGCTGATTCTTTTAGAGAGATTTTAAAACATGCTGTCAGTGTTGTGGATATGAGAAAAGTGCTGTTTCAGGCAGAGGGAGTGAGCAGAGGTGACCGGGTAGAGCCTGAAAATGTGGTTAGTGCTGCTTCCTTCCCAGCAAGTGTCCCTTGTTGTAACTCTGTTGGAGGCCAGATGCTTCCTGCTGCGTTTGGAGGGTGCATGAACTGCAGCCCCCATTAGGGAACTTGCACCTTTGGACCAGCATCTCTGCACAGAGCTGGGTGCAAACCTGTGATCTGGAGGCTGCCCCAGAGGTAAAGCAACACAGCGTCACCTGCCCCACAGGTGAACAGTGGTGACAGGGAAGTGCGGTGGGCAGTTCTCCTCTTTTTCCTTCAGCTCTTCTGTCAGTGACACTGCCCTGGGGTGTGACATGTCCCTGACCTTGCTGGTCTCCAGGGGGTCCCATTGGAGAGTTTTTCTTCCCTTTACACCAGAAACAACCATTGCAGTGTGCTCTTGGTTTGACACTAGTCAGAAGGGTTTTATCAGTGTCCCTCTCAGTCTGAGGCGTCCACCAACCTTCTCTGTTGCTGGTGAAACATCATGGGAGTTTCTCCAGCCCTCCTTCCCTTGTCGCCTGGTGTTGAATCTCTTGCAAAAGTCATATAGATA
Source organism: Athene cunicularia (assembly GCF_003259725.1). NCBI lineage: Eukaryota > Metazoa > Chordata > Aves > Strigiformes > Strigidae > Athene > Athene cunicularia. The sequence continues at coordinate 4,246,425 of NW_020799105.1, forward strand.
AGACTGGTCACATCAATGGTGTCATTTTGTAAGAGGCTCCTTTTTTACTGCAGATGTTTAAAGGCTTGCCTTACAATCTTACATCTAGGATCCACTGCCATTGTAGGCATCCAGTTCAGCAGATACCTCCTGCAAAGGGCCTGCAGGACATCCCTGCCCCAGAGAGGTAGCACTAAGGACATACCTGGATTATGCTACACAGCAGCAGGAGAGTGCAAGGAAGGTTATCCCCAGCATCTCAGGGCCCTGCAAGAACAAGGAATTTGTTAACAAAATCTTCCAGGAATCTTGGGAGAGCCAGCCCCACTGTACACCAGACAGCAGACTGGAAAAGGACTTTGACAGTCCTCCCTAGTCTGCCATGACACCCACCTTCTCTTCCTGAGCCCAAATCTGGCAATCGGCTTGACCCTGCTTCTGTGATCAGGACACAGCAGGCAGCCTCTGGTGCTGCCAAGGCTAGGGCTGGGGCTGAGGCTTCGCTTTGCTTTGTGCATCTGTGCATGCAAAACACATCAGCTGCAGTCAGATGGGCTTTTAAGATGAGAACAGACTCTCCTCTGACTGCCCACAACCTGAGACCCTCAAATTTTCAGGATGAGGTTCAGCTGTGTCCCCTCTCTCCCTCCTCCCTACACACCCTGCCTGCTTTCCATGCATGAATTCCTGCCTCTGAACTGAGCATCTGCTTGGGAGGAATAGTCTAGAGCCACGCATCTCACATGCTCTGAAGCGCTTTCCTTCCACCCCCAGGAGACCCTACCAAACCATCTGGATTTAGAAGCGTTAAAGCCCCCACCACAAAGGTGGCCTCATCGATTGGGAATGCCCAGAAGCTGCCCATGTGCGAGAAGTGTGGATCTGGCATTGTGTAAGTAAGCCTGTCTCTGGGGTTGCAGGCCAAAGCATCCCATTCCTGTGCGAGGGGCTGAGGCACTGCACTTGAAACACTTCACATACCCACATCCAGTGCATCCAGGAGACAGTTTAAGGCACATGTATCTCACCAGCTTTTATAGTGCTAGCTTTGCAGTTCCTTGCAGTGGGGCAGGAATTGGGTTTCCCTCTACAGATCCATATCAATGGAAACCGAAGCAAGTCCCTGTGAGACAAACCTCAAGACAGTTGTCACTGCAGTGTTTTGCTTCCTACCTGAAATCTGTTTACAGCACCCAGAAACGAAATTATCTTTCTGTTCAAGGTCTGTGTATTTAATGCTTTTCATGTCTTGGTGCTTCCAGCCATGGAGTGGTGACATGCCTTGGTGGTCAGAGGCAATGTGGACCAGGAGAGCTGGGTTCTGCTCCCTGCTCTGCTGTAGGACCGTACACCTCTGCTGCGTCTATGCAGACATAATTTTTTTTGTCTTTATATGGGTATGTGACTGCCAGCACAGCAGGAGCATGGATTTGATAGAGCTGCTGTACCATAACTATGCCAGCATAAGGGACCCAACCCATGTCTTTGATTTAAGGTTCAGTTTATCAACCACAAGTTCTTCTCTACAACCCCCTTAGCTTAACAGTTGATTCCACCACTCAAGTGCTGATAGCCCACCTGCATCATCATGGAAGAATTCAGGTTTCTCCCATGCTGCTCACCACAAGCTATCAGATTGTTGCTGAGCCCTACTACACTGTGATTGCATGGTCCTGGCATGCCTGGAGCACCAAGCTCTGGCAGAGTCATTGCAGAGGCAATCCATACCCTATAAAATATGAATCAGAGACAAACCCTACAATTACTCTACCAGCTGGGTAGATCTGGAGAGAAAGCACAAGGCTATGAATAGCACTAAAAACTAATGAATTATGGAAAATATAGATGGCCACTGGAACAAAATTATATTCCTGGCAAATTTTTGTGTTGCTGCCGGTGGTAGTTTATGAGTTGCTGTGTAGTTTTCCTCATCATCTGCTGGGTTAAGCTGTGAAGTTTTCGAGTACGAGCTGGCCCACATTTGGCTGGATCTGTTCACTGCAGCTCCTGAACAGAAGCATCTGAGATCAGAACCAGGATCTAGTTTCTGTGCTTCTCCCACATATACCTGGCATGTCAGTCATTAGCAAAAGGGCAGTGGCTGGTTGTGCAGCCTTCGTTTCCCTTGGCTGGTGGCAGGCAGTCATTTCTGGATTTGTTTTGCAATCCAGTGGGTTTGGACCTGGATTTTGCTCCCTCAGATGGGTCAGGCTGATGCCTGCCATTTGAAAGCTGTTGTACTGTCTTCAGCCATCAGCTAGGGATACCATGACAGTGATTCTTGCCACCACAGGTGATAGGACTGTCCCTGTGAAACTTAGGCAGGCCAGTGCTAGGAAACATTTTTCAGAGGAGGGCTCCCATGCCAGCACCTGTTGGGCTCTAAAAGTGCTGTTAACATCTGCCTGACCAGAGGTAGGGCTTATACTTTACTTGTCAGGAACAGGAGAAAATTGTCCACCCTCAGCACTGGTGTGGGTCTGGGCTGGGTGGGCAGTGGTGGCGGGAGGGGGAGGCAGCAGTGGGTGCCTGGTGCTGAGAGATGCTGGTTCCTTCCCCAGAGGGGTGTTTGTGAAGATCCGGGACAAGCAGCGTCACCCTGAGTGCTATGTGTGCAGTGACTGCGGCACCAACCTCAAGCAGAAAGGACACTTCTTTGTGGAAGACCAAATCTACTGCGAGAAGCATGCACGGGAGCGAGTGATTCCCCCAGAGGGCTACGAGGTGGTCACTGTCTTCCCAAAGTAAACTGCGCTGCTCACAAAGCCAGTGTGGATGGTTTCTCCTCTGCTGCTTTTCTTTGGAAAGCATTGTCCCTGCCCCCCTGCTGAATCTTGTTTGCAATAAGGAATGCTAGGCATGGCTTTGAATTTCCTTGCCATTATTAATCCTCCTCCTGTTCACATGGGATGTCACTAATTGTTCAACATTCTTTTTTGTCTCCTCTTTCACTGTTTGTTTTTTTTAAATACACGGAGTTTGTGGGGTTTTTTTTGCTCCTTTGTGCTGTCAATCACACAGGAAAATCAGAGGCCAAAGTCAGATTACAGTTCTTCTGTGTCCCAGTTATTTGCCTTCTGTTTGCATTCAATAAACAGGGTTAATCCACAAGGCAGATGTGTCTGCTTTCTCCTGGTATCCCTGTGCACTGGACCAGTGTTTCCTGGGCAGCAGCAGAGGTGCTTAGTGCATGGCTGTGTTTACCCTGGAGAACAAGGGGAAGGAATTACAAAGTTGAGCCCAGCTGTTAGCAGCGGCTTGCTGGCACCCAGCAAGGACCAGGTGGGCACAGCCAAACCACAGACCATAGCTGGCACTGGTGACCTTTCCCCAGCTGGGAGCTGCTGCCTCTGCATCCAGCACTGCTTCATGCTGATGGGACCAGGCACTTCAGTGCTGCCCTTTACCAGGTGTCCCTCTGTTCCCCAAGGAAACAAATGGAGCTCTATGAAAAAATGTCCACTTGATGCTTGCTGGAAACCAGGGAGTCCTGGAGCAAATGGGAAGGTTTGAATAGCTGTTGTCCTGGTTCCTGTTTCGTCTGCCCCTGTCCAGTCCATGCTGGCTCCCCCTCAGCCCCGCACTGCAGGCTCAGGGCTGGGTGCAACCTGGTCAGGGTGGGTCTTACCACCACACATCCCCTCCTCCAACCCAGAGCAGACCCCAGGGCCATGGTTGTTTCTGTCTGCAGACATTTGGGTCAGGCCCCTGTGCCAGGCCCTGGGTAGCTCCCAGAGGCCTGGCCCTGCTCCCCAACATGCATGGCTGCTGGAGGGTGCCTTTGGGGTTGGTGTGGGGAGAGGGGTGCCTCCTGCACGTGCATCAGATGGCAGCAGCACCTCCACCCATGTATAGCAACGAGGGGGTCTGCAGTGAAGTTATTTCTCTGCTAACACCTCTGAATGAGATACTGGCTGTTTTTGTGTATAAATAAATGGTTTCTAAGATGTAGTGTCATCTTTGCTTTAAGACAAATTGCCAGAGGTTGAAAACAGAGAAGTTTGTAACTGCATACAGGCCTTCTCTGGCAGGCACCGGGTCACCTCCATGCCTGGGGTTAGTGAGTGTGTCTGCAGCACCAACACACAGGGTCATGTGACAGTCCTATAAAGTCCTGACTTCACCATGAATCACACCACAGCACAGCTGCCTTGGGGGGGAAAAAAAAAAAAAACACACCACCAAAAAAACAAAAAACCAACCAAACAAAAAAAACCCCTACCCAAAATATAACCTGAAACCCGATCCTCATCTGAGGTAAAGCTGACCTGTCACCAAGATTATAAGACTCTTGCAGTCCAGATCAACTGTACAGTTTTTTTTGGCAGGTTGGGGAGGGGGCTAGTTCACTAACCCAGCTAAATTTAGCTCATCCCATCAGGCGCCTTTTATGGGCAGAAGCAAGCGAAGATGGCATAGCTCAAGCAACAAACTCCTCCCTGCCAAAAGCCTGGCTTTGTGCGCAAGCTCATGCCTGCACACACTCCAGATACTAACACAAGCAGCTTTATTTTTCAAGGTGAGAGGGGTTGGTTGTTTTGGGGTTTTTTTGGGGTGGGTTTTTTTTTTTTTTGCCTGCTGGGATGGCATTTCCCCTCACTGCTGATAATGGAGGTTAATGCTCTCCCCTCCACAGCGCATTTCCCAGGGAAAGGCTCTCTATGCTGCAGTGCTGGCAGCGCAGGCAGGCTGGACTGGACCAAAAGCCTGTGCAGCAGTGGAGAACACAGATCTGCAGGATTGAAGGAGTAAACCTGTAGTAACAACAGCTTGCTCTGGCTGCTTCTGTGGGACCATGGCTGCTCCCAGCACTACATGCTTTCTTGGCAGGCTGGGAGGTCCTGGCGGCCTGCCACACAGCTGCAAGGTTTGCTCTGCAGGAGGCAATGCCAGCCCCCGGGGCTCTCTGGCATGGCTTACCCTAACCCCAGCGTGGGGGCTGAGCCCTCCAGCACGTGCAAAGTAGCTAAATGTTTCCATACTGTATGAACATCCACCAGCAAAACGTGACTCGTTCCGGATAACCTCATGAGCTTGCTCTTGCGTCAGGGGTTCAGGACAGAAGAGCCTGAACCATGCCTGGCATTTCCCCTGCCTGCCCCGCCCCAGCCCTGCAGACAGACAAGCCCCGCTTTGTCCGGGACCACATGCTTTATCGCCCAGGCAGGCTCCTGCAGTGAAGGCTGGCAGCACTGCTGGGAAAACACTGATTGCACAGGGCTTGACCAGGAGTCGGGAACTACAAAAGGTTTGTGGAATAGCTCAGGAGGTGTAGGTTTCTAACACAGATACCCGTGTTGAGCCAATTTAGTACTATGGGAACAGGCTCGCTGAGGCAATTCACATTCATTACTTGAGGAGCACTTTGATCACGCTCTGTAAAAAGGAATCTATTCATTTTTCATAATGTAGGACAAAATACTTGGCAACTGCAGTGTTCACACTGTAGTCTGACTTCCCAAATTCCTCTGGAGTTTAACAGTTGGCATCTGGAGCTTGTCACAATAACAAAAATGGTTAAATGGGGTCATGCCTGCAACCCCACTGAGGCGCCTGCTCCAGAAGTTAACATTAATACAAGATAATACAATAAAAACTACATAAATCTAAAGTGTCAGGCAGCTTGTAAGCAAGCTATCATCCTGCCACGGAGGGACTACCTCACATAAATGTGCACAAAGCACAATGTCAATTTTTAACAGAGATTACTTGGGTTTCTGCTCCCCCTGTCACATCTCTCTCCTTGTGCAGCAGATGTGGCTGTGCACTGCTGCTCCCGGTTGCCTTGCGGGAGCCCCCTCCACATAGCACAGAGGGCCAAGCTCTGCCACAGCCTGGAAAAGCTGCAAGCAGCGCATAAACCATGGGCCAGGCAGGCTAGAGAAGAGGGCTTGCGTCAGACAGAGTAGCACATCTCCCTTGGGAGCTGAGAACACAAATCACTTTTAAAAAAACCCAACTAGTTAAAAAGACCTGGCTGCTGGCAGTGACTGGACAGAGCTAGACCTCAGGAGATAAAGCAGATAGGTTGAGGGGTTTCTAACCCTTTTCTAACAGCATAATCAAAACAGACCTCTCACATCCCACACCATTAACTTGACACCCCACCCCCCCACCCCACCCCCAGCAAACCAGCACTGAGCAGCATGGCCAGCTGCTCCAGCTTGCACATTGAATTTTCATTTGCTAATGGCAACCCTATGAGCTCTGATCACTGTCAAGGTGGGGTCTTGGCAGCTCAAACATCTTTTTTTGCTAGGCAGGTAATTAAAACACACAAATGATAGTATGTCCAGAGTAGATTCAAGTACTGGTGAAACACTATTAAAGAGATTCTAACATGGAAGTTTACCACACATTTTCTTGTCATCACCTGAAAAAATCACCAGCAGTCTTGCCCCAGTCCTCCTTGGCTAATATGAGCTGCTTCTCAGATTAAAAAAAAAAAAATTAAAAAATCAAAACCCAAACCACCTGCAACTCAACAGACAGTTTCAATACACAAGCAAGCTGAGACCCCATGTTTCTGTCCATGCATTTGGTCTCAACTCAAACATGCACAGGCACCCCCACCAAGAGGAAAACACCAGAGTATATCTGGGTGCATCTGTCTTGTATCAGCTGAAATATTTTTTCTCTCTAACAGACAATCAAGGGGACATTATTTCACCCAGAACTGTTAGCGCCAGTCACCACTGTCATTACTGCATTTACTTGTGGATCTCCCCCATCTGCAGGAGGGAAGGCTGCTTTCTGAAACACCAGCACCCCTCACAGCATGCCCCAGACTTTGCCTGTTGGCATTCAGTGCACATATGTGGGACTGCCCCTTCATAGCTTAGGTGCATAGCAAACATGAACGTTACTCTTGACGGCAGGAAAAAGAAATGCAAGGTCATGCCAAGAAGGTACTGTGCCTGCTTTGAACAGTAACATTCTCAGTACTCTGGAGCCAAAAAAAAAAAAAAAAAAGAGGAGGGAACAGAGGTAAACTCCTTGATGGCAGCAAGCAAAATGCATGCTTTTGTTTTTTGAAGGTGGGCTAGAAAAGTGGCCACAGCACTGCAGCCTCTCTAAATAACATCAAGCTCCCCACATCACTGAACAGTGACTATATTTCACTAATGACACCATTAGCGTTAATCCTAGTTTATGCATTTTTTTAGGAAGTACGCAGCAATTACTAAATCCTAGCTGTGCTGGTTACAGGACAGAAACTCTTGTTCCTTTTTATTTTCCACCATATTGCCCTGCAGTGACATTCAAGTAGCTGTGCAGGTTGAACAGGGTACATTAGTCTTCCAACGTTAGATAAGCCTGTGTGGAAGCAGTTATGTCAGTTATTATCTAAATGGAGTTAACTATAAAAGTTTTAATACTATTGTAGATACATCACTTACTCTTATCTTTTGTAGTAGGTCTTTGTTAGCTTAAAACAATGCATTTAGCTCAGCAAATTTAATTAACATGTGAAGACATATTGAACTTTCCATTATCAGGCTAATAAGTAACTGAGCAGAAAAAAAAAACCTTTTTATCTTCAGGAATTAGAAACAAGACAGAGCTTTCAACAGGCAGAGGTCAAGGCCAGCCTGATCAGCTTTTTATTTTTCCTGTTCCGTCAGAGGTAAGGATAAACATCTCTAATATAAAATAACTTTCTCTAAATCAGACTAACGGATTACTCTCTATGGAGAGTAAGAAAGATCATAAAGTGACTGGAAATTAGTTTTCAAAGTGACTAACAGATTAGATAGGATTATATTTTATTCTGTGCTACCTATGCCTTATAACTAGCACAATTGCTACTCTGACAGCTCCAGCTGCAATTCCGTGACTGCAGCTTCTATTTACACCTAGATGGCATATTCACAAACCAGAACTCAAAGTTTAAAAGTTACCTGATGCCTGAGTTGAAAACCATTGCTTAGAGCTGGCTCTTGGAAGCTACATATGCAGAAATATCCTTCACCTGTCTCTTCTGCCCCAGTGTAGTCTCAAACCCTTCTTTCCCAGAAAGTACTCCCTGGTCATCCAAACACCCCCACAAACATTCTGCACTTTCCCCTCACAGTGCCCTTAGACACAATCGGTTGTAACAAAGGGACATGTTCTCTCCCTTCCAAATAAAACCATAATTGACATCATAAAAAAGCTGGTTTAGGACTTCCACAGGAAGATGATTTTTTTTTCCCCCAACAAATTTGCCACTTTTACCACCAATAACAAGAGCTAGCTGCAAATGTGAAACAAGTTTATTTTCTTAATTCTTTATGAGAGTTTTTTACCAAAGCTACAACATAAACTTATCACCTGCTGAACATGTTAACATTCGCTGAAAGAACACAATGGATTTGAACAAGGCCTTAAAGAAAGTCAGCATAAAGGATCAGTATGTGTGACATCTCTGGAAGATCTGATGTCAGTCATGTTTGCCTTGTAGGTCTATAGGCCACATTTGCACATTAAAACACACATTCTGCATTGGAATCTGAAGATTCTTCTAGGACCTTGAATACACCCATTTTTTCCTTTTTCATTTTTTCAGAAGTCTTCATTTGATCTAGGATTAAAACAAAATAAAGATCAACAATAATAGGTTAAGTGTCTGCAACCTTACTATTGCAGACATAAAAGTTGTATCTACTTTTGTTTGGATTTGGAAAGCAAGTTGATAAAATAATTTTGCTCCATCAACAGTTTGCTACTAAAAGTTTGTGCTTAACAATATTTTTCAGTTGTGTACTTTAAGCAAAAAATTCTAATTTGAATAGAGATGAGCAGTTTCTGCCTGAACTAGTCTCATCTTCCTGAGAAGAAAATGGAATGCAGTAAACCTATTTAGTGAAGTTACTAGGAGAAACATAGAAAGTTATGACTCTGCTAAGCAATATTATTTTCTAACATTGAAACACCTACATCTTGTTTTCCTAGCACTGGTAATCATTACATGCCCCTTCCAATGAATATAAAGTTAATGAAAAAGTATTTTCTTTGTATCAAATTTAATAATTATGGCTTACTGGGGCAGGAGGTGGCATTTCAGTTTCTAAAGCATTAACTATAGTTAGCTGCTGTAAATATTCAGTGCGTAATGCTAGATTAATATCTTTGTATAAACATTTGACAATTTTAATATACTAATTTTGCTCAGAATAGCCAATGGGGAAAAAAATAAGCAACCATTATAAATGATGGACACTAACAGAACAAAATAAATGGCATGTTCCAACTTGAAAGGAGAAATCAGGTTGTTTCACAGCCTGAACTTGTAACAATATAGACCATATTATCAATACATCAAGAATCATTTCCTGTATCAGCAGTCAGTTAACTGAAATAAGCAGTTTTATAAAACAATTTCTTCAGATAATGTGGGAAAAAAAATTGAAGTATAACAGTTCTCCTAAGGCAAGTTTATTTTACTCAAACTATATGTATCACACTTATTTAAGACTAGCTATCATTTTTACGTCTAAATTCTGTAATGACTGATCTTTTCTGTATCTATGCTTTCAGGCATCCTAAAATGCTGAAGGAAACAAAGGATACTAAATCTACTATTGAAATGAATTGGAAAATATTTTTTTCCTTTCTCAAAAAAGCTAAGGTTTTTTTATATCTTGGCCTGATCAGACACCAGACTTTGCAAACAACTTAAAAAAAATTTCTTTTTTAAATCAAATTCTTAAAAAAATTTGATCCACTAACAAGCCTGACAGTTCGATCCACTGACAAGCCTGACAACCTCTGAAAAGCTCAATTTTTACCCCCCCCAAATGTTAAGATTTTGAATTATGATGGTATCAAAATAAGTTTTTTAACAAGTATGCTGAAATAAGTATTTCCTGAGAATAATTTCTATTTTGATTAACTCAGCAACTTACAAGAAAAGTTGCTTTGTAGGGCACCTCCTAATCTGTTTTTCATTCTCAGGGCACACTATGAATGAATGTGTTTTTCTGGGAATACTTTTAAGTTTTGTTATTTCTTCTTCAGCAAATCCAATTGGAAATGTCAGCAAAGGGGCCAAAGGTTGTACTTCAGATGTACAACAGCTGTAGGGAAGTGAAGTTGTGGCAGCTTTTTACATATAGACTTTTACAAAATATGAATTAACTGCTGAACAGAAAAAAAAACACAGATAAAAACTCTGACTTACCAATAAGATCACTTCTATCCAAGAGTAACTTTAGATCTTTATCACTGATTACTTTTTCTTTAGATCCTTTAACCTCCCTGTTGAGGAAGAAATAATCTCTCAGTATAGATAAAAGCATGTTACAGTTAGTATTGCATAAAAGTCAATTTTCCCACATAGCAGAATCCCTAGGACATTCTTTCCACTATGAAGATCCACATACCACTTCATAAGACAAGAAAGCTACCAGACAGCTGCTTGCACACTGTAAGTTACAAATTCATGGTCCAAGAAAAATATGAAATCTACATACCTCTCATAGTCTCTGGATTTCAGTAATTCTATTAATTCCTGAGGGTCCAGGCAGCTTTTTGACTGTGCTAGACCAGATTTGCCACCTTTAAACTGATCTGTAGAAAGAAGAAATTTTAAGAAAGTACATGGGGACAAGAACAAATTCTATAAATTGTTCAATCAATGTTGGATGCACATATCGAACAAATTACTCTTGCATATCAAAACTGATGCTGTGTTTCGTTGTTTTAGCCCTCAGGTTAAATACACTAATAGCCTAACTGGTGAGAAAAAGTCAATGGTACATGAAAAGTTTACATGCAGGCCTTCCACCTTCTAGCTGTAGTATGCAGAAGAACTGATTGAAACACCAATTCAACATGCACACACGCACACACAAAGCAGAAAAGCCATTACTTACAGTAAAAACATTGTAAATAAAGTTAGATGGTGGATGCTGAAGTTTGTTCCCTTTGTATTGTAAGCTGGTTGAAACAAAGTAAGCAGTATTAACCACAAGGTAGGAAATGCATGAAAGGTATGTGGTTTGCAGAAAGAACATCCCTCAGTTTAATGGACTAGACAGACATGACAAAGTAATATACCTGACAATTTGGTTTCTTAAAGAGACTATGCTAACATCTATCCACACACAAATATGAAAAAAAAAACCAACCCAAAACAAGATTAGTACTTAAATCCTAGCACTGACGAAACTGTCAAACTCAATTGAAATTGAAGGTATTTCCTGAAAAGAGAATACAGAAACTGGGGATATCTCCACAAAAGTTAATATGGAAATTGGGGGTATCTCTGGAAAAGAGAACCAGAAATTGGTGATATCTCCTCATAAGAGATAATACAGAAATTGAAGGTATCTCCTGAAAAGCGAATGCAGAATGCACATTTCAGCAAGGCTTACTGTTCTGGGCCAAGTTTCCTCAGTTTTTATCAACACATGTACCCATTTTATTAATGGGTCTTCATCAGTCCTTTTCATCACATTCAGTGCTGTTCCTTCCTGTACCTTGGTTTCAGAAGTCCTCCCTACACCTTCTCCCATCTCCCTCCAAGGACTGTTTCTTTGTGAAATGCAAGTCAGATGCAAGTTCCAGAGGGGTTTGGGCTATAGGATTCTCTCCCCCATTAATATCTCCTGCTGTAACACACAGGATCTAGGTCCTGTCATGCATGATTAGTGATGCAGTCTCTCCCTTTTAGTCTTTAGAGTTTCACAAACTATATGGCATAAACAATAGGGACACAGAGGAAAATACATGACCCTATCAAGCACTTAACACTTTTTAAACACAAGTTTATGTACATCACTTCCTCTTAGTCTGACATCTATTAATTTAACTAAAACCACACTCGTTCTCATGCAAGTTACCTAGGCAACTTTCTTCAATAAAACAGGAGCACAAGACAGAAAGAGTAACCTGGTGCTGAGGCCAAAAAAGCATTCTGTTTTGCAACAAATTCCAGTTCTTAAGCTCCAGGACTTGTACTGTACACACTTTGCATGGTTAGACACCACCGAAAGACCTAACAAGTAAGCTTTGTGATAACCCTTCCTCATTCACTCCTCCAAAGTTCCAACACTTTTTTAGATATTCGAAATTACAGGATCCATTACATCACCTTTACATTTACACAGTGGATCCAAAGGTTCCTGAAGGAAACACCCCGACCTAAGCTGCAAGTTTTAGATATGATTCCTCAATAGTTACCAAGATAAATACTGAACTTAGTACAAAATTGAAGGCATGACCTAACCTGACACTTGTCTTCCTTTCAGTGGAACTACTCCCAGTTCCCACCGCTACTTTAGTATATGGCAGTCATCTAGTATTAGAGCCCATTCTGTTTTGTGTGCTCATCTTGCCACTTCGGTTTTAAGTTCAGGTTGGACCATAATTGATTTATTACAAAAACATTTTTTTCTTACTTAAACTGGTCATTAGCATGCCTACAAAGAGTCAACATTAGTTGGACAGGGGTTTTTTTTGGTTTGTTTCCCCCCCCCCTTAGTATACTACAAGAAGTTCTTAACCTCTTTTAAAGTTTAATATAAGGCTAATTATTGTCAGAAGCCCATACCAAGTTACAAAAATTACATTTTTCAAGTGAGCTTAGTGTTTGGAAAATGCTATAAGAAGCTACTGTCCAAATATCACAAACAGAATAAGCTATGGCAGCAAAGCATGATTTCTACAGGACCCAAACAAGAAAAACTGACCCCCAAAAGAGACATTTCAACCCAATCACTTTCTAAAGACTTTTGAGTATGACCAGCTATATAATCACGAACACAGCAAGAATCACCATTGCTCTGCACAAAAAAAATCAGGGACTGTTGTTCTATTCCACACTGGTTAATTGTTCAAACAGGACTATTCCATTGTGGTTATAACTTACTGTTCTTAAACTCAGGAGGACACAAACAGGGTGCTGAAATTTTTTAGTGATTTTACAGCTCTAGATTTTGCAATCTCAACCATGTTTAGTAGGAATGCCTCAGAAATCAGCTTTCTATAGTCTCTACTCATTTTACCCATCTTAATAGGAACACTCCCTACTCAAGCAAGATTGCCAGTGCAACTGGAAACATCTATCGCTAAATCTCACATCATGAAATGCTGCTCTAGATGTCACTTAGGTAGGCATATTCTTCCAAATAAGGAGCTGCTATAAACTGCAAGCAGTAGGAACTTTTTAATCTGCTTTTCCATTTATATTCTGGTTCATTTAATTTGATTTTAAAAAGATAATTAACACATACGTCAATGCTAGAAGTCCAAAAACATTTGGGTCAAACAAACTATCATCTTGCAGACAAGTTGCCAACAAGCCCAGAGTTCTGCTCCCTTATTGCCTGGTTTTACTTAGATTTCTTCCAGGTAGGTTCACTGTTCCATCACCCTTTTTTTTTTTCCTTACCTACTAGCAAAGGAGTAGTCGTAACATGGTGATTCCAGAAATACTAGAAGTGCTTTCCTTTAATTTGCTGCAGAAGTCATCTGCAACATGTCTAAGAATGCATTTTGGAAAGTACTACTATATAGCCACTTGTTGGGAGGATGAAGCTTTTTGTGTTTAAGAAAAAACACTAAGCAGTCACAAAACAGTAGTAAGAGTTCTCTCTTGAGATTTAAAGAAGAAACACATGCTTACAGGAAGTCATGAGAAAAAGATACTCACTTTTGTGGATAATCAACTTCTCCAGCTTCCTTTTGGCAGCAGCTCTCTCCACAATCTTCTGGTCAATAGTATTTGCTGTCACAAGACGATAAACAACCACCGGCTTTGTCTGGCCAATTCTGTGACACCTGTCTTGGGCCTGCAAGTCTGACTGGGGATTCTGAGCAGATAAAGAAACAAGTTAGCTCCACCATTAACCTTTTTTTTTTTTTTTTTTTTTTACAGGCACTATTTTTCAACAGTGAGCTCTAAGAGTCAGAATAGAAGCAATAAGCAGGGCAGCCGCAGTATAACATAGCTCTACATCTCTTTAAACTCATCCATGACAAGCTCTGCTGTTGTAGATGCACCAGCTTCTGCACTATCTGCTGCAGTTTTCAACAGATGGATATTTTGTATCACAAATTTAGCTGAGGGTGTTGGTTGTAGGTTTGTGGGTTTTTATTTCTGGATGTTAAGAAAAAGGATTTAAAAAGTTTTCAGACATTTCTGAACTTGCCTTAGCTGCCCTGAAGCTGAATAGTCATGCAAAGAGCAGAGCTGTCTATTAAAATAAAGTGAAGATGCAGAGGTCCTCAGTCATTTCCTTTCATACCTTGCTTCTTCCCAGTTCTAGACTCACAAGAGCTGCAGAATCCTAACTATCTAAAAACTTACATGGCAAGTCACAGGAGAAAATAAATTAGAGGAGCTGGCCCTAAAATGACAGCTGCTGGCAACAGGGAACCTGTAGAAGGTCCATCTGTGTTCAAACTTAAAATAACTGAAAGAAGAAAACTTATCTTCAACAGTAACAGAAAAACCCCTCCTGCTTTTGGTGTAACTCAGGGGCAAACAGGTCAGTTTTGGGAATGAACTCTTAATGTTGTATTCTATAAGCTAGGACTTTTCAAACAAGGTTGCATATTTCAATATATAACACATATACTACTTAATATCATCTTTATGTTAACACCTCATTAAAGTTACAGAAATGGTCTATACCATAATGGGTTAGTAAATTATTGCCAAAAGCATCAATAGAGCATTTTATGATACATGTCACTATGTTAATGGTCTGTCAACATACCCAGTCACTATCATATATGATAACTGTGTCTGCCGCAGTTAAGTTAATGCCCAAGCCTCCAGCTCTTGTGCTCACTAAGAACAAGAAGACTTCAGGGTCAGTATTAAATTGATGCATCTGAAAAAGAATTTCACTATTAAAAAACAGCAGATGGACCAAATACAACATAGCTAATGTTTTATTTTGATATACCCATGTTTAAAAAGATGAACACAGATAAAATACAGCACATGCTGTCAGAGGCCAAACTAAGGCTTTAAAAAAAACACTGCATACATTTGGCACAGGACAAGACCAAGAAGTGAAACAGCTGTATTTTCTGATCTGAATACTCCAGTCAAGGAGTTGTATAACAGAGAATGGAGCTGACTATAGTGAGATACGGTCCAAATCACATTCACGTCCATATAACCTACCCTCAGCGATGATCAAGGTGAGCACAGTCCAAACTGGCAGAGCCTAAAACCCATACCTTCTTATTGACAGAAGCCGCAATCTAAAACACTGATGCCAACTTGACTGTATCTTCCAGCCGCCCGGTATACCTCCTCCTCTTGCTTCAAAACTAAGAGTAACTTTCTGGCCTCCTACTTCAGCATCTAGCCTACTTTCAGTGCAAGATGTTTCCAAAAGTCAGCACAGCTCCTACCAGGTCTGCAATACCAATCAAAACCTAGTTTACTTGGTCTGACCACCTACCTGCTGATAGAAAACTGAAAGCATACAGTACTTTTCAGGACTTTGATCACAGCAGAGAAAAAGAAACCATCACCCCACTGCCAGGTGGAAGCAGCTACCAAAGCTCCCTAAAAGTCTCTGGGCTTTCCTGGACATAAGCATCTGCAGCACCAGCAGCAAATCATGGAGCCAGGAAGAGCATTGCTGAACTTAGGTGACCTGGAAGATTCCTCTCATCCTGCACCCATACCACACTGTGGTAGGCATACAATCAACTCCTAAAAATCCTTTAAAAATAGCAGTACAAAATTTTAGCAGCTTAATAAAAGTCACTATGGTTTGCTGACAAGTTGCTAGTTAGCCTTTCCTCTAAGAATCAGCTCTAACAGTAGCAACCTAAGTGTTTAGGGGTTTGGTTTTCCTCAGCCACACTGTGGCACTGAAAGAAATGGAGCAAAGGGAAGCACAATTTGAGTGAGATGATGTGTAATCTGCCACTGTTCTTCCTTATCTTCATAAACATTAGTGCATACTTTGGAGACCAGATGGCAATTGCAGCACACTGCCTAGATATCCTGTGCACTTCCTCCATATATGCATTGCTCTTACATCCCTGAAAACCCTCAGAGGTGGTTTTCCAGAACCACCCTGCATGGCTGCTCTTCATAGTAAGTGTATGTCTCACTAGTAAGGCATTTGTGGTTACCTGAAACCATTACAAACATGCAAGAACAAATGACTGCGCTGGAACAAATCCATCTGAAGTTACAGGTGTCCCATGAGGTAGAAAATATACTGGATGCTAGGAAACCATACACGCAGAGTAAATCTAGGATTAGCATCTGCCACAATCTAAATATAATACATACTTCATATTTCATCAGAGTACATGAGCACCCATCATTCTAAGTATACCCCAAAATATTTTATGAGCTGCAGATATTAAAGCAGCGGCAAAGATGTCCATTTCCAACACAGATGTCTCTTGCCTATTAAAGGCAAAATGCTCTGGGAAATCATATTCCAGTGTCACAGGAACAAGCAGGCTCAAAGGACATGTACATCTACTTACATTTTCTTCTCTCTCCGAGTAGGACATAGAGCCATCCAATCGACTAAATTTGAAGTTTCTCAGATAGCAGTAATCCATCAAAATGTCAAGCATCATGGTCATTTGCGAGAACAACAAGACCTACAAAACCAGGAAGTTTCCTTAATATCATTTTTTGCTTATAAGGAAACAACTATGCCCCCATCCCCAATCAATAGCTTTACCTTATGTCCTCTCTTTTTTAGCTCGGGAAGCATTCGGTCCAAGAGTAGAAACTTGCCTGAATTTTTTACTAGATCTTCATCAACCTTGGTACAGGGGAGAGGGGATCATATATTAGGAGGGAAGGATACAAAAGGTTTCCCTGACTCAAACACCAAAAGCTGTCTAAAAGCTTCTCACAGGAACAAGCTTGCACCATCTTCTTAACCAAAAGCCGTAAGATTGGAAACAACGCTGATTTTAGCAAACTACACTGAATCAGTTAAATAAGGATGAAACTAAATCAAACCCCATCATTTTATACACTCAAATAATTTTAAAGACACCTAATTAGTTCTCATCCCATTTCTGGAAGGAGAAACCCTGATGATTTAATTTTTTTTACATGGAAAAGCAGTCGTTACTTTCCCAGCCTGTAATTAATGCACAAGGCTTCCACCTACTGGATACCACACAGCACTGCTGAAAAAGTTACTACAATCAGCCAAGTGACAAAAGTTCACCAAACAAGTTTTCACACTGCTATCTTAGACCACACTTTTGCTCGAGTTTGTTAGATAGAATTCTTGCTATAGGTTAAGAGCAGGGAGGGACATAGAAGCTTCTCAGGCCTGAGCCATATAGTAACCACCTTGATAATTCCTAATTAATTTTCCTGAGCAAGTACTAACTCTTGCAAGTGGTGTCAGCTGTCAAACAGTCTATATTTCCTACACATGAACCAATTTCCCCTCATCACCCAGACTGGGCTATCTGCTTTTCATGCACTGACTTTACACTGATAAACTTCAGCAGCTTGCTGTTGAGTGCAGATGAATCTGTTATTCACTGAACAGGAAACATGACTACACATGCCTACAAAACTACATATGGCATGTGCAAGCAGCTTCCAGTTGTTCGAGATTCTTTCAATTCAAATTACTTCACACTTTCCTACATTGCCAACTGCTTTGTGTATATTAAACTACCAGCTGGAGGTTGTGATATAATTTGGAGTTTTTCCCTTTTGAGGGGGAGAAAGTATGCTGTATTCTCTGATCAGACTGTTGTACTTGGTTCAGCTCTTCAACACTCACCCTTAGAAGTCACCACTGCACCTCCTGCCATGTGTACAATTTACACAATCAACAGTTCACTAAGGTCAGCATTTTTTTTTTTTAAATTAACCTTTGTGAGGAGAGCTTGAGGCAGATCCTAATACACCTTGAGTCAACAGAACTCAGCAACTGTTTGAATTCAGCAACTTTGCTCCCAGCAGATGAGTGCTGACATAATGAAGAATGCTACGCCATCACTATGCAAAGGCTAAATGGGCACAGAGACTGAACTGGTCTCTGCAACTGGTGCTGCAAGAAGCTGCAAATAATGATTCAGTACTGTGCTGGAATTCAACAGGGAGACATATGCCAGATACATTGAAAAGGTCATTCTTTACTGCCGTCAGCTCACAGTATATTGCTTTTAAATGCCTGGAATAATTTTTCTTGCAATCCTTTAAAAATGTGTACCTTGAATTGTTGTGTAGCAGGGTCCAGTGGATATTCAATCAGATAGGGGTGATTACAACATTTCCTCAGTAACATCATAATATTCTGCAGTTTAAGGTTCACCTCAGAATCCATGGGAATGCTCACATCTACCACTGGCCTGAAAATAGACATCATCTTATTAGTACAGAAAGGGTCACATTATTATGCTACAGATACTAAAGAGAAAAATAATAAAAAAACCAAAATCAAGCAATGGATTTGCATGCTGCGTCAAACATCCTTAAAATCCCTCATAGTTAGTAAAGCGATCACCAGACAAAACTTCTTTTAGTGCCACACTTGGCACTGAAGGCACAAGGGTTTGCCATTAGTTTAAAATACAGGGCAGTAATCAGTAGTAATCAGAAGCAGAAAAAACAACTTGTGCAAGTCACCCAGCAGAAAAAGGAACAGAAGCAAGCCCTCTCTCGAACAAGTGGTCAGATCTCCTATGGCAATACATAAGCTATTCCATAATCAGCTCTTTGCCTATCTCATTTCAGTCACACATACACACACGTTGCAGGATCCACAACAAATACAGATGTGGAAGAACTGAATGCCTAAGTACCATCTCCAACATAAAGGATCCATGCCTACCATAAAACTAAACCAAACATATATAAGTGTCTGTTCTTGCAAAGTACACTGGACTACAATAAAAATCTAGCAACACACACATTTCAAGCCTGAAGATTAACCTCATTTTCCTTATGCCCAAGGGACTCTCAACCAATTTAGAGCCACCAACAAGAGACCTTGCCAAACCCAGGAATGAACATGATTCTTCAGCTCCCTCAGTCCCAAACCTTAACTCTGATATTAAATCACCAGAAAGTGACTAATACCTGTCACCAAAACAGCAACAACTGTATTGGCCATTTGACTTCCAGGCCTCAGCATAAGCCTATGTATTTTACAACATTTAGCAAGGAAACTACTCCTCCCTTTTCTCCAGTCTTGAGCCCAAACTTTGCTTCAAGTATTCCTGAGTAATTCCACAAAAACCTAGGACTTAACTGTAGTTAGCACACCAGCATCTTCCCTTGTCCTGTCTTTGAGTCAATGAAAGAAAAGATATTCCTGTGAACATAATTGGACATTGGAGACAAGAGGTTTACCTTAAGCTTGCAAAGCCTGCAAAACCTAGCAATAAGCCAAGCTCTTCAGCTCTGTCCTCACTGCTAGCTGTAGCCAGGACCTAAGCCACTACAATGAAGTTTCAACTACCAAAAAACTAAGATGAAACAGTTCTTCCCTGGCTGGCACCCAACACCATCTCAGACCATGAGGCTTTGGTGAAACCGCAGTTCTTCACTACCAAAGCGTTTTCAGCCCGAAGGAATTACATTTCACACTAGGACATTTTAGCTCTTTATGGGATTATCAATAGCACTATTGTCACAGGACTTACCTACAACTGTGACTAATGAAAACAGGGACTCAAGAAGCAATTTTATTGCTAGATCTTGCAAAGGCCACAGGTCTAGGAGTAAACATCTTGTAGTTAACCATAACTCTAATGAGTCAGTGAGCAATGCTACAATCATTGAATAAGGAAAGCTCTGGAAGCAAACTAAGAGGGAGATATTAAGTATAATTTTAAAAAAAAAATTTATGGCAGATACCTCTCTTTTTCTACTTCCTCTTGCATTTTGCTGATCAATTTTTCCAAGTCATCAGACGAACCATTACGTTCTTCACAATAATTAACCAGTTTTCGACTACGGCGTTTTGGTCGGCCTGTAGGACTCAACTCAACTACTTCTTCCTGTGGGAAATAACATTGCCATCAACAGCAGATAGCTTCAGATTCAAAGGCTGACCCAAGATTCTCAATACTGAAAAGGTCTCAGTGATATGTATCAAATGCAGCCCAAACTTTAAAGGTCTATAATTGTAGATTTTGAAAGTTTCTGCTTGATTTTTAAAAGCTGCATTAGTACCTTACTGGTTTTAGAGCATAAATTGTCAACTCTATGAAAACTGTCTTTTTCCCCCCCAAGCTACAAATAAGGAGTTTCATTTTGTTCTTGATTATTAGTTCTTTGCCCACTGAGGCCAGTCACAGTAACTGCCATTGAAAGAGATAACAAAAGGATCAGACTAAATATTTAAGCAAAAAGTGGGTTTAGCTACAATGGTAATAAAGCAATACTGATGTGGTTTTGTGCACAAACCATTAATAGCAAGCAGATTTCTAACATCCGTATCAATAGGTACCTCATTATTTCCAAGCAGTTTCCTAATGGTGCGATTTACAATGGCAGTATAGAAAGTTTCTTGCTTCTTTGACAGCGGTGCATATACCACAACTTCTCGTTTAGGAGGAACCTCAAGAGCAACATCAGACTTCAGTCTTCTTAGTAAGAAAGGTGTCAGAATCTGAAATGTTGGGTAGATGTGTTACTCAAAGCTCTCAACATGGCTACTTAAAAAAACCCCAAAAAAACCAACACACAAACAAGTCTACTGATATAATGCTATTTTGACAATTAAAGCAAGGGAGTTAATTTGCAGTTCCATATTTCATTTTTTAATATGGATCCCTACTCCAAAACTCAAAAATTTTCTGCACATACTAGTAATACACGTGTTCAAACACCACATTCATTGCCATTTGAAAAATTCTGAAGTGTTTGTAAGTGTGCAGTAGTAACTACATTACAGAGCTTTCAAATAGTTTTTTTTAACTGAAAGTAATTTTATTATGAAACATCTTGTTTTGATTATATTTCTTAAGTTATTTCAGGAAGGCCCCAAACCTTTAACCAAAGTAAAAAATAGTCAGTAACAATTATAATCTAGAAGATACAATTTACATCTCTCACCATCAGATTATGATGGGAAAATGATAGCTCGGTAAGCATTTATTTCCACACCTCCCCTTAAAAAAAAAAATACAATTTAGAATGGAGTGTGTAGTTTTGAAGACAGGTACATTATACAGCTTATTAGGTACCTTATAAATATATTCAGTTCAACACATAAAAGGTTACATAAATTCCCTCAAAGTTATCTTTCAACAAAACAAATACACCAATTAAATCTTTTGGCAAACAGAAGCAAGCAACTACAATTAAGTCTGACCAAACTCAATTCAGTTCCAAGAATAAAAATGAGTCAAAGAGGTATACTGTCCCTTTCAGCATTTATAAGTGCTGTAAAGATTGAAAAAAAACACCCCACAAGTCTAAGGAAGTCCAGAGGCATCAAAGAACTCAGATCCATAAACAGGATTTTGACACACTTCATAATAACAGTCAATGTTAGAAATAAACAATGAAACACCAACATAAAGAATAAGTGAGAACCTGATGCAGCATATGCAAGATGTTTTGCTCCCTTTCCTTAGCAACAATATCTTCGGCAGTTTCTGTAATGCTGGTAATATCAAACCAGGATTCAAAGCTATAAAAACGAAACAACAACAAAATAGCTTACTCCATAGCTATTATTGTTCGTTATTTAAGTATATTATTCTTACTGTGATTTATGAAAAACAAAGCACTAATATCCATCATGAATAGCGTGACAGGAGGTATTTCTGAAATGTATCTGTAAATTCAGATGCTTGAGGTTTAAAGTGATTGGTAAAAATACTTGTATTAGAATATTCACTATGATCTATTATATTTAATCTAGCCTGTATCTTTTTCCAAAATTAGTCTAAGAACTGTTTTAACACTATTCTTCCATCCGACCCTCTACTGTTTCAGAAAAGGATCTGTCTCCCATGGGTCCCATGTCTGCCAGCCTCATGCAGCTTTCTCTAGCACCTTAAGAGAATCTCAAGCAGCACCAGGCACTTATGATAGGACAAACATCTCCCCTCCCAAACGCTCATGTCTTCACTCAGAGTTGAGCTTCCACTATCCATAGAACTGATAATTTCTTACTTACTTTCTGCAACAACTAAGTGTTAAGAAAAGACATATTTCAAAGCCTTTGCCACCTAATAATCATACCAAATTACAACCATACCACAAAACCGATCTTCATATGCTGATACAAGTTTAATAATTAAAGAGTCACAATAACAGCCAAAGAGAACAAAGGGGAATAGTTTTCACCATCAGATCGCAACCTACCTTTTAAGATCATCAAACACATCTGGCAACAGGAAGTTAAGCAATGACCAAAGCTCTGCCAAGTTGTTTTGCAGGGGAGTACCAGTCAACAAGAGTTTATTGTCTGCATTAAATTGTTTCAGTTCTCTGATAAGACGACAGTTCATATTTTTAATCCTGTGACCTTCATCTACTATCAGGTATTTCCAGAAACAGTGCTACAAAAACAAAGGATACTTCAGTAAATCTTAGCTTTACTCCATCAAAACACATGCCAGATGAGACAAGCAGCAACCAATGTCTGATACTGCCCATTACAAAGATTCTATTTACTGTTGTTTCTCTCTTTGCCAGAATGGAAGAGCTGAGTCCGAACAGTTAATATGCCATACATCTGCTTCACAGTGACTGCATTTAGAAAGCTTAGATGAAGACAGTAAAACTTCTGCAAGAAACTCATCTTGCTGAAACAACCATTCTGACATTAACCACGATACTTATACACTTTTACTCCAAGTCTCCCTCACCATCACCTGCATAATGAAAAGAGCAGGTAGGTTGTAACTATCTGCCTACTTCATTTCTTTAACAGCACTCTGTTTGAAACTTCTTAAGAATAGAATGCCAGAGCCACTGTTACCAAGGAAACAGAAGCAAATGCCAATATAAATGCTTCAGTATGGCACTCATATAGGCAGCCCATAGGTTGGGTTGTTTTTTTGTTTTTGGTTTTTTTTTTACTATATGCAGCAGCATTGCTATTAGATGAGGTATTCCACCTGTCCTAGGGCTTTCAGGAGAACTTAGATACCTGCAGGGCATTTCTGTCTCGCATTGCTATTTCAAAGGAAGTGATGACCACAGGATAGATCTGCAATGATCCTTGCCGCCTCTGAATTTTACGAACCAGTTTACGACGTTCCTGTTGAGCTCCATGATAGAGCATTAGTGGAATCTGAAATAAAAGAGGTTTGGAAGTCAGGTGAACTAAGATCATTTAAATTAATAAAAGATAGTAGATTAATTAGCTCTTTTACAAGGCTGTAAATACATAGCAAGTCATGGCACAGTGTGTAATAACCACATAAACAACTACAATTAAACTAATGTTTTATACAGAGAAAGTTTCAAGGCAAAGAATTAACTAATTTGTTCTTTTAAAGGAAGAAAAATAAAAAAAATATTAATTTCTTTTACCTCTGGAGTAAATCTCTTGAATTCAGACATCCAATTTGGAAGAGTAGACAAAGGACCACATACTAAGAATGGACCAGGGACTCCTCGCTCCACCATCAGTGCTATTGTCGCAATACACTGGATTGTCTTCCCCAACCCCATTTCATCAGCTAAAATGCCATTGATACCATTTTCCCAAAGCATCTGCATATATAGAAAAAGAAATGTAAATGCTAAATATCCAACACACCTTAGGAACAACAGACCTCTTTTACATTTAAGAATGTAACACTTGTACGAACCCTCTACTAGGCACATTTTATATTACAGACAAGTAAGATTTCTCCATTATGAAAATAAACATAGGTATCTAGTAAACCCCAGACATTCATATGTAGCTGTATGTGCTTCTAGCCAATTCAGCACTTGACTAAGAGACAAAAACTAGAACGGTATCAAAGAATGTAAATTAGTGTTACCTCAAAACACTCTTCAACTGCAAGGGCAGCTCATACTGAGTTTTTACTCACCCCAGCTCCATAGAATTCCCTTAGCTTTCCTCTAAGTCCAAGTCACTGTGCTGATGTTTCAGTTTTATCTGTTCAAGTAGCTCCTACAGGCACCGCTACTGCAGCATAGCAAAAAGGTGCAATTCCTGACCAACACAGCCAGCTGCTCCAGCCAGCATTCTTTTGTGCAGACACTGCCTATTCTGGCAAGTGACAGAGCAACCTCTCACAAAAGGACAGACACAGAAGTGTTCTTTGGCTACTCTATCTACTACTCAAAGATTTATAAAGGTTATTACAACTGAGGGCCCAATGAAGACTTTTTTCTCCTCCCAGAACAGGCCTGTCTTCCCTACACACTTCCCAGTGACAGAAAAGAGTGAGTTTAGTGGCACTCGCTTATGAGATCAGCCTAAGTCTGTTAAAACAAGATATATATGCTTGTGGGGAAGAAAAAAACCTATGGGAAATATGAGAGCAGTACAGAATGAAAATTAGTTCTGTCTGGCTCTGATAATTAAAAAGTAAAGTTTTTCTAATCTGGCTTGCAAGCAGAAATGGGTACAAGTTAAACAAATATGTGGGCAATTTTTATGTCGTTTCTTTAGTTCTTGATTTCAAAAGCTGAAGACAAAACATTTTTAAACCATTGTGTTAGTATTACTAGTTAGATTCCAAGAGAATGGAAAGCTCAGCCATGTCAGCCCTGCAAGGTAGTGGGTCCTTAAACACCTATGGGTTTGTTATTCAAGCCCTTAAGAGAAAGATAGTAAGAATGTCCCTTGGTAATATGCATAGTCCTTCTGCTTTCGCAATGTATTTGTAAAAAGGGGCTGAAAAGACAGTTGAGTTGAACAAGAATATTGATGGAGAAAGGGAAGATGGAGAACAAAGCAAAAAGTCTAAAGAAATACTTAAAAACACAAATATCCTCCCCACACTGAAACACTGTATCTGCTGCTTGACAACTTTTTCAGAACACCAGATTCTTTTATCATGAGAAATCATAAAGAACTGTCTGTCCCTCCTTCACCTTCCCTGCACCAACTATGATCACAGACTTCTAGTGTCTCTTCCCTCTCCATTTCTCTGTTTCCAATCAGCAACAGATTCAATTACATCAACAATCACTCACCCTCAGCCACTCCATGCCTTCCACTTGGTACCACCTCATTACACCTCCAGCAAAAATCTTTGGCTGCTGAAAAGGCACTGGTTGTCCATTAAATTTCCGTACTGGATCAAGAAATTGCTTGGCACCGTGTCGTACAGCTTGACACAATCTATCCTTAATGACACTATTTGAGTCTCCAATTTTCTGCAGGTCTTCTGGACACAGGTTGCCAGAAGAGCTTTCATCCTATAGAGGAAAGTTCAAGGGACATGTGATTAAGTGGAATGCACATCAAAGCCCAGAGAAGACATACTTTTGACCAATTTACAGCAGTCTCAATTTGCAGTGAAGTAAACCAGTCCAGTTTAAAGATATGCTATAAAATATAAAAAGCCCTCCCTCCCTTTGGGCTTAACACAAACTGCAATAACATGTGATAACATACCTCATATTCCGGTTTACTTTTTTTTGCCACTGATAATATTTCCTGGAAACAAAGAAAAAAATACGTTTATATACTTTTCAACCTTAAAGGCTACTAGAATTTGGATCTCATGAGATTTTTTAACTGAAGAACCTGGACATACTTTAAAAAGCTTTCCATATAATATCATTAGTCATACAAGGGACTCTAAACAAGGCCACACACCAGAAAATGCATTCCAGTTACAAAGGGTAACTGAAAATTCAACTGGCGATGGTCTCTTCACAGCCTGCCTCTCCAAAGACTTTTTAAAAAAACCACACATCTGAATTCTACAGGTCTGACAACATTGCTTGTTACATAGATCTTTGTTGGAAGAAAATAATGTTACAGACAGACTACTGTTGGCTGATAATCTCTAATGGCAATGTACAAGAATGTATTGCTCTAAATTACAGATACCACACAGTGATTGCCTCACCAGTTAAAATTTGTGCTACAAAAATCCAGACAAGTCTATTTATAGTTATGGCCTACCTCTTTGGACATAATTTCCGAGATGTTGTACATCCCATCTTCTCTCCCTCTCTTCCTTTTTGCACCTGTAAGATAATATTTGAGTTTATACAACACATTAAGCATTAAAGAAACTAAAACCACCAGTACTGACAAAAGGCAAAGCCTAATACATTACCTGATTTATCCTCTTTGTCATCAACTAGATTTTGACCCTAGAAAATAAACAGAGGAAGAGGTTCATCCTCTTATGCATCTCTATCATGACACAGATAAAAAGATGTAATCAGTCTCAAACCATTGCCTTTGAAAGCCTGTAACACTTTTGCTATTAAGTAGGGTTTTTTTAAATACAGGAAAAAAAAATGTTCCTGCTTATCTTTTTATTATTTATTCAGCATCTTGGCTGAATAAATAATCATTGCTAAAACAAAAACTTCCTCAAGACAAATGCAAACCATTTTCTTTAGTATAAATTAGTCAGAAAAATCTCCTTAAGATGACTGTCAGCGTATGCAACTTTTAAACACTTTTAAACAGGCTTACTATGGTTAAAATTAAGATACCAGGCAGATCCTGCAAGTCAAATATTGGCTAATCTAACTTACTTAGTTGATCTACACTGATCAAAACTGACTTGTAATTTGTCAGCACTTTCTATAGAAAGTTGCATAAAATAGCTAGTTAATCTTACCTTAGCAGATTTTAACAATATCTCTCTCTTTTTTTCTAACTTCTCTTTCCTCCTTTGTTCCTAAAAAAATAAAAACCCACACACATTTCTTATCTTTCAGTAACACCCACAAGAGAACTATACCTTATAGAAGCAATGAGGCATAGGTAGTCTACAGACTTTGTTTTTGACATCTCACTAAAAGCCTCTATTCTGACATAGCTTAAAATGATAAAGCAAAACTTGGAAAAGAAAACGCAACTGCTATGAACTGCTTGTCAGCATATACTTTAAACACTCAAATACAGTAGTTTAGAAAGACTCCAACAAAAATATTCCCAATTGCAAACTCCTTAAGATCGCATCTACTGCAGTACATTTTCCATGTATCCAGCTCCCCTTTAACTTCTACAGGTTACCACTTGTGTTTGTTGTGGAACAGAAAGTTATGTAAGTAGCCTACAATGCCTTTACTGACGAAATGCTTTCACATCTTGAAGAATTTAAGATTTTCATTACATCTACTATTTCTACTTGCTGAAAGCAAAAGGACCGTAGAAAGAGGTAAGAGAACTTGTTATTTATCAGATGGAATAAGATTTAGTACTGACACATGCATTCTATCAATGCAGTAACCATGAACTCAAGCTGACAGTTAAACGAGAAAAATATTTTAGAGAAGAGGTTCCTGTAATCAGTCGGTGTTGCTTTTCTGAGAACGTCGTTGCCCTGAATTTTTCCTAAGATTCTCCCTCCTTCTCAAGCATAAACTCTTACAAGCTGGTACATAAAGGTACAATTAAGAAAGTAAAGATAAAGCTAGCTATGAACTCAGCAGCCCATGGATTAAAAAAACCCAACATCACATCATTTTATGGAGGCTACTGCTTGGAACAGCATGACCCCAGATCACTAATTTATAAATCTGATTGAGGAAGGCCTACATCAGCATCCTGAAGACATGACTCATGCTCGGCCTTCAGTAATTAACACAAATAGGCTGAACAACCACTTACTTGTCAATTCTTTGCATCTTCTATCCTCCCTCCAGGTTTTCTAGCTTCCTTAAAGTTTGTTTCTTATTTGAAATATTTGTTTTCTCTTCCTAGCACTCAGGCCAACAGAAGAATTGTAAATATATCAGTGGCACCTTTACACTGTGATTTTAAATTATAATTCATGCTCTTCCCAGTCTGATTTATCTATTAATTTACCGAAAAAAATCTGAATATTATGTAAAGCACCATTCCTGGGCAGTAGTACCAGTAGATTTTCATGTTATTGCAATCTTAACAGCATTTTTACTTCAGTTGAAACAACTGGATGGAAAAAAAAACACCAAACAGATGGCAGCCCATCTTAAGAATCCCCACTGAAGACAAGAATACACCTACCTCTAGTTGCTGCTGTTCCATTTTGGTTAACAAGAACTTGGAATAGATGTTGCTTTTTTCCAATAAATGCTGAAGCCTCTTATAGCGCATTTCACTTGACTCCCTGTCCCAAGAAGTGCGAGCCTGGCGAACACAAAGATGTCAAGCATTTATAGATGCTTCAGAACTACTGCTTTTAATACAATGCAGGGTTCTTCTACAGGATAACTACAGTTGTCTCACACACGACCTTTCCCTTGCAGTCATGACACATCTATGATTCGTGAGTGTATGGACTATGAAGTCTTGCAAGATGGATGTAACTGAGGGTTGCATTCACTTAAATATGTAAGCAGAGCTCTGCAACACACATGCCTCCAGTGCAGTAGCACAAGGCATTCAAGGGCTCAAAGATGTCTCAACTCCAATTTATAGATTTGGAGCAAAATAATATTTAGGTTTATTTGAAGACTGCAAAATTTAGGAGGAAAAAAAAAAAAAAACCACACTACCTGGCAAAATTCAGCAGTTTCCCACATATTAGTTGGGACTCCTCCACGTGCCATTTGCACAAACGTAGTTTTTCATTATGAAAAAGCTATTTAGCCAGCTACAAAATTATCATGCCTAATTTACAGAGGTCAGGTCAATTCCCAATGTGAAAACAGTAGCTTCTGCTTGCTTTGCTTACAAAATCCACACATGCTTTACAAGTAATTTCTGCTGAAATGCTTTGCAAATTACTCTTTAAAACTCAGATCAAGACTCCCACAAAAAGTAAAAAAGCATTTACCTTTACATTGTCCGTTAGACTGACATATCAAACAAGTGAAAATGTATAAATTAGCATCTCCAAGAGAAACCCCAGAAAGGCAAGAACAAGAGCTTTACAAGATGCTTATCTATGCCATTGCCTTCAGAAAAAACACTGGGAGAAGGGCATGCTGAATCTTCTGAAACTAAACAGACTAACAGGCAGGGAAAAACAGTATTAGCTGAATCATGGGACAAACTGTGTGACACAGAAAAAGGGGAGCATGTCTCTCTCCCCCAGAAATCACACCTTTATTTTCCACAAGAAGTACTCCACGCAATTCTCATCATGTAGCTATCACCCTATTCTTTTATGAGAAGATGTATCTCCACAAGTTCTCTGGGGTAAGAGACTGCCTTTCAGTGATTCTCCATACAATTTTTATTTTCTTCTGCTCTCTCCAATCGGTATTTTTTTCCTTCAAATGAAAAGTACTTGAACTCAGAAAGATCAACCCTTGATGGCAATGTCAGGAAAGAATATAATTAAAACTAAATTACTTCTTTCAGCAGACTGCAATTGCTCACTTTTTTACTGCAGTGAACACAGTATCCTTCCATTAACTGGTCAATCTGTTGGACTGTTCCCTTGACCAACTGCAAAAATTTCAAGGGGAAAGAAACTCAAAAGATGACAAACAGCATTGGACTCATGATTTCTCCACTTCATCCTTTGACTCAAACCTTCATGTCTCAAGAAAGGGTTCTTATTTTTTCCCCCCTTTTTGACTGAAAAATCAAAAAATTTGCCACTCTTTCATCACTCTACATTCTTGTATATTTACATAGTGGTATTTTGCGATCAGCCCACAGAAAGAACAAGTGACTCCTTTGTTGAACTGCTGTACAAATCACCTGGCAGGGGGTTTGCCGAAGTGACAAGCATAAGAAGCCCTGAAGCTTCAAGAACATCAGCTACCCCCAAGATTCCAGTAAGCCTGGGCTGAACGACATTAGTAATTCCCTTTGGTCTAACTGGCCCCAAAATGCTGAGAAAGCATGATAGAAACACAGAGGACGACAGAGCAATACCCTTGCTAAAGGTAAGCTCCTGTGGATTCTCAACAAATGGAGGGAATACAAAAAAACCCAGCCCTATCACATTACAGCACTGTTACAGAAGTAGTTGGTTGTGAAAGAAATTAAATGTGAAGCCCTTTTCTCAATACTCCTGTGCAATGAGATAACTTGCTCTACAAGGGTTTCCACCCTACCCTCCAAAAGCACTGCCTCCTTATTTTTAGTTCCAAGTCTGATCAAGGAATACCCGAAGAAAAGTTTGGACAGGCTCTATCATGACTTACTGTTTGCAAGAAAGGTTAAGAGACTTCTGGCAGAATAAAGTATTATTTTCTAACTACAGTATCACAAAATGCTGCAGCCTAAAACCATGCCTTTATAAATCACAACTTTTCTTAGTGAAAACAGAAAGAGTAATTAAAATTAGTTACAGGCCTTAGAAATTGTATTTTTCATGCCGTTAGAATAACGCTTCAATTTTTAAGACAGGAGAAAAACCCAACTGATTTCTCTAGTATTTTGAGTAATATCATTAGTTCTTTAGAACACAATTCCCAAAAGAGCATTTAAGAAAAGAGTTCTTTCAAGCTTATATTTCCTTATGCCTGAAATGTACAGAGAGTATTCTGACACCTTGATAATTTCTATCATTACAGGTCTAGACACATCACGTTTCATGTTCTCTCTCAAAAACAGATTGGCTAATATCAACCAACGTTTAACATCAACTTACATACATTTATTTCTCATTCTACATTCATAGCAAGAGAGAAATGAAAGGTAGTAATGATTATGTCATTTGTGTTAGGGATGTATAATTTCCTTGAAGCAGTTTATATTTCTTGCAACATAAGCAAACAGAAGTACACAAACCAAACATCGGCTCTCGGGATGATTACATGTACATTTCTCCTGGCACCAATGGCAGCTCAAGCAGCTCCTGCTCCCCTCAGGTTAGAGGTGCCTCCACAGCTGGGTGCGGGGAAGAACAGGAGAGCGACTGGCATAAACCCAATCCTTTCTGGCTAGGCTTTTTAAGCTAAGCTAGTCCTTGATGCAGTTGCTGCATAAGCTGTACCTCCTACCGAAAGAAACGCATAATCGGGCTTATTTCTGGAAGAGATAAAAGGCATTTATAGAAGTTTACTGCAGAGCTCTAATCAGGTCGTTTGTTTGGTGGGTTTTTTTTAATAAGCAGCAAAAAGAGAGAAAGATGTGTTATGTACACATACTGCAAGCAAAATAAGTTTGCTTTTAATATTTCAGGTAGAAATTCAGAAGAATGTGAATTTACTAGCCTTTCTGAAGTCAACTTACTTTAAAGGCATGATTATATTAGATTTTTAGGCTTGGAACGAGAAAATTAAAGAGTAATCTTCACATTTCAAACTTAAACGCATATAAAATGAGGTAGGTTTCTTGCGGACTGCAAGAGTCCACCGTTATCCTTCCAAAAACCAAACAAACAAAAAGCCGCCCGTGGCGATCAACGGCGCTTGCGAATCACAGTCACTGCTCCAAACTTTCACAGCCTCTCACGTTTGTTTGTTTTGAAACCAAAGGAGATGCACAACGCCCGGCCCACGAGTCGCGGCCGAGCCGAATAACTGCGCGGGAGCGGGGGACTCCCCCCCCACCCCCCAAAGCCGTAGAGGCTGATTCTGGATGCTGTAATACAGTTTATGGAACAGTGATTCTGTTCTGCTAGGCGTAGTTTGGAAGCTAACTTGAGACGGTTCTGCATCGATGTGAGGGAACGTTAGCAGGGAGGAATGTTATTAACCCCCTAATAAAGTTATTTTATTGGCATTGTGGCAATAGAATGCAGTCTTTTTCAAGCTTCTATTTCACTTGCAACTAATTCTCAAGACATCATAGTGAAGAAACAAATAAAACCTTTATTTTCTAAGGCACTTTTCATTCCGTGAGACCTAAAGTGCTTTCCAAACTATACCATTAGAATAGAACAATCACCTAGATGACAGCTGAAATGCCTCCAAGCTGGCATATGATGGAGGTTTTAAGTGGCTCACAACACCAGTTTCAGGCAGGAAGTGGGGATGAAGGTGTAACTAGAACTTTGGGAGCACTTGGGAAAATTAAATTGTGAAGATTTTGGCTGGGATATAAAGGTTAACACCTCTACTTCTTTTTAAAAACACCGTAAGATCCGTCCTGCCCAGAAATTGTAAGAGGCACAAGTTGTATCTCCAAAGAAAGTAAGCCTCTCGGTAAAATACGTAATAGAATACAAATGTTCCGTTTCACTCCTGTATCCATACACATTATTTTGTAATATCATTAAAACCATTTTTAGAAATAGCAGACAGCGAGACATACACCCCCTTACCTCACGTTATTTTTTAAATCAGACAATTTTGTGTCAGCCATTTTCTGCTCTGCCCAACACCTTGACTGTAAGCTGTTTGGGGCAGGAAGGGATTTGCTGGTGGGTAGCGGAGTTGTGGCTTCCTGTGGATGGCTCAGCATCATGACTGCCATTCATTTTTGCAGGGAGAGACAGTGCTGTTGTCTAGCAACCCTCACCCTCCCTCCCATGACTGCCACTGTGGTTGCATCCATCCAGGCCCAGGACCCCCTGCTATGGCCTGCAACAGGAGAGTGGCTCTGTTAGCTTCTAGGGGAGTAGATTACTTGCTTTTGTGTGCAGGGTGTTTCTGTGTTCAACTAGTTGTAATTTAGGGCTGGAATACTATTTTCCCTGTTTATTGGTAAAAGTAGTCAGAAATAAATGACAGAATGGTAATTCATTAGCCATTTGGTGACATTCAGATATCCAATACCCACAAAACTTGATGCAGTGAAAGACTTAGAAAAATATGCCTTTTAAAAAAATATTCCAGGTAAATGCTACCAGATCAGTCAGTTGTAACTGGAGCCTGTTGGATGCATATCACAGTCTGTTTTTAATATCCTACAGACAGACACTTAGAAAGGGAGTGGGCAAAAGATTCATGTCCAGTCTTGCAGACAAGGGCACTTATCCTGGTTTAGCACATGTGGGTAAGGTGATGCTGACAAACATCCTCCAGATACAGCTATTACTGTGAAGTAAGTAAGTACTGCTTGTCACTCCTTCTCTCCAACTGCTCTTGAGACTGGGACTTCCATATTTTTTATTAATGGTCTGAGGTACCAAGGGGAATAAGGCAGTGTTTATGAGGTAGATTCTTAGGGGTTGGGAATAGGGCTCTTTCCACCAGCAAATATGTTAAACAGACAGAGCTGGCAGCACCTTCCATAAGTGTAGCAGGATCCAGAAAATTATGTGTCTCCATGGCATAAATCTCTGCTCACTGCTTGGCTCAAACAAAGAGGCTGTGACATGTAACTTCTATCCAGAAGCAGTCTCCTTTACCTCAGTAGTCGGTGACTTGTTACTGCAGTGTAGAAAGTCAGCGGTCCATCACCTTTTGTTTCAGAAGATGAAAGTCCCTCATAACACACCTAGACATTTATACTATAAAATGCAAGGTGCAGAGAAAGATGAACCAAGTGACACAGAGGGGGCTGGGGGAAATTACAGTGCAAGAGAGCAGATAAGAGTTAGAAAAATGCAGATTGTAAACAAAGACAGTTCTGTTCTCAGGTTGGCCAAGTGGCTGCTGCTAAGTCGCAGTCACCTTTGAGATTTACTTGTTACTCTGGTATGCAATACAAGGATGGGTGTCGTTTCATCATGCTCCTTGCCTGCACAGGTTGCCTAACTAATTTGCTACGAACTATAAAAGTAGTTCCTTGCACTAATTGCCCTGTCTGCTGAATGACCAAAGAGGAAGCTGGGACTTTGAAATAAGATGGTTTTCTCTAGAAGAGGAAAGTGAGACATACAGATTCAGGCTGGTTTTGCCCTTGTCTTACTTGTTCACAATATATAGACAAGACTTCCCTATTCCTGAGCAAATGAGAAAGTGTCCAAAGCACTGTGGCAGATAGCAGCAGCATCACTTAGGTTTGCTCACTGATCTTCAAAGTTAAATTTAGATTTTTCTTTTTTCCTTTTTTTTTTTTTTTTTCTTAAGAATCAGTGACTGCTAAAACACAGCAGTAACAGCCATGGTCACCCTGTTACTGTTACTATACTCACTTCCTGTTACTATCAGGAAGAGCAACCATGGTCACAGGTTGCTCTTCCTGATAGTAACAACCCATACTTGCTATGACTGAAAAAAAATGCTGTAGCAATATCCTCCATCCACAGCACAATATTCAGGTGGTCAGAAATTTCAAAAATCATCAAGATCAGTGGATTGGCAAGTTTAACTAAATCTCCTATAATTTAGAGTTAAACATTCCACTGGGAGATGTGTAGGAAAAAAGCACTGAAGGAATCTGGGGTCTCAGCAGGTAACCAGCGTGCTATATATACAATAACGCTAGGTGGCTGCACAGTCTCCAGAAAGTTGCTGTTGCCTTCAATTTTAATTATCTAGCTTGAGGTCCTGAAATATATAAGGAAAGATGTGTTGATCAGTGAAGTGGGAGTATGTTTGGCTGCCAGCCCCACTATGTTAGTAGGCATTCAAGTTCTCTGGGCTGGCAGTCAGAGCTACAGGGTACTAGGAATGACATTTTCTGACAGCTGGACTGAAACATCCCGCCAAATAATAAGAATATCATGCTACAGTGATGCAGCCTTCCTTCAGATTTGCTGTCTCTGTCAGCAGGAGCTGAACCACATGTGAAGCAGCTCCTGAGACACCCATTTCCAACCTGCTCTTTTGAGAGCCTGAAAACCCTGTAACTGCCAAGAAGAGGGTGGGGTGTGCAGAGGGAGGCAGAAACCTCTATGGCCACCAGCTTTAATCAGCTGTATTTGTTTGTTTACAAAGACATCTAAATAACACCACCCACGGTTCTGTACATCAACATCCCAAGGTTTTTTGGCATACAGCTCTCAGTTTTCTAGCTCCTGCTGCAGCATGCAGACAAGACAGAGCAGGATTAGGATTGTCAGGCAAAAAGATTGATCATGTGATGTTACACTTCAGCAAGTAAGCAGTTGTCTTGGGGGCCAGGATCATTCCTTTAAAAGCTCCTGCAAAAGTGACAAAAATATCACCACATTAGTCTGACAGTTGCAGTGAGCTCTTAGCCTGGTGTTTGAATATACAGCTTTTATTCATGCATTGCTTAAAATATTGCTTGTGTTTCTTCACTATGATTAGGTCTGGATGTTACAGCACTTCTGCTTGTAACCGAGAATATGACATCTGCTAAGAAATGACAGTTTTATCCAGCTCATCACCTGGTCCAAATCTTTCAAGCCTAAATTCTGTCAGCAATGTGTTTTCTGGCTTACATCTGGGTAACTGTAACAAAATCCTCTCCTAGTTTCTCTGCCCATAACTGTTTGGCTCTTTGCAATGATTTGTTGCTGTGCATTCACACAGGCACCAACTTCATGCACAATGAGAAACAGCACTCATCCTTATAACCTTCTGCTCCAGAACTCCAGGCTGCTCTCTCTTGACATTAATACATACTAGGATCAGAGTTTGTGCCTTTATTTCCAGACCTGGAAGACATCTAGCCCTGTTGGACAAAGCTCCTGGTCCCTAAACCACCTTTTTGCTTGTGGCTGCAAGAAATTAAAATGTTATGGGTGAGGCAGGGAGGGAGAGCACAGAAATCCTGTTGTGTTGCAGCTTGCTACCTGCCTGGCACATTTGCCAATCTGCCAGTGAAGCCTGGAAGTCACAGCATGACTGACTGCAGCCTGTGACCCACTGGATGCTGGGAGTTCACGGGCTGTTTCTAAGGAATCTGAAAAAGCTAATCAAAGGGTGCAGCTTTGCACGTCCTGCACAGCAACTCACAGAGGCATGGGCTCAGAGAGAGTCCTGGCCAACGTTTGAACATGCCAACTACCTGCTTCTCCTCAGAGTCAACTCCAACCAGGAATGATTACATTTTTGAGTGTCACATGAGACAATGACCTCTAAGTCACGCTAAAGGAAAACTCTTGTGAAATTTTTGCTGACAGGCAAAGGGGCAATACTAACATCTGTGAGCTCAATGTACCAAACATGCATGTTGAGATCTTACTACAGGTTGAGAACATAGAGCGGGGAGACACCTATGTACAGGCAAACCCCAGCACTGACAACATATGAGAGTGGTCCAAGCACCACAATGTTCATGAAACTCTATTGGGGTAGTAAATTAGCTCCTTCTTTTGTGGCTTTTGATCACTGTGATTCACTGCGTTGCATGACAGCTGGTTTGCATGAAATGATGAGTCTTGGTTTTTTGTAACTCCTTCAGAACAGAGCTAGCTATAAGCTTTATCGCCAGGTAACTGTTCTTTACCCATTTAATTTTCATTACAAATTTCAGGAAATGCTGCATCATTAGCAAGACCATGGTTGAACCCCAGCAGTAAGGTGTTGCCTGAAATCGGCGTGGCGACCTGGTTCAGGAATGGCACGACAACCAACCCCAGGCCGCTCGGGCCATCAGCTCACAGACATCAACGTGGTGGATGGCAAATGACATTTATTGATAGGTGACACCGCATGATATAGCTTAGGTTTACAACATCACTTCCGTCCGCTTACATCCTGAGCTAAACACTATTGGCTATCCGGAGAGGGGTCCTACGTTTCCGTACAGGGCGACATCTTCCGTCTGCCAAGCCCTAACTACCTACAGTAAGGAGGGCCAGACTCCCATCCACATTGCCTTCTTGAAGGCCTCCTGGACCACAGCCATGTGGTTCTTTACTAGGCTTAGGTTGTCTTTGGGGAAATCTACTTTGTACATGGTTTGCCTGCAAGTGTACCTACTAATGTTGTTTTATTTATGTTTTGTAATATAGTACCCAAAATTCACTTAGTTCACAGCATGCAGACAGTAAAGGGAAGTTACTATCTCATTTGAAATCCCATTCCTTCTTATTCCTCCATACTCAGCTCTTTAATGACTCAGAAGAGACTTCCACTCTGCAAGAGCATATTGATCTCCAGCAACAGGCAGCAATATACACAGACCCAGAGTTTTCAGATGGGTAAGTCCAGTGTGTGCCAGAGCTGTGGGATCAGGCAGCCACAAATGGCTCCCTGCAACCTGGGTGTAGTGGAGAGCCCAGCCTGTAATACATGCTTTTATATATCTGCTGAGAAGTGAAACTCCCTTCCCTCACACTCACCACAGCACAAAAGTATTCTGAATCCTACAAAAGGCATGCCAAAAATCAAATTTCTTTCCAGTAATAAAGAGAATGAGGAATGTGTATAGCTGGTCTGTTCAGCTTGAAGGGGGAGATGATTAATCACCGGTGAGGGAGGATGACTGTAGATGGCAAGTCAGCATCTCTGAGTATTTTGGTTTTCCTCCCCTCATCCCTTTCTCCTTTTAAAATGAATTTTAAGAGATTGTTTATAGTAGAGTTCTCTCTGCATGCTTTGGCATCTCGTCTGAAGTCAGCAAATCCCATTCTTTCTGTCAGCATTCAGAAAACACTGGTCTGGAAGACAGAGCCTTCCTTGAAGGCAAACCAAGGGGTGCAGTGGTTCAGGAGTAGCTGTAGGTGAGGCCTTGGAGAGGGGCTGAGATCACCAGCAAAACATCATGGGGTAACTGGAGGGAATCCCAGCTTCAGCAAACCCACTGAGTATTTTGCCTTGTCAGCGCATATCCAAGAAATCCAGAAACTGCCCAATTTCTGTCAAAATTCCCAGAATTTCACATGAGATTTTCTGCACCTCTAGAGTCTGCTGTTCATGAAAGTTTCTGCTGTGATCCAGTCAGACTGCATGTCCCAAGAATGAATGACTCAACATAAGGGATAAGCAGAAGACAATCCATGCTAAGTGGTAGCCTAGTGATGTTCTTTTTAATTCCCAAGTCACAGAATGCATTACAGTACAGATTACACGTGGAGACAACACAAGCTGCAGGTCCTGCATTTCCTTTAATGGACTACACTGAGTCCAAGATCTCCCATACTGGTACAGTATTCCACATTCACAGGGAATGGAAAACTCTGTAAAGGGATGAAAGTGCAGCCTTTCCCTCTTTCTTTTAGACAAGAGACAAAACACACCAATCTTCTCTGAGAAGATTTTATGCTGTGGTCTTCATCCTGAAAAGGCAGAAGTACTACCAAAGCCAGTGATTTTCACCCAGAGGAAGGGTTTTAGATGTTTTTGATAAAAAGTGTATGTATAACTGACTTTCTGGTACAAACCCACTCTTTAACCTTAGTGCTGGGTACATAAGCAGAGTTCCCACTTAAACATATAGATGCATCTAATTAATACAGACCTCGCAGAAAGGAGTGATGCTAGGTAAGGGATTGTCCACTATAGATCAAGCGAGCTCACCCTCTGTGGGGCAAGCCTGTAGCATTTTAGAGTGCTGTGCAATCTGACACGGATTCTGCAGGGCTAGCACTGACCTTTCTCTTTTCCCGAAACACTAAACATTGGCTTTAGGACCTAAGCAGGAATCACCAGGAACTGTGAACAATTGGGACACTACCATGCAAGTCATACGAGTGCAGCCCATTGGTCATTACAGTACTCTGCTCATGTGGAAACAACCCAGGATCAGTAAATCTGGCTTACAGCAAAAAAACAAAGAAATCTGAGCATTGTGGACTGACATAATTAGGTGCCAGACAGGAGGGCTCAAGACATATTGTACAGACTATTTGTAAAGACACGTTCCTGGTGTTCTGAGTCCATAAATAATATTTGTGAAAAGGTATTAGGTGCCTTCCCCAGGGGCTGCCAGAAAAAAGAAATAAGCAGACCAGAAGGAGCTTAGGCACATTCCAGTTTGGGGAGGAGAAAGAGGGTGCAAAGCCATCTCTAGCAGACTTATTATGGTACCTTTATGCTATGTTTGCCTTTTCTTACCCAGAGGGCAGGGGTGGGGGAAATATGATTCCTCACTCTAACAACAGTGGAGATCGAATGCTGTATCTGTATGGACAGCACTCTCTTCTCTTGAAGCCACTCCTGCAAAGGTGTTTTGAGCCAGACTGACAGCAGCCAGAAGGGGTTCTGGCAGCTGATCATATCCCAGGGAAGTGGCAGGTATATGAACTGATCACATCAAACTTGGGAGAAAGGGGAACAAGGAAAGTGTTTGGGTCTGTGCAAACCTCTTTTTGCTCCATGCTTATTTACAAGGTTGATCCAGGGCTAAGCATCACCTCTTCAACCCAGACAAAGCAGTACCATGCAGAGAGTGCCTCAAGTCTGCTGATGTCCTCACTGTGATCCTGCAGGGGCCTTGAAGCACTCCTAATTAAAAGAAATGGATCATGATGATAAAAGAGAGTTATCTTTGCTTTATCGTCATATGCTCAATAAACTCCCATGAAAACTTAGCAAATTCACCCTGCTGCTTCCCCAAATGTTTGTGCCTCGGGCCCAAACTTAGTTACCCCTTTAATCCTGTGCAGGAGATCCAAGATCAAAGTTGGTGGGACTTCATTTCATTGCAACTATTCCCAGCACCATCCCTGGAATTCAGACAGCTGCTGGTTTTCATTCCTCAGCCATGGGGTAGCCAGATCTGACACTTCAGTGCTAACCCCTGGGTTTGGCACAAATTATGAACTGGAGTCTGTCTCCTGAAAACTCCCCTGCTCTGCAGAAGATGACTCACCCTCACTATGGTACCCCGTGGGGATAAATTGTTCACTGGTGTTTGCCCCAAGAGTACCAACATTTAAGTGGCAAAGGATGTGATCCCTATGCAATCTAGGATCTTTCTGAGATGGAAGGTGACCTATAACTGTCCATTATATTACCCCCAGGAAAGGGGGAAGAGAATTGAAAACATCAAACGTTTACTGGGAAAAACGAGACCAGCCCTGTATTTAATCAAAACATTTTGTTTTGTTCCATTTGTAATTATTTCCATCCAATGGACAAATATTTTAGCAATGAAAATGACAGTTCCTTTCCATGGACAAAGAAAATAAGAAGTCATGTCAGTTCCCGTACAATGCCACAGCGAAGGTGAAATATTTTTAATGTGGTGTTGAAATTTTCTTTACGCATATTCCAGTAATACTGAAAGCATCAATTTAGGTTTAACGATCTATTGTATTCAGTGCTGGAGGGTTTTGTTAGTCTGGTGGTGGGAAAACTAAAGATTTGTGGGGAAAGAAGCTGAAGTGACACTTCATTTCCCCTGAAACCTGTCAGAACATGAATAAGAACATTGAATATGCTCACAAGACTAACTGAGGCAGAGGTTTCTAGCAGATGAAGACCAACCGGAGACCTCAGGCAGTTACTGCCATTGCCAGCTATGCTTGTACCTTGCATTTTCATACTGGAAGCTAGTTTTCACCTGCTGGAAAGAGGTTAATAGGAAAAAAAAAAATCCCCATTTCCATATAGGACTTGCTCTTACACTCAAATGACTGTCAGAAAATCAAGGCAATGAACTTGCAGACAGCTTGGGTTTAGTTTATTGAGACCTCATGCCAGCTAAAGGCTCTCTGTATGTTTACCTAAATTATCATGTGTCCCTAAGGAGGGTAACAGTTTTTGCAGTTTTCCTACAATGCCTGACTCCCCTCCCTTCCCCGTGCTTCAGCTATCTGAACTTTGTATTCCCCACAGAAAAGTAAAAATAACCGTAGACTCCTGCTGCAAAACACATTGAGATGTACTGGTGAAACACCAGTAGAAACACAGTGCCTCTTCCATATGCTGGGAATTTTTTTTTTCTCAGAGCTCTCAGACAGTCATTAGCAATCACAGTTACATTTTCCTGCCTAGAACAGGCCAATCATTTTCTCTTTAATATCGTCTGACTTCAGTGCCCAAGTGAAAGGAGTGATGTAATTCATGGACATCACTACTTGCTTTTAGGTGATTTTTCACCCAAGAACATCACGGTGGTTTCTGCACTGTCTTGGTATCTCTGCACCTCGCCCATCCAACTCAACAGGTATATTTTCATGCCCTCTAGCAACAGATACTTTTGCGGAGGAGTCAGAGTCTGCCAAGTGTGGTTTAATATTAATTAATGCAGGCTCCTTGCCATTTTCTCCTCCAACTCAAAACAACAACACTCCAATCACACATCTTTTTCACCAGCACATTGTCTGACCACGAGATCAAAATATTGCACTGAGATCCAGCTGCATGGCCCTTTGCTACAGCACAAACAGGATTCAGCTGCCTGCCTCTCAGGTGTGACATTTGGGGATGCACCTGACATTGATTTAAACCTTTGTTAGTGTGTTTTGCAGTAGAGAGCATGGCTAGTGTGTGTGATGGTGGCAAGGCAGCATCTGGTTTGGGGAAAAGGAGGATGGTTTTGAAGAGGTAGAGGTTGCCCAAGATGTGCCCACACAACATAGGGAGAGCCACCTGGGAAGCAGCGCTGGAAAGATCAGGAGGCCTGTCTGCCAGCTGACTGGTGGGATGACATGACAACAGGGATGTAACACTCTCCTTTGCAGGAGGCCAGAACCCCCATAACAAGGGAAGGAAGACTACTCCTTTTTTTGTGAGGGGAAAGCAGGGTAGCCACAGCACACTTGGTAGGCCAGATCTTCAACAAAATACCAGGATGAAATCACGATTTTTATCTGAAATATTTAGACCTGCCGGTACCAAACCTCACATTATTCATTGAGAGCTCCACCTCATCCTCCCTTTGGGTATTGCTGATGTTGGAAAACCTTTTCCTCACCACAGTTCTTCCCACATAGTATTTTCTGTGCAGTGAAGTCTGGTCTGCTCTGGGAGGCCAGGAAATCTGCAGAGCACCATCATTCTAGTGCTTTCAACTAAACATGATGGCTTGCAAGAAACAGAATTAAAACTGATCAATGATCTGAAAGGTTTACAATATATGCCAAAATGTCCCCTAAAAAAAAAAATCAGTCAGATGTTAACTAGAGCTGTCTAGCCTGTCTAGTTTTGTCTGTCTTATATCCCACTGTCTTCCTCCACCCATGGCTTTAACGATCACCTCTCTTTCTTCTAGAGCTTTCTCAAAGTGTTTGTGAGTTACCCAGTCCAAATTTGTGTTAAATTTCTGTAAAGATCCAGGTGTTCAGATATAGGGCTTTGGTTATGTTAATATCTCAAAACTGCCAGATCATTAGCTCACGTGTGTGGATAGCAAGTGAGTTACAGACTCATTGTACATTTGCATCATGATGGATTTTCTCTAACTGGGTTTTTGGTTTTTTGGTTTGGTTTTGTTTTGTTTTGTTTTGTTTTTTTCTGAATTCTAATGGTTGTGAGCCATTGCAGGCATGAATTTATATAGCCAGAAAGGTTAAATAAAAATATACCGATCTATTGGCCACCAAGAGACACTGGCATATGAAGAGAGAGGCCAGGGAGGTTCAGAGTTAAGGACTATTTCTATTTCAAGTGGACAAACACGTAATGCTACCTGGAAGGCTTGCTGATAAGAATGTGCAGTTTGAGTTAATGCTGGAGCCAGAAACGTTACACCAGATCTGACAGGGAGTGGTGGTGCACTGCTGCGGCTGCTCTGCCTCCAATGTCCAGCGGCACTGTGGCTGCACAGCGCAGCTCAGCAGCTCCCTTAGGGGCTGGCAGCATAACCACTTGTGATCCCCTGAGCTTTCTTATGTGTTGTGGAATTACAGTGGTCCACCTTTTCAAAAAGAAAGAGTTCTCCATTTAAAAAACATCTCTAAGGTATGATCCTGTGAACCTGTCTTCACTGGA
Source organism: Athene cunicularia (assembly GCF_003259725.1). NCBI lineage: Eukaryota > Metazoa > Chordata > Aves > Strigiformes > Strigidae > Athene > Athene cunicularia. Next base: position 4,288,984 of record NW_020799105.1, read on the forward strand.
ACATCCACAGCAACTTATGGGTTTCCAATGGCTTTCATCTTTGCTTGGGCCAAGTCATCTATAAATACAAGGACAATAACAACAAAAGCTTGCTATTTCTGAGGTTGCTGGTGGCCAGGATGAGTGGCTGCTGGCAGCACACTGTCCCCTCACCTGCCATTGAGATGGCTGAAGGGACATTAGACAGGGTATCTGCTTCATCCATAAGAGGAACGGGGACACCCCACAGTAAACAGTTCCCCGGTGTTTCAGCCGAGGGACCCAAACCTGTCTCCAGTATGGGGCAACTGGGTGATGGTAGAAGGAGACACTCCTGGCTTCCTCACACCCCCTCCTTTCCCCTGTTCATTCCTTCCCCTTCCCTCGCCAAATCCTTCCCTGGCCTTATCACATTCCCTCCATTCCTCTCATTGCCCTCTGAGCTTGCCTCTGAAACACTGAGCCTGCACACCACCAGCTTCCAGATCCCCTTGCTCAGACCTTTGGCATGGGGTTTCTGGCCACTGCAATGACAGGGGTGGGGAAGCCCTGGCCTCCCACTCATCTTCTCCCACAGCTCTGAAAAATAGATATACAGTCTCTATCCACCTCTGCTATGCACAGCACCACATAAAATACCCTTCTTCTTGATGCTGTTTACCATAACTCTGTTTCCATAAACTTTCCGCCATTTATTCCTCGCTGAAGCACTCTTATCTTATCTTGCAAACCTGACTTGACATCAGGCAATTTGGTGTTTATATGAAAAAAGGGTTTGGCTTTTAAAACAGTTCAGCAGCCACAAACAGATCTAGATCTTCAGAACAGCTTAGCCTGCATTTTTGGGCACTAAAATGAGCAGTCAGTTCTTCCCAGAGGGCTCTCCGTAATACTATGCTTTGAAAACATGACTTAAATATCCCTGAAACAGTTAGATCTGGAGCCTTTGCTGGAAAATTGAACTCTAGCTTGGTGCTTCCCTGGCAGCCAAGCTTACCTGAAATCTGCTCTGCAGCCCTTTGCTGCCCTTCCCTTGTTTCCTGCTGCATTCTCAGCCTGCGTGAACACAGATTATCAGAGCAAAGGTAAGAAGTCTGGCCCCCACCTACAGCCAATTTTGACAAACTGGAACTTGAACTGATTCAGCTTGCAAACCTGGGGCAATATTTTATTGTGTCTTTGCCTGTTCCTTCACATTCAAACTAATTCGGGAGCAAGCAAATTGTGCTGTCATACTGCAAATCACCAAGATTCAAAGCTGGGTCATCTGGAGGTCAGCTCTTACTCTCTTTTCTTTTGTTAAGAGCACTGCCAGGAACTCTGTGGAAGGCACCAAAGAAAGCTCTCTTTACACAAATCCATTAGAAATTCATGTGCCCATTATTTTTACCTGGCATGGAAACCTGTCTGTCTGTTCAATAATATTGCCTTTCAATGAAGGATCATTGTGCAGTGACTGCTTTGGTGTACCACAGTTTGGTGACATCTGTCCTCCATCCTGTGAGTTGTGAAGCACTGCAGAGTCATGAAGTGATGTATCACAAACCTCCTGTTATTTCAGGATATGGAAATATCTCTCAAGCGCTGCATATAGACTACAGATTCATCATGACCCAATCTGGAAATTTCAGTCTAAATGGCAGTCTTAAATTAATAAGTGAAGGAAAGTCTTCAGTAAAACAGCAGACTGTCTTCATTCATCCCACACTAAACAAGCATACAAAGAGAAGCAGAGTTTTATAGATAAAAGCAAAAGTAGCACTGCTAAAATAAAAGTCACAAAGGTCCCGGATTCCAATCCCTGAATGTCCTTGGAAGTATTTAATTTTCGTTGGTGGGTTTAGATTAGATCTGAACAGAGGGGTTATGAACATATCACTGACATTTCCCATCTGGACCTAGAAGAGCCCTGCCTTGGGTTTAGTTTGGAGAGGGGAAAAACATTTTTTTATGATGAACTTGCTTTTGTTACTGTGGATGGCCATGGCCACTTACTGCTCATAGAAACACATGGTTTAATATAAACTCACAGCGTTAATGCCCACACAGTTTTACAAGAGAATGATTTTACTTCCTTTTTTTCAGGTAGGGAGACGAAAAAAGCACAGAGCACAGAACTGACATGCTGAGGAGGCAAAGCACCTCAATGCTGGTGTCAAATCTGAGCTCCTGTGCCCTTTCCATTGCATGAAGGAGGTGCCAAACGTGGGGCCAAGCAGCAGCACACACCTGCTGCTGCACACAGTTGTGTACACAGACCATGGTGTAAGGTCCACAGTCACGTTACCAACTTCACTTCACAAACAGTGGAGCCAGAGATATCCTCCGGGATGTTCAGAGGAAATACACACCCAAGAACTGGATATCAGAGTTGTACACAAATGAAAGAGCATTGATTTGGCTTCAGCAAGAGATTCTTTAAATAGCAGGTTTGCAGAAACAAATGCTATTTGTAAAGTGTATCCTGGGGTTATCCAGACAGGTCCTTGGCTACTGAACACTATCTACTCATCAAGGACAGTTGTTTTCAACATTTTTCAGCCTGGGAAGCCTCTGTATACTTTTCCAGTGGAGCTTAGATCTCGTGCAGTGTATTTAAACCTACTTACAGTCAGCCTGCTTTCCTCAGTTGCTTCTCCAGAATACTGGAGCAGCCAGATCCACAGGAACTGGCAACTACTGCTCCAGTCTAACTAATCTTACTGTATCTTCCTTAGTGAGAACCCATGTGGCAACTCTCAGTGCTCCTGTTGCATCCAGGGATAAGGGAGCTCCATCATTTCGCTGGATGGGCCAGATTCCCTCATTCCTGAGCCCAGGCTCACGTACTGCATGTCAGCAGTCCTTGGTTCCCAGTTTTTTTGTGGGAGGTGTACAACAATACATACCCCCTCCAAGCGGGAAATAGTAAATTCTGTAATCAGACTGTGAAAGCATAATTATGAGTACCATTAAAGTGAAATATAGCTCTATTGAAGTTGTTGGGAGTTTTATTATTAACTAAAGTTTCACCTCTGTGTTTCGGGTGGATAGTTATCCTGTTCAAGCAAAGCAGCCATTATTTAATCAAAATGACATTTATAATGCAATGTCCGTATCATATTCAAACCTTCAGACCATGTTTACTTTAATCATTTCTAATTAAATTGCTACACAAGAAAAATATTTAGTTCTACTGATGTGTGCGCATATATTTGGGGAAAAGCAATGCAAATTGCCCAAGATTTCATTAATTGCTATTTGTACCACTTTAAAATCTGGTGATGTATTTAGCAAATCACATCTAACTCTTCCACTCAACTGAAACAGATTGCTCTAAACTGAGAGCCAGCATTTCCAAACTAAAGCAATTGCAGCATTTACAACAATGCAACATTTGCAACAAGGTAAATGAGAAAGAGATTGCCAAACTCTCAGCCCTATTAATTGCAATATTTAAGCAGCACTTTCACAGCCACTGAGATTCTCCAAGGATAAAAAGCAAAGAAACAAAGAGGCTGAGGGCTGCTCTGGATACTCCTGCTCCTCAGCTCTGGCACAGGACATGGTGTTGGCATGGGCCCAGCAGATCCTGCCCAGCTTGGCTGCCTCCTGGCAGCAGACCAAGAGAGAGCAGAGGGTACCCGTTGTTCTGCACTGGGCAGAGTCGTGATAGGGACAGAGAAACAGTCCAAGCCCAGGCCTGGCTGGAGCTTTGTGGGGCTTCAAACACCTTGGAGGGTGGAAAGGGAGGCCAAGGTCAACAACCCCTCTCTTCTGAGTTCGTCCTCATCACCTTTTCACCCTATTTCATGGTGGGAAACTCCCTGACCCTTCCCTCACACCCTCTGATCTTTTCTGTCACGGTCCCCTGGATTCCTGTCTAGTTTTACCAGTCTCCCCTTGACAAAGCAGAGCATGAAACTATGCAGCACTTCCAGTGTGCTCAGCCAGGGCTTTGCAGAGGGGAAGAGCTCTTGCTGCTGTGCACTCAGCCCAGCTGCGCTATGCTGCTGGGCCATGACCCTCACCTTACCCTGCCCCATTGCTGTATCTTTCAGGCCAGCACATGAAAATACAAATGTGAGGTTGGACAGTGCCACTTACTCCTGTGGGATGGTCTTTGTGAAAGGGCCTATGGGAGCAGGGATGAAGCTTGGCCCAGCTCTGGGGGATGCTGTGAGCTGGATACATGGCAGAGCCCAGGCTTCCTGCTGGGTACAGGCTCACAGCCCCCAGGGAGGCCAGGAGCCAGGCAGCAGGCCCAGGCCCTCAAGGCAGACACTCACATGTCTCCTGCTCCTGGGACTGTGATGTCCTAAAACTTCCTATCCATCTGTTCTGGTGTTACCTGTGAGTGGTGAGAGGAGGACAAGGCTGGCACCAAGGCAGCTTTTGTGACAACAGGGCTCTGGTGAGGGGTGCTGCCCACTGCTTGGTATGAAGTGGGGGGATGTCAGAAGGTGAACTGGGATGGAGGAATGCCCCAGTGCTCCTCACAGTAACCTCATAGCACCTATCAGAACTGTCCCACAGAGAGACTGAGCTGAGGGCTGCTGAGCTGGAGGAGATGCTGCCCTCCATCACAAAGATAAACTAAACAATCATAGAAATAAAGGCAATGCAGCAAAATTGGGCTCTGTCCCCCCACCCCTGGAAGAAGGCAATGTGTCCCTGGCCGTGATTTGCCCTTTGTCAGGACCACTGAGGTCCCAGCAAAAAAACAAGGTGTCCCTCTCCCTGACCTGGCTGAGCCTCCACCCTTCTTTCCTTCCTTCCTGAGAGGTTGCCGCTGCTCCTCAAGTACCTCTGCTGCTTTTCCTGCCCCTCACCAGCTCCCTGGTATTGCTCCCTTCTGCTCCTCCACTCATGCACAGTTGCCCCACTGGTGTGCAGCCCCAAGTTGCCAACCACCACTCTGCTGCCCATTCTCTCCCAGCTGAGACCTGGCACCTGATGACTCAGACATCTGACCCAAAACCATGGGTGGAGGGGAGTGCGGGTGTGCTGGGGGGAAGAAGAGCTGACTGGGGACCCCTCTGTGCCTGCATGCCACCAGCCAGCCTGCAGGATCACAGGAGGAAAACAGAAGGGTTTGTGTTGTGCCATAACCCAGAAAGCAGCCATCACAGTGCAGAACAGTTCAATCTGCCTTTGGAAGGTACTTTGTTGACAAGGTATGCTAGCTTGTACCTTGGCTGGGAAAGGTAAGGACCCTCAGGGCAAGTATTCCTGAGGAAAGCAAGGGGGTCTGTGCTGGCTCTAGAGAGTTAGAGAGCAGCGATCTGAGTTTAAGCACATCTTGCAACAGCTTTTGAATTCAAAGGTCCAGGAAGTGATGTGCCTAAAAACCACTGGCCCTGGCTCCCCAGGGCACAGTACTGGGCAGTTGCTTCCCAGCTGGCTCACCAGAGCTCCTTTCAGAGCAGGTGGGAGTGAGGACCATGTACCTACTCCACGATCCAAAACACAGCTGGCATTTGAGCCTTCTCTGCTCTGGAATGGCTGGTGGACAGACACACCAGCAAGCAGAATTGAGGCATTAGGTGCTGAGCTGGGTAGTGCTTTCTTCCCTACTCTGTGATTAGAGAATCACTTGGGGCAATGGTGCCCTTATGAGAGGAAGAGAAGATGCAGGGGAGCTTTGTTTGTATAGACAGGCTTTGCACATTTTGAGTATTTAGTGCATTTATCAGATTCCCTGAGGAAAGAGCAAAAACTGCAGTGTATCTAGAATAAGTATTTGGTTATAGAATCATCTAGGTTGGAAAAGACCGTGAAGACCATCTAGTCCAACCCTTAACCTAACATTGACAGTTCCCAACTACACCATATCCCTAAGCGTTATGTCAATGAGACTCTTAAACACCTCCAGAGATGAGGACTGTCTGCAGCAAGACATGAGATTCACAGGGATTAACACATTACTGCTAACAGACTCAAGAGTTGTGCTATGCTAGCAAGCTAATTTTTTGCACCATAAGGGCATTGCAGTAAAATAACTTCCTCTTTTGTGACCCCAAACCTTCACCTGGACAAGCTGTACACATGCAGGCCACTGCCAAGTTAGCAGGAGAACTGTTTCACCGGAAACTGGAAACTTCTGTTTACAGGAATGAAAATATCATGCAACTCCTCTTTGAATCCCTCCCCATTTTTTTTTTTTTTTTTTTTTTTCCCCTTGACCTGGCTCTTGTGCAAGGAGCTGCTGGCTGAGACAGCGTGGGCTCTCCGAATCATACATGCAGGCACACTGCCCAGTGTGAGGCTCTGCAAGGCAGCAGCCCTGTGGCAGCAGGGCACCCCTGGGGTGGCACTGCACACCCTCGTGCAAGAGGTGCTGCCAGTCCTCACTTAAATGAGACCAATACAGCACTGTTGGCATGGCTGATCAGGCAAAGGTAGCTAAAAGCTAAGACAAGAACAACCCCTTACAGTCATCAACTGGGGACAGGTCTAAGCCAACCCTGATGGCTGCTGCACAGACATCCCCTCCCTGTCCTTCCTCTGCTAATGGGGAACGCCGCCATAACATGACATTATATCCCCTCTTTTTCCCAGGCTGTCACACAGATCCAGTGCCCCTCTGACAGTTACATCCCAAAACCTTGCTCATACCAGAATGAAAGAAAACATATTCAAGTCGAGGAGGTGATTGCATTGCAGGTATACAAACCAAACCATAAGGTAATTGAGCTATCTGTCCAGATCCAGCCTTTAACAAAGGGGTCAGGGAACGGGATGGAAAATTAGGTCTAATATATACATATGATGAAAGGTTGTCAGTTATTTCATTGTGTGCTTCAGCATGAAAACTACAGTGACAATGATACTGGAATGTGTTTTTTGTCACTACAGATACTTCACACCAGGTGGAGAGGCCTTTTACATGCATGAGAAATCCTGTGATTTGGGGGCTGCACAACTTAGAGAAGATGGGTCCTGAAACTACTTACAAAAATCCTGTTCTGCTAGACAAGCTGCAGCAGAAGGAGATGAAGTTATTTGCATAGGGGACTTGCCTAAAGCCAAACAACAGAGGAACACCTGTCCCAGCCAGGACAGCTCTGCACATGCTCAGGGCTCTGTCCTGCCACTGTGTAATTTGGCTTTTGGGGAGTTTGTTGAATCAAAGCCCACCTCTTACAGGCATCCTCCTTTGAAACTGCAGAGCATCCCAATGGACACTGTAGCAATCACTTTTATGGAAGATTTGGAGGTGATTTCAACCCCTGTAGTGCACAGTAGTAACTGGGACATGGAGGAACAGCACAATGTCCAGCATAGTTTCAGGAGTCACCACTAAATGCTTTCCAGGTGCCTAACTTGGGAATTGGACTATAAACAGACCTTGCCAGACCTTACCCACTCTCCTTGGTGCAAAGGCTGAGCAGCTCCCTGCGAGCTTGTGCCTGGCTTCACAGTAGGGAAGTGTCCTCTGCTCTGAAGTTGCTTCCCACCAGCCCCAAGTCTCACAAAGGTAACAAGAAAGATAGGATGCAGCTGTATGCCTGAGGGATCCAGAGACACAACAGCTTTCCACACTTGGGGACTGCTTTGGGTGGAGAGTTTTCTTATGGCTTAGGAAATTAAGGAATCCATCAGAAATGAAGTTGATGCTGACTAAGAGGTTTTTCCTCTTCCTGTTACATCCCCTGCAGCTCGAGAGGGAATTTCCTGCCTGGTGCAGTTTGAAGAACCCATCCCACACTCTCGGCACATGGGTGAATGGGAAGGAACCCCGGCATGAGCACTGGCAGCCGTGGACAAAGGCCAGATATACTGAGTGCCAAAACCCACTGTGTCCGCAAGGGGCACCTGGTAATGTGGCCCCAGTCCTCAGACTAGGATGATCCCATGACTAAAACAGGCCCGTTTCCCTGCCCGGCTGCTTCCTCCCCATCCTTGTGCTCTGCCCCCAGCACAGCAACCTACAGCTCTCCCCTGGCACCCCACGGTCCTCTCAGTAATAGACCAGACTTTAAGGAAAAGAAGTCAGCCTGTCTCAAAACTCCCAATTAAATGGTGAGACCTGGCAATACTCTTGCTGCCAGACAAGAGACAAAGCTGCAGGATAGCAGCATCCTTCCTTTCTCGCTGGACTACAGCAGCAACTGTGCTCAATGTATTTCTGTACAGAGGGGATATGACCTTTCCCATGTCAAGGGTGTTCACAAGACTGAGACAAAAGCACATTAACAATCAGTTTCCCTTTTCTGCATTTTCTTCAAGTTTAGACACCAAAACCAGTTACCACTTTCATTTCTTTCTTGTGGGCTGGTTTTGATGAGGGCTGGAATAGGTGGTGCCCACCCTTTGGAAGGTTTCACTGCCATTAATAATACAATCACAAAATGGTAAAATCTCCCTTCAGGTAGATGATTTACACTGGAATAAAAGTTCTAAGCATGCTATAACTTTTTCCTGAGCCAGTGGTAATTTATTCAGGTGTAAAAACATTGCCATTTTGATGCCAATATAGCCAATAAACCCAAGTTGAAAAAAATACATAAAACACATTCATGCTACTAAAACTTTTCAAGTGTAGACAAAAATAACTACGTACAACACCTAATAACAGCTTTGTGGGGCCCTTGAGCATCTGAACACTATCATGTATTGTGTCAACACAGGGCACTTCCAACATTAATTATCAGTTTCATACACACAAACACACCCTCTTATGAGAGTACCTAGAGCATTAAAATCTTGCACTGATTGCCAGCCATTTTCATTCCACATTTGCCCTAGCCCAGGGCTGGAGCACTTGGCTTGTGCGCATTCCAGGGAATGTTTTATTTTTCTTTAGAAAGCTTACTGTAACTGAGTTCTTTTATTTATTATATTTTGGTAACACAGTCATTTGTGTTGGCTCCAAGAATTTCTTGAACACAAGGAAGTAAACTGAGCTTAGAAATAGCCTGCTTGAGATTCTCCTTAGGAACCTAGTTTTCTGACAGCATCAGACATTTTGCTCACTACAAATTAGATCAGAGCACTTTGAGTTTGCAGCTATATACAGGCATCAGCACAGTAGATTCTTTCCTTCTCTAAACTATTTATTTTAAAAAGATAAGCCTCCGGGTAGTATAGAAGTGTGTTCAGCAGTGTCCAAAGCAATGGGGCTTAATGGCAGAAAGGAAGGAGTGTCCAATGATATATGGGCAGCAGAACTGGAGGTGAGAGGGTAATACTGTGTCCCCAGAATTCCTCTGGCTGCTAACAGTGCTACTGAATTCATGCTAAGGCACCAGTAAATTGCCCTTCTGCTGCTTTAATGATTTAAGTCTGCCCACTTCAGCTGGCAGCATGGGTAGAACATGGCAGCACACTGAGCACCAAGCACACAGCAATAACCACAGCGGTGCACAGCGCTCCGGCCTGGGACTGCCACAGTGAAAGAAGCAGGGACTTCCTTCCCCAAGGGAATTTATGGTTTTGCTTCTCACCAGCCCTGGACACAACCCTCTTTGGCTTTCCTAGAACAACAGGAGCAGGCACTAGATGCATGACGAGTGCCTGGAGCACTGCAAAGAAATTGGGTGCAGCCCACAAATATGCTGTCCCACTGCAGTGTGAGACAAGGTGGAAGCAGTATAATGAAGCTGCCAGCCTGTGGAGGAAGGATGCCTTCTGTTGGATGACATGAGTTTGGGAGCAATAAAATAATAACTAAATACAAGGGCAGTATACAAGGGGCCAATTAAACACTTTGTCTTTAAATTGTGGCTGGTGTCAATCAGCAAACTTCAGTGACTGCTACAGCAAAATGTCAATTCACTTCAGTTGATATCAGGTCCGTAGTCTTTGTTGCAGAGGCACAGGAGGACCATCACCTGGGGGAGCAGAGTGAGGGGACAGCTGGACTGGATATTTCCTGGCAGCTCCTCTCCCTCCTGACTTGTAGCAGAGCTGTAGCACCCATTGGCTCTCTGTGGTCTCCTTGGGGCCACTGACCCTGTGGACAGCTGAAGTACACAGAATTAGGCTGGTTTAACTGGTGGAGCAGCACCTTTTCTCCTGACAGTGCTCAAGTTGGCAGAAGTTTGGATGGCAGAGTAATGCAGGGACTGGTGCTCTCTTAGCAAGCAGAGACCCCCACACAAGTTATGGAGTTGTTCGTTGTAGGGAGCTTGTATTGCTTAAACCTAGTCTAGGAGTAATGTCTCCCACGTTTCCCAAGGCAGCACTCTGGAGAGTGCAGCTGTGGCCAGGGCATGCCACAGCTCTTCATGCCTGTCCTGCGTGTCTGGAGTTCACTCCAGTGGGGTGACACCACAAACCTGCCCTTGGGAGCTTGCATTCGGGAAAGTCCTGCCACTTCCCCCTCACCCCTCTTACCCATAGCCTGCAGCCCCAGCTACAACCAAGGCAGAGTTTTGCATTATGAACACATAACATGAGATTTAAATAGAGAAAAAAAAAAGAAAAGAAAAAAACCCACCAAACCCACTCCACTCTCTCTCCTCCCCACCCAGGACATTCCAGCCTTCCCTTTTCTGCCACTTGAGAGGGGGGTTTATTGACATTATGCAAGTGCTGAAATATTTTTCTTTTTCTTCTCTCCCGTCCCTTTTTTCCTTTCTCCCCCTCTCTCCTCTGAGGGTTGCAAAGGTAGTTCAAACCCCTCCAGTCATCTCGGCTTATCAGCCAAAGGAGATGCATTCCTCTGGGCTGCTCCCTTTATAAGTCACTGCTGGCCGGACGCCCGCTCGGCGCTCCGCAGCCTCCGCGACGGCAGCGCTGCCCGCTGCCCTGCCATGCCCTAGCCCGGGCCGCGGCCCCGCTCGCCCGCCGGGGGAGATGCAGCAGCCCGGGG